>NW_022900918.1:5678173-5692562 GCF_012274545.1 Fukomys damarensis
ATATATATATATATCCTCTCATCTTTACCTCCTTATAATCCTACCACACAGATAATCTCATACTCCAGCTTGACATAAGACACCTAAGGCACAGAGGAGACAAGTAAGTCAATGGGGTAGGTGCATGAGTCCTGAGCTTTTGTGACTTAGAGCCTTTAATCTTCCCATGGCATAAAACTTCCCAGGCATTATAGAATGGGTCTGATTTTGACCATGGTGAGGAAAAAGAAATCATAGCAGAAAACAATGGGAAGAAGCACTTAATGTTATGTTTTATAACCTTATGGATGGGTGCATAGTTATCTCATATTATTGAAAATAAATATTATGATTGATTAATACATTGATGTACAACAAAACCTACATACAAGCTTTCTAAAAATTACCTGTATTTACTCCTGACTCCAATAAAAAATATCAGATTGCTTCCATTTGATTTAGGATAAATTCTTATTTTACCATTAAATTATCTAATATAGTGTGACACACAATTATAAGTAATAGCGTATGATGAAAAGTTTAAAAAATGTTTCATTTTTTAAATCTTAGTATTATTATCATTGCAATAACTAAATAGGCTTGCTATTCTTACTCTAAGGAGAACAACAAATATCTGTGTGCTTTTCAAATGTTAAAGCATAATTTTTAAAAATAAAAACATGATTCACATAAATATGTAATGAGTATGTCAAATAATTTATTTAGTTAAGTAATAAAGAACCAATTGGGGCAGAGATTTAGCTCAGCTATTTGGTGGCCTGCCTTGCTAGCGCAAAGACCCGTTTCAATCCCCGGTACCAAAAAAAAAAAAAAAGAGAACCAGTAAATTGTTAGAATTGGGTTGAGAAAGTTTTGGAAATCTTTGGAATCATAGGCCATTAATGAAGAAATATAAGGATAAAATTGCTCGGGTAGATACAGAACTGTTCAGTGTTCTACAAAGTAATAAATTCTTTGAGATTCTTGTTTTTAATGAAACATTATGCGTATGTTAATCCTTAAATTAATTGTGTCAACATTATTCTGCATTACTATCATAAAAAATTCCAACATAAAATTCCAACTCCTCAGAAAAACTGGAAGGCAGGGACCGGGGCAAAAATGAGAACCAAGATCTGTCACCTAAAGGTATGAGATCCCAATTATGAATATAACTATACTGTGTACCTAAAATGTACCAATAAACTCAATTAGAGAAAAAAAGCTGCATGTCATATGTTTAGAATTACTGTTCCCATAGATGAGCAAGAAACTAGCCATTGAACAAGATAATCATGGTCTGGAAAATGTGATACACAATATTTTGTGTAAATTTCTCTTGTTTTAAAATTTCCTAAATTTGACTTAGTTTGGCCTATGAGGACATGACCTTGATGGTCAATTGAGAGATTAGTTCTCACAGCAAGTCTGACATGAGTGAAATAGAAAAAAAATAACAAAACCACACAATCACATGCACATAACACACACACACACACACACAAATAAATTTTTGAAGTTATTACTCAGTCATCACTTGGGGTTCACTCTGAATGATTTTTAAAAATGTGTGAAAGCTTAAGTATTCCAGAGGTGCTCTAACACAATTTAGAGTCAGATCAGTATTCTTCAGAATATTGAGACAGATTATTGAGTCTTCTTCAGAATATTGACTCTTCAGATAACATTGAAATGACTGAAATATAATATTTTCTCAAATTTAGAAATGAAACTGAAAATTCATATATAATGAACATGAATCAATAATGTTATCAAACTCATTACTTAATAGAATATCAATTAAGATTTTCAAAGCTGGGGCCAGGGATTTAGCTCTGGGCTTCGGTGGCCTGCCTTGCAAGCACAAGGACCCGAGTTCAACCCCTGGTACCAAAAAAAAAAAAAAAAGATTTTCAAAGCTGAAGTTGGGCACATTGGTGTATATTTTTAATTCTAGCACTTAGAAGTCTGAGGTAGAGAAGAATGTTAGCCCAAATCCAGCCTGTGCTGCATAGTAAGATTTTGTTTAAAAAAATTAAATATCCAAAGTAATTCAAACACAGTTAAAAAATTAGTTCTTTTAAATGTGAGCTGGTAAAGAAATTTTAGGATATTTTAATATTAGTTACAAAGCTAGTTAAGATCCACCTGCATATTTAGTATGAATGTTGGAGATATTCCATATACAGAGGTTATATGTACTCAATTGCAAAATAAATCTATATTTTCATGTAACTTTATTCCATCAATAATAAAAAATAAACAGTTTTGACAGATAATTTTCTATAAAAAAAACAAGTGAAGATATTTTATTTGTGTGTGTGTGTGTGATTCACAAAAATCAGTTTTTGGAAAAATATGTGATTAATAATAACTCCCAAAGCTGGGTACCAAAAAAACAAAACAAAACAAAAACTCCTCTCTTTCTCAGGATTCTAATGTGTCATCTTTCTCTTTATCTAATACCATTTGAAAAATTGTTTTCACAAGTAACATCTACTGTAAATAAACAATATCTATTGACTCTGCTAAATTAGAGGAATAATATTTCATGAGATTTGAATTACTAAAATAACTAATAAAATTTCTGTTTATTTGTACAGATACAGAAACTTTCTATTCCCATTTTGCCATTTTTAAAGTGTGGCTTATTTTGTGGTACATATTTATTTCCATTCTAAACCTATTGAAAAGTTTCTTGAGTCCTTTACAACCTCAAGGTAGTATGGATGTTTATGAGTGTTAAAGCCTATAAACATATAAACAATCCTATTTCTAGATGTACTCTCAGCGCAATTCTGATTTTATGTATTTTATTTATAAAATAAATATGGTGTTCAATTAACCTTCAACATTACAATATTCTGCCTCCAACAGAATTGATATGAATATGAACATAAAGAATGTAATATATATTTATGATTTATTTTATGGCTAATTTAGAAGAGTAAAGAAGTGGAGAGAAGGGAAATGTATTAGCAACAAGTAAAAATCAAAACGTAGCAAACACTTTTAAGTTAAGTACATTTTACACAAACATCTTAAAATGTGAATGAACATTTTCTCCAATTATTTTGGTTAAATAGAAGGATACATTGTATAATGAAGTTCTAGCTAAATGGCTAATTTGAAGAGACAATCAAGTTTCTATTTTGTTCTTTTTCATTTGAAAATTTTAAGAATTATATGAGTGATTTCTCTATAGTGACTGTCAACAGTGTTAGTACTGCTGATTTGGCATCATTTGATTCATTTAATAATTGTGAAGTGTCTTATTTCCCTCTATTTGGTTGTAAAAAGAAAAAAAATAAAATATCCCTATTCATTAAATCTATACAATAAAATCTTAAGATAGAAGCTAATATATTCTTGAAAGGTGATGCAATAATTTTTACTTCACCATAAGAAATTGAAAGAGTCAGCTTCTTATTGTATCATTGTTAAGGTTATTTTTATCATTCTTGAGTTCCATCCTCTTTTTACTACAGGTTTTTAAGCCTAGTTGGAAAATAATTAACGAACAATGATGAAATTTTCTGAAGATGATAAAATGAGAAAATATTTCAACATATGAAAAACATAGGTCACTAAGGTCTATTATGCATTTTAGAGTCTCAAAGCTATGCCAAGAATCTATTTTAATTGTTGGACATGAGTTTTGTTGAATTAAAAATACTTTAAATGTTCATTGTATTATTTGATGACCATCAAGAAAGATTAATTCTGTAAAATATTAAGTTGTACATAGTAGTAGAGCTGTTCAGAAATGAAATTCAGAAAGAAAAATTGGGCCCAATAAACTCTAATGGCATTAGAGCAAGATGTGTGACCAGCGCATGGACAGAAGGCTGTCACAACAGTTAGGTGCACAGTCATATTACAAAGACAAGGAACAGAATCCATAATGTTATAAATCAGTATGGAATAATTTAACCCACAAATCACATGTGGATCAAAATATAATGAACAGAAAAAAAAACACTTCTTTCGTGAATTTGATCATAGAATAATAAAAGTATAGCCGCACTCCCCCAAACCAAATCTAATCCAATTTCAGATGATAAGCTGAAATTCTTATAAATAAAACTAGTTCAAAATGCTGAATTCATACTATGCAATATTAGGTTGAACAAAAGTATTTTTTTCTTGTTTAACTTTATTTAAAGACACTAGAATCACCTTTTGGAAGCCCGTATTATCAAAAGGATATATATCAAAATATAAGCAACCATTTGCAAATATACTTTGTGCTTTCTGACTTTCTTTTTTTTTTCTCATTGAGTTTATTGGTACTTTTTAGGTATACAGTACAATTACATTCATCATTGGGATCTTGTACCTTTACATGACAGGTCTCGGCTCTCATTTTTTCCCCTTACCCCTTCCCTCCCTTCACCCCCTCCTCCCTTCCCTATTTGCAAAAACTTTATTTCCATTTTTTCATTTTCTCAGATTTTTTCTTTCCCCTTATTTCCTTTCCTCTACCCTTCCCACTTCCCCTACACCTTTAGCCCTTTTTTTTCCTAGTTCACATTGACAATTATACCATTAGAATCTTATTTATAATTATAGTTTTTCACACCAAAGAAACTATTCTGTGTTTACACATGTGTGACTTATTTATTTCACTGAAGAGTATATCCTCAATATGCATCCATTTTCCTATGAATGACTCTAATTTCTCATTCTTTATGACTTTCTAAAAATGTATTTATTAACATATTGATAGGTTAGAGTTTGTAAGGATGAATACAAAAAGTAATATGCAGGATAATTATTTTAAAATAATTTTAGAATGTTTATTAAAACAGGATTTTTGTGTCTATCTATATTATAGAATAAAAATAATCCATAGAGTAAAAGTTTTCCTCCATATGTAATCAGACTTTGTGGTTAATTTAGCCAGATGGTGTGTCTTATCCATACTGCTTATAACTGAATATTAAGGTACAAAAGAAAAGTAATTACATTTTTAATGTTGCAAATAGGATTTCTGAAAATTTAGTAAATTAATTTATCCATTAAAAAATACTTATGAAGGGCCTACTGTGTCTTAGGCAATTCTCCAGACCTGCTCAAGAAGAAGTCAGTAAATTTTCCATAACTGTTCAGTAGGCATGTAAGACTTACTCCTTATTTTAACCATTTAGTTTCTTCAAACATCAACTTTTCTTTACTGAGAACAGAATTATAATCCTTTGTTTGGATATGATTATATCCCAAGTGAGTTGTTGCTTAGTAAATTTCTCAGCTTGAAGGTCATTATACTTTACCAGCTAAGAATTTTTAAAGGAACATTATTTTTATTTTTTTGATTCACAGAATTTTTTGTTTTGATAAGTTATTTACTTGCTATAATTGCTTTACGTATTATTTTTTCCTGTGAGATTTATTTGTTCAGGTATTCCAAAGGGTGACGTTTATTAAATAACAAGATATTTGGCTTTGGCTATTTCAAAATAAATTTTGTTTGTTATCAAAACTTTTCCCTTTTTTGTATCAATTCTATTAAATGGGCTTTAGTCCTCTCATGAAACCTTTCTTCACAAGTTTTTATACTTCGACTACATAGTCTTATGCTTCTTTCTTTATAGAATTATCATAAGTAATCACACACTACCAAATGGCTGTAGTCCATATTGGTCATTCAATATGTAGAGTAATAAAAATACTGATATTGTTCCCTCTCATCACTTACAGATGTTTATCCAATATCATGAAATATATTCTTTAATGTGTTATTTCAATTGCACAATATCTTATCTGTTTTTCTCTTTTCTATTTAAATTGCCTTCAAAAAGACACTGTCTATATAAGACTAGAATTATAGAAATCTAAGAAATACTTATTACAGTGGGATGTATGATTATTTCTCAAAGAAATAATAATATGTGATGTGTGTGTGTTCATAAAAATATGTTGTGAAGTATTGTGTTTAGATAACTTGTGCCATACATTTTTGAAAATCCATCATTTCTGCATTTCTGAAGCTCAGCTAGAGCTGTTCCTGCTTATTCTTTGAAATTTTAAAATTAATGGCTAAGGAGGGAGGTGCTTGTTAATTCTTAACTGTTATCTAAAGTTGCATCTCTGCCTTAAAGCACATCACCTTTAAAAGACAGTATTTCAGAAATGTCAACATGAATGGAACTGTCAAATTAATGCTTAATACTAATTTGTTTATTTCTGCTTGACTGCAGTTAGATGGTAAAGCATAGGTATCAAAAAATAAAGAATCTTTATTTTGAGACACTGAACTAGATGTTCCTTTAGTTTCACTGCCATAAATCCCATTAGTGTTAATTGAAGATTTGCATGTGCATTGAGAGAATAATATACCTCATTATTCTTGAGTAACAGCTAGTGACTTTTAAAGGCCATTTAGAAAGTGTGACAGGAAACAAATAAAAGCAAACCACTTAGCTTTTTAGAAGTTTTTTTTTTTTAATGTACCAGAATATAAAACAAAAAGCTTCACAAGCATTCTCCTGTCCTAGGTTGAATTTTAGTATTTCAGCAACAAAATCTTTCAAATCTATTTCTGTGGTTTAAGCAGTTGGTGAATTTAGGAAGCTATAATCTGCCTCCTGATAAGTGAACTTGGGTATGAAGAACATGGAACAACTTATTGTCCATGTTTTAGACATTTGACACCATTAAAAGTCTGTAAAACAAAATAAGACTTTTAGTTTTACAACAGTTAATATGTTTTAGCAGATGATTTTGAATATAATGTTACAAATATCTAAATCTAGGCTACTATTTTATGTATTCTCGAGTATGAAGTTCTTTAACATTGACCAATTCTATAAGGTTGGTATTATTACTATTATTATTATTATTATTATTATTATTATTATTATTACTATTTTTATCTTTAGAATGAAATAGAGATATCAGTGTAATTTACCCAAAACAACACACACACAGTAAGTGGCAAAGAGGAATATTAAGTCAGTGGCCTAACCCCACAGTCTAAGCTTGATGTAGGTATGTTGGCCTAAAACAGGAACACACTTGCCAGTAAATTAAAATCTTTCAGCTAGCCAGGCATAGTGGTATGTGCCCGCCATCCCAGCACTCTGGAAGAGTGATACAGCAGGATCTCAAGCTCAGCTTAAGCAATTTAGAAACTTAGCAAGATCCCGCCTCAAAAAACCACCCTAATATAAATGGAATATTATATATATAGCTGAATATGTGGCAACGACCTTGGATTCCATATCAAGTACTGCAAACAAACAAACAAATCAAAATCTTCCAGCTAATTCCACTTAGATGAACCACTACTATAACAAATGCTCTCTAGGATTATCTCAGTAATCACGTCATATTGTTTAGCAAAAACTCATTCCAACCACACAAAAAAATCCCCCTTAGAAGAGATGAAAGTGGCATTTTAGAGCTCTTTATAAGAGATAATTTACAGAGTGCTGCTACAAGATAAATGATATTCTAATTTTTAACACATTAAATATTTTAAATTTAGCCACAAACTTTGCTATAGATACTCTTGCTATATTCTTCTGAAGATAATGAAACAGAGGCAAGGAAAAGGCAAGCAATATTCAAATTTTAAAAGAATTTAATCAGGGCAGCCTATTTCCAGACAAGAGATATAAATGATTGCAGGATCAGCACAGGCCTTAGTAAACTGGATTATTTTTTACATCACAATGTCCTGAGGGAGAAAGGCAAGGAGATCATTGTCAGCAGAGAAGTTAAAAAAGTCAAACTAACAAAAATGTGGTTTTGGGCTGCGGGCATAGCTCCATGGTAGATCACTTGCCTGGCATCCTCAAATGTGTGAGGCTCTGGCTTCCACAGCTAGCAGTGAAAAGGAAATGCCCATTGCTTTGTAATTGTTTTGTTTGTTTGTTGGTTGGTTCAGGCTTTATAAACAATGTCAAAGAGAAATAATTTTGTCGTATAAAGTGAGCTTTACCCTCCACAGCTAACTTTCTTTGTTCATATGCTATTACCAAGATGAACACTTACTAGACCCCTTAAGGCTCATTTAACATTGTGAAGAGAAGATTAATAAAGGGTAACCAGTCCACAGCATTATTAGCCTATGAAAGCAAAAATAAAATAAGCAGTTGCAATAGAGTCATTCCCAACAAAAACAACCAAATATTTGTTTAATTTGAGGCAAAATTTGCAGGCACATTTGGTTTATGAATAATGTTTTAACTCTTAGACTGGGATAGCCCTCCACAGTTTCTCAAAGCTAAGCCTCCCAGAGCCTTACCAAAAGCAAAACAAGCATGTGGACCAAGGGTGCAAACTCTCATTTCACATTCTCCTTTTTTGCAGACCTCATAGAATGTGGCCTGTAATTTCAAACCCCAAAATTGTGATAAGAGAGTCTCTTCAGACATTTCTTTTTTGTTTCAATTAGGTTTGTTGAGGGGAATCGAAAGGGAATAAAAAACTATAACTAACTTAATATTACACAGAGTATATAGTATATCTATCAGATACATTATCTATTTCTTCAACAAGTATTTCCAAGACCAAGCAGGTGCCAAGCCCTGTACATATTTGGCACTGGTAATCATCTGATACTGCATCCTATGACTGTATCTACAGTCACAACATATTTAATGGCTTGGAATAGCAAAGGATATCTTCCATTTATGTGAGTTAGAAGTCTGATATATAACATCAGTCTAAGAGTGGGCAGAAGTGCACTCCTTTCTAGGTGCTAGAGGAGAATCCATTTTGAGCTTCTAGATTTTACCCATCCTACTCAGCTTGAGGCCATTTTACATTTTTAAAATAGCAATTGCTTTTCTGGTCTTTCTCACATTGAATCACTTTGACACTGACCCTGACTCTTCCATATTCCACTTTCTCTTATAAGGACTTTTGGAATCTTTTACAGCACCATTCCCATCCCACAGGCCCTGGTAATTCCGGAAATAACTTATTTTAACACGGATAAGGTCATAAGAAATGTATTACCCTGTAAAAATATGAAAAAAGAGTTTGTATCTCTCAAATCAGTCACAACCTCCACACAGTGAAGGTTAAATGATTAGACAATACAATTCTACCTACAAATTTAATTCTTTCTGCCTAGTAATATGGCATATTAAACTGAGGGAATTAGAAGCTCTAGAATTGTTGAGGACAATTATACTGTTTATTTCTATTCACATATTACATAAAGCTTGTGGAGTAAACATACTGACTAAATGACTAAGTAAATAAATATGTATTCAGAAACTCAAACATAATGTGAATATTTTATTCGGTTATGATTGTATAAATCATGGAGAGCTTATCTAGATCTAGGATTTTTCTTTATCTTTCATTACTTGTTATGACATATGAAGAAAAGATGCAACTCAATTAGTAAAAAATCAAGGCACACTTTTATCATGGGGCAACTATCTCAATCTATTAGGGCTGCTGTAACAATGTACCATAGATTGATTAATTTATAAATATTGGAAATTTATTTTCTACCGTTTTGAACGTCTGACATCATGGCACCAGCATGGTCGGGCTCAGGTGAGGACCATTTCTGTAGATTGCAGGCTGTCTTCTCTCATCCTAGCATAGCAGAAAGAGAGCAAGAGGGTTCTCCAGGATCTCTTTTATAAGATCTCTAATCTCATTCATGAGAGCTTCAATTTCATGACCTAATTATTTTCTAAAAAATATCAAAAATGATCTGAAATACTATATAAATTGAAATGTTAAGAATAAAACAAGGAATGAAATCCAGGTTTCTCTTTCTCATCTACCTCCAGCAATGGCTCAGGAATGGTTGAATTATATTTTTTGGGTGTTCATGTTGTGAAGCCATTACCCTAAATCTGCACAGAGAATATTATTTTTCTTTGGTTTAGATTATTTTTAAGCACAGAGTGGAAGTAAAATAGTTTTTTTTTTTTTAATTTAAGAATGTTTGTGACCATTTGTTGCTCATTATGTTATGTGTGTTCTGGGCACATCTACAATGTAGTTTGTTTCATGTATATATCAGTAGGGTGATCCTACTCATGTTAATAATAAAAAGTTTACTTTTAAAAAAATTATAGGAAGAAAAGGAAACTCTAAATATTAGAAGAATTTCATGATCAAAACAATTTTCAAAGTATTTCTGAATGCGTTTACTATGTTGACAGTCTCAATTTATTGCTTCCTTTATATATTCAGGAAATATCACTTGATCACTGATTTCATCTAGGGATTGGAATATGTACTGGGGTCTTAGTAGTAGATATAATGGAAATAGATTCGCTCACTATGTGCACAATTTATATCTGTCTGCTTCTTTAGTGAACAGATTAGTTATACCAGTATGAACTGATGAAAAAAATTATAGAACATAAATAGCAGTGTCCATACAGCCAGCTGTGCATCTAATGTGAAAAGCAGCAATAGATATAGGTTATCAGTTTTCTGTGAAAGGCAGCTGGTACAGGAGCTGAATCCCTAGAATTAAATTCCTAGTTGCTAGTATGTGGTAGATTTTTTTTACATAGTCTGAGCACAAAATTCAATGCCTTAAAATCCATTGTCACTTGCCTTTCAGCTAAGATAAAAGCTTTTTAAAGGCAAGTATCATGAATTCTTTGCCCCTTTCTCCTAGATATATCATTGGGCATGAAATAAAGAGCACATTGAATATCTTTAACCAAATTAAGCAGAAATAAAATATAATTTAGAAGATCAAACCGATGGCTTGTCATAAGCATGTGCCCTTTTAATTCAGCATCTAAAAATTGAATAAATTATATATTGATCATTTAAAATTAGAATATACTGGTTTACAGACTCAAAATTATATTTTGATAACAATCCAAGTAAAATTAACTTTAACAATGCTATGATATTTCAAACATAAATATTATGCCTAAGATCAGGATACAAGGTTTAAATAAAAAAAATCAGAAATCTCATAGCTCAAAGGCACAGCCTATATTCAGTTATGTCAGTTTCTATGAAACATATCTATCATCAGTCTATGGCCAGATTGACTAATTTTTTTGTTTTGTTTTGTTTTGTTTGTGGTACTGGTGATCGAACTCAGGTCCTTGAGCTTGCAAGGCAGGCCACCCAACCGCTGAGCTAAATCCCCAGCCCAAGATTGACTAATTTTTTAAACCACATGAATTGCATGGGTCTTATTTGTTAGTTGTCGATGTTGAAAAGTTTCTACAAAAAATTATAACAACTTTAATATTTACAAATTTAACATTGTTTTAAACATTACAAATTGAGATGGACTTCATACATGAGACTATTTTCTACTAGTAAATCTGCTAAACATGATATAATGTGAGGAATCTGAGAGCTTTCTACATGATTTTTATTGGATAAATAATATTAGATGTACTTAACCTTTCAGAAAACCAAGATTAAAATGGCGTTCTTCCTTTTTGTCCCAAAATTTGGCTCATAAAAGGAAAGGAAAATAAAATTACACTACACATAATTTAATAACCACATAGGTTCACAATATTAATCAAATTGTGAAGGTGGTATTGGCCTCGCCTAAAGGAGCTCTAGGATCAGGTCACCAGGTTCTGAATCTGACTTACTGACTGACGTTAGGTAAGGTAACATGTGTTCTCTCAGTCTTACATTTTGTGTCAGAAAACAAGGATAATACTACAGGACTGTAGGATCAAATGAAATTATGCATGCTGAATGATTAATATAATGCTAAACACATAGAAATAATATTTGATTATTGTGTTTATCAATTATTTAATAGTTGATAGCTTCTGTGTTTATTAATAAGCAATCATCTGACCACTGTTATTTCTAGCGTGTATCCATTATAGTTCTATTTATCTTATTAACAGCAAATGTTAAGAGAAACAGATTAAAGAAGGATAGAAAGATTGATTCAAAGTATCTTTTATGACCTTTATATTTTTAAGGCTTTGGCTGTGCTAGGACACTGACCTCAAGGTGTGTGTTTATAGAGTCTTCCTGGATTGATATTCCATGACCCTAGCTGACATTCTTCTGACCTGCTCAGCAGTCTTTCTCTAGTTCTCTTCAACGTTTCCTCAGCTTCCTGGCTATGCTTCAGTACTTTTGGAAATTTTCCCAGATGATTCATAAGAAAGCATACTGAGTGCCACAGACATAGAAGAGGGAATTCTAAAGGGCAAAATAAGATTATCCAATTCAGAATATTTTCATAATTTAGCAGAGATTATAGATAGATAGATATAGATAGACAGATGGATAGATTGAGCATGTAAATAAATATATTATATGTAATTGCACTGAAAAGAATAAATATATGACAGGTTTTTTGTTTGTTTGTTTGTTTGTTTGTTTTGGTACCAGGGATTGAACTTGGGTCCTTGCGCTTGCAAGGCAGGCAGCGGAACCACTGAGCCAAATCCCCAGCCCTATATGAGAGTTTTATAGTAAAAAAAATCATCCATAAATAAGAAAATTGAACTTTGTAGGAATTATTTTTCTAGTGAAATTTTTATTTTCAATGCGATATTTCAGGTTGTATAGTTCAAGTAAGGTCTTTCTTATACATATGTACAATCAGAAACTGGTATAGTCCCAGTAAACAAAGCATCTTTGTAATTTTCCTTAGAGGTTCAGTAAAATAGCTAGAATGGAAACCAATGTCCAAAGAAAGAGCACAGTTCTGAATATAAGATTGATTTACTACAGAAATGCATATTTTATATCAGATGTTAATAAAAATAATATTCAAAATAGATATATGTAGACAAAAATTTTCATGAGAAACAACATGGCTTGGCAAGATAAAAGAGCTTTAAAAATTGATTGAAGGGGTAAGTATTACAATGAAGCAATTGCTAAAAATATGTTACACTTAATGAATCTCAGTTACTGAGTTTTTGAATTTGAACAATTAATACACTGTTATCTGCCTGACCTGGAAAGCTATCATAAGTACCTGCTTCTCATTATGTAGAATAATTAATGAAAAATTTCACAGGTGGAATTTCAGGAGAGTCTATTTATATCCTCTTGGCTCAAGTCCCACCATTGGTTGAATCCGAGGATTTATAATGTGAGCCTTTACCTCAAGCAATGGGAATCCCTGAAGAAGTTAAGAAGACTAGTCTACTACTTTCAATTATTTATTCCTTGGACTTACTTTTGCAAAATTTTAGGAGAGCTTCTTTGGCAAAGGTGATGAAATGGATTAACTATTTGAAAAACAGTTGAATATGGCAAGAAATAGATACATATACATATGCTCCTTAATAAATCTAAGAATTTTAATATGTGAGGAATTAGTTTTCCTTCTGTATTACTACAAGATAATACATTGTCCTAGTACTAATATAATCCATTCAGGAAACACTGTATGTATTGAGCTCCTTTTATTAGGAAAACACTACATGATTTGAAAACAAAATGATTTTCCAAACAGTATTATGGAAACAAAGTTATAGAAAATATATAGCAAATAAGTAATTATCAATTATAAGGTAAAAGACCAGGGACATATACATAGATTCTGTACTCCTTCTTCCCCTCCAATCACTAGTCTCCACACATGGCACACAAAATGAAAATATAGAAGCTTAGATGTAAGGAATCTATAGGAAGTGGACAACTGTAATAGATAAAGCAGACAAGAAAATACTGTTGCATTAGACATCATTACAAGAACTAATAGTTTCTTACTGATGGGATCTCAGTAGGAGTAATGACACATCAACATGTAATCTCAGCACTCTGGGAAGCTGAAGCAAGAGAACTGAAAGCTCAAGCCTAATCTAGGCAATTTAGTGACTTGGGAAAATCTGTCTCAAAATTAAAAAGAAAAAAATTAAAGTCTAAAGATATAGCTTAGTGTGAAGGCCCTGTGTTTAATCTCTACTGCCACAAAAATACAAAACAGAACAACAACAACAATAAAACCTTTTTGGAGAATGGGACCTTAGAGTGAAACTGGAGGATGAGTCTATACTAGTTCCTGGGCACTCCAGTGGAGAGAACATACTTCAAATCTAGCCTTTACCTCCCAGCCCTTAGAGTCTAGAGCTAGTGCTAGGTAGCCATGCTTTCTTCTAACCCTGATTGTTGGCAATACACTGCGCCCTATATAAAATGTTTGTATCCATTTTCCTATGAATGAATCTATTATCTCGCTCTTTACGGCTGAGTAATATTCCATTTTATAGAAAAACCACAACTTCTTTATCCAGTTTCCAACGGATGGGCAAATAGGTTGTTTCCAAGATTTAGCAATTACAAACTGTGCCGCTATAAACATGGGTGCACATACTTCTCTGTGATATGATTCTTTTAGTTCTCTTGGAAAGATACCCAGCAGAGGGATGGCTGGGTCAAATGGAACCTCCAGTCCAAGCTCTTTGAGGTATCTCCATATTGATTTCCATAGTGGTTGCACTAGTCTGCACTCCCACCAACAATG
>NW_022900918.1:5695472-5713486 GCF_012274545.1 Fukomys damarensis
GAAAGGAGCTAAAGGTGTAGGGAAGGTGTGATGCGTAGGGGAAGAACAAAAAGGGAAAAGAAAAAAATGTGAGAGAATGAAAAGATGAAAATAAAGTGTTTGTAGATGGGGAGGGGAGGAGGGGGTGAAGGGAGGGCAGAGGTAAGGGGAAAAAATGAGAATCAAGACTTGCCATGTAAAGGTACATGATCCCAACAATGAATGTAACTGTACTGTATCCCTAAAATGTACCAATAAACTCAATAAAATTAAATAAATAAAAAAAAATGTTTGTAGACATGGAGGGTAAAAAGAGAAGGAGGGTCAGGGTCTAGAAGTTTAGCTCAGTGGTTCTGAAACCTGCCTTGAAAGAGCAAGGACCAGAGTTTAATACTGGTGCATAAAAAACAAGAGAGAGAAATGACCATGATTTTTATCATCAGTTAATTGAGCAAGACATTGGATATTACTTATGCATATACACACATGTGTGAACCTTTACAAATGTTAAAAACAATTCAACGCTGGGACAATAATAAAAATGGAAAAAATGATACTTATCAAAACTCAAAAGAGTTTAATTGAACAAAATAATATTTAGAACATGCTAGCTCCTTTGATCTCTTTACAATGTGTGGTTCTTTGTTCAGAATATCATTTCTCTCAAACTCTTCCAAAAGAGTATCTACCTTTTCAGCTAATAGTGGGTAAACAGGAAGTCATTTAATTATTATGAATGCTAAAATTTATATACACATTATATGGGTTTTAGAGTGCTGATAATCCATGCCCACAGTCTATAAGAAGGGCATATTTGTTAAAATGCAATATATTTCTTGTTAAAATTTACATAAGAAAATTTGAAGGAAGAAAATGACTGGTAATTAAATGACTATTCCAGAAGACTTCAATTCTTTTTTCTTATTTCATGAGATGTGCTTATTAGCAAAATTCTATTACATCAGGGATACTCATCTTAATTATGATTTAGCTATGAAAATTATATTAAATTATTAGATGAAAATGATAGTATTTAAGCAAGTTGCCCAAAATGGTTTATGTCCTTCGATATGCTTTCTTTTTTCTTATCAAAATATCTATGCAGAAGATGTTGTATGAATAATAAATATCAGGTGCAAAGAAATGTTCTTTGACTTGTGAAAGTGTGGGTAATTTGCATTTGTTGAAAATGAGTCCATACTATTCAAAGAGGTCTTATCTTATAATTATAAAGCACATGTAACACTATTGTGACTAATTAATTGTGCATAAAATGAAGTATCAGCTCTTCCTTGTGTAACTAGATACATTTTCCTCAGTTTCTGCAGACTATCTATGGCATTTTCTTTTAAAAGCCCATTCATAATGTGAGTGAATAATGTATGTTCCTATGATGGACATCCTGAACACTAATGTCATGTCACTGGTGATGGGGCTGTCACAGATCTGAGAAGAGAAATGATAACAGAGGAGTTTTCACTTCACCAAATTTTATGGGGGAGATACATTAGAGATAGGCCTTTGATAAGCATTCTGTCCACTTATATCATTTATAGGGATTAAGTTTCTAAAGAATCATTGGCAACTTTCATCTGTGGATTTACTCTGGGAAGGAAGAAGTGTTTTCCTTAATTTATTCTTAGAAAGACATGAGACGCAAGTAAAGCTCCATAGCATGTCAGCCATTCACGAAGTTCTCAATAGAAAACAGCTTTTATGATTTAAAAAAAAAAAACTATTTTAAGAGGGATGATGTCTTTTCAAACTCCAGTATATTGGAACTAATTTTGAGTTAATTCATACTATTTGCAATATGTATACCAAAGATGCAAGTATATAATGAATGATGCACAGTATTCAACAATTCTTATCGATGTATCGCTCTTTTTGGTTCATGTCATGTTCAATACATTTCTATAAAATAAATAAATATGTCTGTGTATTTTATTTTAGCTTCCTTGTGTCATTGCTCTTATAAGGTTTTTTTCCCCACTTGAGAAAAAAAGAGAGTGGGAATTTTTCTTTTCTTTCAGGTCCTAGAGATAATAACTGTGTCAATCTAATCCAGATTTTCAAAATTCTATTTGGCTAGACTCTAGGGAAACTAGTTAGATTCCCACAATATAATAAAAGTAAGACTTTGAGGATCAATACTGTGATGTCTGCAATTCATATTTGAAAAAATTGCAAATGATTTATGAAAGTTTAATAGCTAAGTTTACAAAATGATGAGTGCCCCTTAAATGTATTAGAATTATACTATACACCTATGATATGGATATAAAACACAAATATCCATGAAGAACTCATTTAATAATCTATTTTTCTGACCAATGATTTTCATTATTCTAAATTTTAGCATGAACCTGCAAGACACACATACAATAAAAAACAATTTATATGAAATGAATTATTGAGGAAAGGTAGATACTAAGCCACTAAAACTTTTTCACATGTTGGAGCAGAGAGAAATAGATTCTTTCCAATTTTACTATAAAACACTGTATTGGTCATATTTCTCATTGCTGAGACACAATTCCTAACATCCACAATTTAAAGAAAGAGAGGTTTAATTTGTCTCACAGTTTCAGAGGATTCAGTCCATGTCTGACTGGCTCCATCGCAGAAACATCAAAGTGTAATTCTGTGGCGGCATAAAGGTACTTAGATTCTGGTGGCCAGGAATTAGAGCAGGAAACAGTGCCAGAGAGACTGGGCCAGGGATAATACAGTACACTTCCTCTCACATCTGTGCTTCAACAACACATACCTACAAGTGTGCTTTTATAATTCCATGCAAATTTTTTTATTGCAATCAAGTTAACACTAGTGAAGTTAATGGTCACAATCACACATCCTACATAAGTTATAAATATAGTTATATTTTCCCTTTCCTGATACTGAATATTTTAAAACTCATATACAAACAGATACTTTGAGGACAAAGAAACTAAACATATTTACACACAAACACACACACACTTCTTTTAGAACTGCATGCAATAGTATATTTAACAATGCTTTTCAGAGTTTAAAAACTCTCAATACACAGACATACACATATATAAATACATATATACATTTGTATGAATGAAGAATATCAGAAAACAGTAATAATTCATGCATTTTTCAGAAATTTAAAAACTTTGCCTTATGATAATTTGATTTATAAGAATTTTGAGTCATAACTACTTATTAATCTTAATCAAGTTAGTTGACTGTTCCGTTTTCTATATAATCAGCAAGAGAAGTGGATAAGAATGTGTACATTTTATGTGGATAATTTATCTATTGGTACCGTATTTCTGGTTAATAGTACTCATTTTCTAAAAAACACTAATCATTTGTTAGTGTCCAGCAGTCAGTTTGGTCTTTTAGGGACTGTTGCTGAGCTGGGTGAGCTTGGCTCATTACGTCTGGATTCATGTACAAAATCCAACGACATAAGGTATGTTTGTATCAATCATTGCTTACTACAGGAACATTTAATGTAAGATATGTGAGACTATGAAGATTTATACGATTAGCTTCCCATCACTTTTGAAGAGTCAGGAGGGAAGCAAAGGGCCGCCTGTGGGCTGTAAATCTGAAGGGTCCAGTCAAAGGCGCAATCCTGAGTGAGTCCTCATCAGGAAACCAAAGGGTCTCCCCTGGGAGACAGTGCAGGGTCTGCTTTAGGAGATGCTGTCAAAAGTGAAGATAAAGACTGACATTCTTCTAGGGAAACAGAAGCAGGCCTTCTTTCTTTGTTCTCCTTTTTATTCCACTCCCCTGACAAGTCTAGTAGTTGGCCCCACTCACACCTAGGATGCATCTTCAGTCTTCTGTAAATCCTTTTAGCCACACTCAGAACTATATTAATCACATTCACTTGGCATTTCTTACTCTAGTTGACAAAACAGTTAACCATCACTATGTTCAAATGACAAAAAAACCCAATAATTTTTACAATAAAAGATTACCTTTAAGCCCCTTCAAAATATTTCCCATTGATCTGAGTGCACATCTCATAATTATGACTTTTTGAAGCAGCTCTGGGCTTCCTCTTTAGTGATTTTCTTTATGTGGAGTGATCAAATCTACAGTGAACACAGCTGCCAGGTGGCATCCAACTGAAAGACAGATTTACAAAACATTACAGTGTATCTCACCCATCTTATTCATAGAATCTGACACCATGAGACTTCTGGTTCTTCCCCAAAGTCAAAATGACCATGGAAGTTTAAAATTTTGAACTAATTCTGGACTTTGAGGTAGCCACAACAGTGGAGAAATGAAATAGCACTTTCAGAAATGCTTTAGAAAGAGTAAAAAATTGATATGTGTGCAAAATTAGAGTGAGAGATAAGATGACTGAGTGTGTTTGCAGTTATTTCTTCATCTTCCAGTCTGTTCCACTGATCCTCCGGTCTTTTGACAAAGGAGTCAAACACTTACACTGGAAGAGAGACAGCCTCTTTAATAAATTGTGCAGGAAAAAAATGGCTTTCCCCATGTCAGAGACTAAAATTAGACCCATATGTATCACCATGCACTAAACCAAAATCAAAATAAATCAAAGATCTAAATAGTAAAACAGAAACACTAAAGCTTCTGGAACATAGACTGTGTATCTTGAAGACATTAGTGTAGGCAAAGACTACACACAGGAAATATCACAAAGAATCAATAGCTAGATACTCTTATTAAAAGGTTTTGCTCAGCAAAAGACACTACTAAGTGTCTTTTGTGAAGAGAGAAGAAGAGAGTGAAGAGAGAACCCCAAAGTGTGGGAAAACAATTTTACCGGCTCTTCCTCAAAAAAAAACGACAACTATCTGGAATATACAAGAACTTTAAAAAATCAGAACTCTCAAATTTAAAGACCCAATCCATCTGAAATGACTAGATGCTTCTCAGATGGAGAAGTAGAAATGACAAATAAATATATGAAAAAACATTTAACACCACTGGTCATTTGAGAGATGAAAATTCAAACAATGCTGAGATTCCATCTCACTACAGGAAGAATGGCTGTTACCAGAAAATCAACCCATAACAAAGGCCGGCAGGGCTATGGTGGAAAAGGCACCCTTCTCCACTGTTGTTAGGAATGCAGACTGGTGCAAACACTGTGGAAATGAGTGTGCAAATTCCTCAAAAAACAAAAACCAGAGGTTCAATTCAGCTGTTCTTCTTCTTGGTATTTTCACATAAGAATAATAAGCATTGTATCAGTGATATATATACACTCATGTTTATAGCAGCACAGTTATTTTAAAGGAGGATGCATCTGAGACATTTCTAGGTAAATGGATGCACCTTGAGACCATGCTCTTAAATTATAGAACTCGACACACATATTTAAATATCATATTGTTTCTTTCTTTTGGAAATGGCAAGAATATGTTTCAATTTACCTCTAGAATATAGATCCCCTGATTCGTATACTTTTGCATAGCATGTTATTATATGCTGAAATGACATATTGAAATAAAGCAAACTGGACTTCATCATTCCCGTTATTCACATAGTTTTCTTAAAGTGTAGTTGTGTGTGTGTGTGATCATTCTGTTACATTTTACGTATGTGTTTCTCTGGTTAAATTTAGGTGCAGCTGTTTTATTTGCTTGTATTTATGACTAATTTTCAATGCTAGCTAATCTTTTGTCACTATTAAGGCATACATCTGAGTATTAAGGATCTCTGAATTTCCATGTCCTTCTGACTAAAGTCAAAACTGCCAGTTTAAATTCTCATTAAAATATAAATAATACTTTGGTTTTACTTTGGTTTACAGTGCTTAATAGTCTTATATTTCAAATTTTATTTGCTGTGTCATTTTAATGGAATCATAAAAACATCTCCAATGTATTGCCAAATCTCTATTTGTCATTCGAATGAACTATTCACTGATAAATTATGTTTTAGACTCTTCTAAGTGTGACAAATTCTCCACTTGCAAGAGATGATGGTGGAGCTGCTCACAGGACAACTGTTTAACAGACAATGAAAGCAAGGGGTCTCCTGAACAAATACTATGAGATAGGATATAATGTGGTTCAATATTTTTCTATTCTGTTTTGCTGAATAACAAGTATTTAATAACCATCAATTTCTTTTAAACTACTACTGGGTTATCAGGTCTAATGGCTTGTTCTGTAGGTCTGTGCTATTTAAGTTTAACTTGTATAAAGTATTTAATATATTTATCATTCACTCTATTACATTTTATTAATTGGACTCTAAAATTCTTACTTAAATTTTACATGTGTACTTGCTTTACATTTTCAAAAGAATAATTCCCAAGTCATTCCTATCTTGACAACCTAAAAACATACATTTCTCATTTGTTTCACTTTTTGGGTTAGTCTTCTTTTCCATGTTTGAAAAAATAAATTTGAATTAAATTTTGGTAGGAAAACATGCTGATTTTGGTGTTGTTTCTCTGCATCTCCCCACAGTCCTCCTGCTATCACCTGAGTCCTTGCTTAGACAACCTTAGTGCTTGTAAATGTTTTATGATATTATTTGAAAGAGACTACTAAGGTGCAGTGAAGAAAATTTTTAAAAATATAATATTTCTTTATTTCAAGTAAATTTTATGAGATATTTAGGTATAGTGGCTCAGTATATATTTTTCAGCTTACCAACTTAGTATTTTAAGAGCAGCAGGTTCAAGATCCATAATTAAAAAAAAAAAGCTGTCCCAAAGAATTCTCATGATCAGGAAATATTTCCACTGAAAACCAGAATATGAAATGAACTAGATTCCATTGTTTCTGAATTATAATCTAAACTTAGTTATTGTGAACTTGCTGATTTTTAATAGATTGACAAATCATGTCATACTTCTGGCTTTTATGTTATGAAACAGTAAAAAAATACCAGTTCCCTGTTCTCCATTAAACTAACTTTTAAATTAAAGGGTTAGATATTTAAAAATATTAAAACAAATATTCAAGTAAAGATTTACTTTTCTTAACCTCCAATATATTTAATTGATACCTTTAACTTTCTACTGTTTAGTTTTTCAATTCAACTATGTGATTTAATAATCAGTTTGAGCAAATAGGACAGACATATAAAATGCAATGTTAACTAGTACCAAAGGTTATATGCTTTCTGAATAAATGTATTTTAGTCTTGTCTTAAAGTTAGAAACTTTGACCTACATATAATGAGGATAAAGGTGATTTTTTTTTCCATTTGTGTCATGAAGCACTGTCAAAATAAAATATGTATTTTCCACTGATAGAAGGTAAGTTACAGCATCATTTCTCTTCTAGAAGAAATATTACCAATTAAATAAAACATGAGCTCTGGAGAGGGTTTGCTTTCTTTTCTCCGTATGGGTTTAGGAACTCCCTGTTCTTTCTTAGACCATACCTCAAACTCATTGCTCACTAGTGTATTTTTATGCTTTAAATTTGAAGACAAAGCAAATCTTGAAATAAATTAGAATATCATGAATCTTATTACTTGAGTTGTGATCCACTAGGTAAAATTTGATTCTTATGAAGAAAACAATATAAGAACATCTATAAATAATAACCATTACTAACAAAATGAAATGAGATGAAATATGATAATGAAGGAATATCTTACGAACGTCTTCATTTTAGCAAGAAGCCCAAGAATAAATATAATATTGCTTTAACATTAATTCAATTTGAATTATTATTAATATTGCATTATGATTAATATTGTATTCCCAAATGGCAAGTAAATAAATAATGATTTGTGCTACTTAGTGAATTTTAAGTCCATTCCTGGAATAGGCTGATGTTTTTTTATCTCTGAAAAATTTGTTCTTTATTGTTGGTAGTGGAAATGTATACATCAAAAGTTCTGTAGGCATTTTTGATCTACCATGGCTATTCTCCCTTAATCAACAAAGAAGAGAAAACATCATGCCCTGCTGTGTTAGTACCTAGTAAGAGTGGGTGAAGGTACAAGATTTTGAGGGGAGCATCTGCACATTCCTTAATCCCTGTGTTGCAGTTAGAGCACTGGAGGAAGGCAGTCTCATGACTATAGTTTTCATTGGGGACTCATTGTGGCAATGAGGAGAAAGAAGGAAAAAATCATAAATGTGTAAAAAAGACATCATCTCTAAAGGAGAAAAGGAAACAAACGAGAAAAACATATCCCTGAGCTTGATTGTGTTTGAACCAGAGATGCACACTGGGCATAAGTAAATCAAAAAAAGAAAAAGTTAGTATGTAAACACTTCTAAATGCCCTGAGCCCTCTGAAACCATTCTCACAGGGAATCTCTTTTTGGTGGAAATATACACCTCAAATTATTATGCTAATATATGAAATATAAAAGATGTCAATCATTCATATTGAAATGTGGGTGATCCTGGTAATAGATTGAAGAATCTTATAAGATGTGACTATGTATAGGGAACATTTTGGGGTAAAGGTTTAGTGAGAAGAGTTTCTGCTAAACATTTCTAATTGTAATTAGGGTGCCATCATGTTTTATTGAAAGCTTGGTAAAGTCTGGTAATCAGACATATGCACCCTCCCAGGATATCCAAGCTTTCATATTGTGGTTCGTACTTTTCATGGAAATTATTTTGGAAAAAGTGAAATAGCCTGCAGTATTTTAGTATTTCTTGTTGAAGTTACTGATGAAATAAGTTATAAGAAGAAATAGAAGATGAAGGAAGAGGAGGAGAAGGAGAAGGGATAAGCATACTTATATTGCAAAAGAATTTGAGAAATCTCTAATAGTTTTACATGAAATGTTTATCATAGTATATCATTTTAGCTTTAAGGCTGTTCACTCTTCCACAAAAGCAAAAGTATGCATGTATGTGTCTGTTTGTATATAGTACTTCCGGGGAGTTAGAAGGGACTCTAGCAGACGATAGTCCACGTCCTTCCTACAAAAAGATTGTACTCTCATATTCATGTATGTTTTTCATCATTTTCTGAGTAAGAAAATTTGCACATGCATAGATAAGTCAAGAATGAAAACTCATCTATTAAAAGATTTTGAAAATTTTTTTTTACTTTTTTTTTCAGCTTTAATTGAGTTTATTGGTACATTTTAGGGATACAGCACAGTTACATTCATTGTTGGGATCTTGTACCTCCACATGACAAGTCTTGATAAGATTTTGAAATTTTTATAAACACTGAAAATTTAATATGAGTTCTATGCTATTGATACTTGCATTTCATTATATCACTGGACAATTAGATTACTTGATGACTTTTTAAATAGTTATGAACAGAAAAATGTATAACATTATGACAAATACCCATTAACAGTTTATCTAGATAAGTGTAAAATTCTAATAAAAACTATAATGATCATTTTTTACAATGTAATTTACTCTAAGCAGAGGCTAATATGGCAGAATTAAATTTTAGATTATTCAGTGACACTAGATTACCCATTAGCAATCATAGATGAAGGTCAAAGCAAAAAAAGTACTTTTAAAACATTCTCTGCTAGGATTTTCATATGACTAAAAATAAAAGAAAGAGGGCTGGGGATTTGGTTCAGTGGTTCCACTGCCTGCCTTGCAAGCACAAGGGCCTGAGTTTGATCCTCGGTACCAAATAAATAAATAAATAAAAGATTTTGTATAATTAATTCATTCAACTCCATTCGAAACCTTACTGGGTGATTACATTACTTTAGACACTACATTGGCTCCAGAGACTAAGTGAATGAGCCATTGTTTCTAACATGATGTGTTTTAAAATTTGCTTGCAAAAACTAAAATATACAGTTTCAAATATAATATGTAAAAATATATAGCCAGGGATTTAGCTCAGTGGTTCCGGCCCCTGCTTCGCAAACACAAGGACTCAAGTTCGATCCCAGGTACCAAAAAAATAAAAAATAAAATAAAAATATGATTAAATGAAGAAAGCCTTAAATTAGCCCATACAAAGGGAACTGGACAAATCTTACTTAATATAAAGAGATTCCCACAGGAATAGTTACTTGCCTAAATTTGGACTGTATAGAAATGTTCATCTGGGCAAAAGGGAAAGCAGAAGAAAACATTATGATAAAATAAAGAAGATCGAGTATATACACAGGGCCAAAAAATAGGCCATTTTAGTAAATTATTAAGCTGAAAACCATTCAGTACCCTACAGCATAAGAGTGTAAGGCACATATAGAAAAAATTTGGATTTGGGAATTTAGGAGGCTCTTAGGAAATAAGTTTTGAACTTTGAGTCAATAGGGAGCCAGTGAACATTTTTAATTATGAGTTATTTAAGAAAATATGTACTTTATGGGGGATGTATGTCTCTGGACAAGGCAAGAACTGAAATAAAGCATGAGTGGAAAAAAGCGACCTAACTTGAAAAGTAGGACAAATCCAAAGACAACCCTTCATTTCACACGTGAGCCACTGGGTGTTTATTAATATAAATCTCCAAGCACAGGGCACTAGAAATAAAAATTTTATTTGTGTGAGGAGATGGAGTTCAGATTTGAGCAGTATGAATTTAAGAATTCCTGTAGGATAGGCTCATGATAGAGGGTCATAAAACATCAGTGAAGAAAATACTTTCTGTCAATCCAGAGGTTAAGAGAAGTGACCCCATGCCTGCCAGACACCTGTCTTTAAACTTTCCATATTGTACTTGATGCAAGAGGCAAGAAAGCATCAACTGTTAGCCAGTTTTCCCCCCAGGTCACAGCTGGAATTGAACAAATAAGAATGTGGAAGCTCTCTTAAACTTCTCAAACTCTTAATCCTCTGATTTAGATGCCTTAGGTTCTCTATTGTTTTCAGATGTTTCTGATCTGAAGTCCAGATTCTACCTCTGCGGAACTAAAAGACCTAGGCTTTTACTTCTTAATACAAAGCAATATTAGTTGTCTCACTCTAATGGTCTTGCATATCCCATTTCTTTTCTATTACCAAGTGTTTGTGTATCTTGGGACTTCATATTTGCTTCTAACAACCATCAGCTGCAGCCCCTAGGCTCTGCGGTGGACACAAGCCAAGACAGCTGGACATATCTATCAACTTGCATCTTCTTTGAGCAGCCATTAACAAAGAACAGACGGAGGAAAAAGAAAGCCCCAAATTCCTTGGAACAAGTCAGAAAAATTGTGTGGCACAGCATTAGTGGCACAGCTACCATACTGTGCCAAATGCTTGAAATTCCACGTTGGCTTGCCTTGCTTTTTCTTGTACTACTTTTCTGTGGTTTTGAAATAACTCCCCTACTAAGTTACTTGCTTACTATGTTAATTAGGTTTGTAACTGGTTAACAAAATACTTTATATAATTTATTAAAATGATGACAGTGTTCTTCTTTTGGCTCACAGTTTTGGAGGTTTCTTGTTTGGTCTCTTTGCTTTTGAGCCTATATCAAGATTGAACATCATAACAGAGAGCAAAAAATGAAGAAACGGATACCAGGCTCCCACCACCCTCTTCAGGCCATGTCCTCTTAAAAAGTATGGTGTGAGTGAGAATAAGATGGGCTGCTAAGCACCCCACTCCTTAAAGTTTCCACCACTTCCCCCAAAAAAAACTTTGGGAAATAAGACTTTAATTTCTGGACATCTTGGGATCATATAAGAACAAAAGTATATAGCACTTACAAACCCTCATCATAAGCTTCTCCTATGAAAATCCTATCCTATTATACTGTTTTCATGTTTATCTGAGACATTTATATTCCCTTATGCATATATGTCCATAGCAACTAGTGAATTATGTGGAATCCCCCTTTAACACTAAATCTGATACGAGATAATTGATATTTAATAAGGTGTTTATGTTTTTGATCTTTGGACAAATTCATATATATAAATATTCTATGACTTGAATATGTAACTGACAAATGTGTGAGTGTGTGTGTGTGTGTGTGTGTGTGTGTGTGTGGTCTATGAATTTACTCCTATTTTTTCAGAATTTTTTAATTTCACATGACAGAAATATAACTAAAACTCATTTAAAAACCAAAACGGAATGTTAATTATTGTATAAAATTATCATGTTCAGTGATTTTTAGCCTTTAGCATTGCAGAATCTCAAAACCAATAAAGTTATCAGAAGTTGATCTAATTCTTTTATGTCATACATAGGTTTGCTTTGCTGTTTTCATTCTTTAGCTCTATCATCAGGGGATGTGATAAATGCTGGAAGCCTTAAGCCTACCGCGTCCTCGTAAATCTGGAATCTATACTTGCCATTTAAAAAATGCAATTTCTTTTATGCTCTTTTGTTGATGACCTACTTTTTTAAAATGTTTATCTCCAAAAGCTTTTAGGATTTTCTCTCCATTTCTGGTGTTCTGAAATTTCACAATGATTTGTGTTTTTACAGATCTTTCTAAAATTTATTGTGCTTGTTGCCTCTGTGGCCTCTTTTCTTCTAGAAACTTAGCCAGGCCTAGGAATATATTTCATATTATTACAATAATGAAAACCATACTACTATTTGCCATCTATTTTCCTAAAATCCTAGCAATTTTAGTGAAGCTTTCTTCCAATTATGATTTTCATTTTTCTATCTCATTTTCAGTTGTTTTTCTCATGGCTGATAATTTCAAATTTGCATTTCACTCAAATTAATTAATCTTAGTGTTAAATTATAATGACTTTTTCCTTATTGGCTAAATTTTTCTATTGTGAATAGTGTTAATATTCTTACCGCAATATCTTCTGATGTAGTATCTGGTTTGCTGAATGAATCTAAAGTTCCCTCTGATTACTGTGCTTTTTGTCTTTATTTAGTTCTTTTCTTGATTTTTTTTATTCTATCTCCATTAGTGCATTCATAATAATAACTATAATCAAATTTCTGGACATACTTAAGGATCCTATAATACTTAAGTGTTTTGTAATATTTAAATATGACTCTAAAACAAACAAGCAAATATCAGCATGCCCAGTTAGGTGATGGATAAACTTTACTCAAATGGAGGGGCTATTTTTCCAGGAAATTGTGAAAGGTAGGAAATCTGTAGGGTTTTGCTTTTACTGCTAGTGTGTTTTGCATTGCAAAAATCTTCAATAATTTATCAATATAATGTTTTCCTCTATTCTGTAAAACAATATGGAATGGAAGCAAATGATGCTTTGGTATAGAGATATCCAGTTAATATTATCCCCATTTTAAGCCAGGTGTGGTAATCCCAGCACTCCGGAAGCTGAGGAAGGAGGATCGCTGTGAGTTCAAGACCAGCCTGGGCTACATAGTGAATTCCAGGTCAGTCTCAACTATATAGTGAGAACCTGCCTCAATGAAACAAACAAACAAACAAATATTATCCCAATTTTTGTGTTTCTGAAATAGGAACATTTCTTATAAATTCCTTAAGAAAGCTAGCTTCTCACAAATTTTGGAGGTTTTAAGAGTTATCTGCTGCATCAGATACTCCTCCAAAATGTATTGACTTAAAGTAATTATAGTCATTATTGTTTGAGAGATTTCAAATTTAGGAGAAGATTTGCTGGGCAGCTCTGGCCCTGAGTCTTACTGTAAGGATGTAGTCAAATGTCTTCCAGCCCTGAAGCATGTGATGGTCTCATAAGAGTTAGGGGATCTACTTTCCAAGGGTACAAATTCTAGCTGATAAGCTAGAACAGCCTACTTGTGGAAGTTTTCAGTTTTTACTTCAAGGGCTTCCTCAAAATGATCATTGTAGTGTCCTCAGAGTGAGATAGTTAGGTTCCCCAATGCCAGTGATCTAGGAAGTGAGGAAACCCTGAAATACTTGATGAGACTTGTCCTCATAATTTATTGATTGTCGCTTTCATTGTTCTCTACTGGTCACATGTTCAACCCTGATTTAATATAGGCCAGCAAGAAGGGCATCTACCATAGGGTTTGTATCATCAGTTCTTATTATTGTTTCTAGATCACATTAGCATAAATGGGGAGCAGGTGTGTATCTTTTTAGAAATTTGTATATATGTGCAATGAGTATCATAGAAAATCTATATTCATGCATGCATATGCATATTAAAAAGGCTTATTATAGATTTAAGCTAAAATATGGAAAAATCAGTGCCCCAACTACATTTCTCTTGATGTGCTCTCATCTGTCTTCTTTGGTACGTTGAATTTATACTCATACTGTCTTCTTTGAAACTGAGTAAATTACAGGCATATCACAAATTTTACTATATACAAAGGTAACTAGTCTGCTCAGTGGAATATAAAGGGAAATTTTGTATGGCTTCTATCTTTTAGACTTTATCTCAAGATATACAAAAATATTTATGTGAGATTTTTAGGATTATTTTCTAAAGCTTGTACTCAATCTTTTTTAAGAAAACAGTTTAGGACAATACTAAAGCAGCCATATGCTAGGGTGTTTTTTATCTTTTATTTAACCCTAAGTGGCATTTTATTCATATTTCATTAGTCTACCCTTCATGTCTTTTCTTCTATTCTGTTCCAGGATTGGATTCAAGATACCACTTTATATTCAATTAACATGTTGCCTTATGCTCTTCTATACCAAAATAATTTCTTAGGTTTCTCTTGATTTTGATGAACTTGGGAGCTTTAGATATTAATGATCACTTGAATAATGGGATAAATATTCCTCAATTTTGTTTTTAACACATATTTTGTAAATTATAATATTGAGAGGAGAATTAGTTTCATTCAAATCACCACATATCAATGGTTCATAATTTCAACAGGACTTGTTACTGTTGATATTAACTTGTATCACCTGGGTAGGGGATTTTGTCCTATTCTCTCCACTATAAATTTACTTTGTACTCTCTTTTCCTTTTTACTAACATTTGGGAAACAACTCACTAAGAGCAAACTATACGCTGGAGTTGAAGAGTTAAACTCCACCTTCCTGAGAGGTCTGCATAAATTATTTAAAATTCTTGTGCACACACATGTAATACACACTTTAGTAAACACATATACATATATGTATATAATTTATGATACATCAATAAAGACTATTGAATGAATAACTTTTTTTTTTGTGGTACCAGGGATCGAACTCGGGTCCTTGCACTTGCGAGGCAGGCCACCGAACCTCTGAGCTAAATCCCTGGCCCAAATAACTATTATTTATATTGTTGTTCAGATGGTTCCAACTTTGGCAAATGAGAGATCCTTCACTAAGTTCATTCGTTCCTTTGTCTTTTGTCCTATTGCTGTTTTTTCTCTTCCTCACTTTCTGGCAGTCAAATGTTAGTCCTAGAGCTAGCCCTTCTCAAAGCATCTCTGGTTATTTGTATTGATTAATTGCTTTAGAAATCACAATCTTGTTACCAGATATATTTGTTGAAATTTGTGTGTCATTTTCTCTGAACATGCTCGAAAGATCAAACTGAAAAAATATATTTATGTATAGTATTCATTGAAGATACGTGTGCCTATAATTACTTTTGTGTGAACCCATTTATAATTCAGCTAAAATTAGTTCATAAAAGTACCTGTAACTTTAATCCCATACCACATAAAATATTCTAGTTTTTCTCAAGGCATTTGTTTTGCAGGGACCAATGTAGATCCTGGACTTAAGAACTTCTTTTAATAATGTAACAGAAGTCAAGCAGACTACTATGTCTGAAAAAGTTGAAAATGACCAAAGGAAAGAGTGGTTTATTGTTATTGTTTAACTTAGTGTAGTTTTAATTTCAATTTTTTCCACACATAGTTTTTTTTTAGTTTAGCCATCTCTCTAGAGATTATTTTAGTTATAAACAGAGTCTACATTTTAGATGAACTGACAATATCAAGTGTTCTCAATATCAAAATAGTTTTGAAAATTATTGTGCCTTGTTATGTTCTGTTTTCATATTGGTTGCAAAACTAGATTAGTACTATTTTTGACTCATATCCCAAGTACCAGACTGTATTATACACTAAAGCTGTTTAAACTTAGTATCTTTTTTATAATTCATCTTTCCTAGCAGCGAATCATTTTAAAATTAATGTCTATATACATGAAAATTGGGAAGTAATATTTTTATTCACCACTACCAATGTGCCGATGAAAAAATGACCAAAGCATAATGCTTTTGTTAGTGTAAGCAAAAAACTGCTTTATTAACTGCAATGACATCATTGCAGAAATAAAAAAATAAAAATGAAGAAGTATGGTTACCATTCTTATACCTGCATCCTGCTAACTTTCATCCGAAATTGGAGAAAGATACTGTATTAGATTACACATAGCTGAAGGAAACACACATTAAAGGAGATAAATGTAGGGACTGTATATTAGGTGTAATAGACTCAAAGGTTTAAACATAGTATTATTTTTCTGTACAAGAAACTCACAGTATAGATAAATTAAAGAGAAAAATAAGACAGATAATAGGAAACAGGAAGATTTGCAAATGGGAAGGAGACTGAGAGATGGAATTAGAGGGTAGGGACAGGAGTAAAAGGGGACATAAAACAATTAGGATGTGTAATGTACATAAACCAAATCTCTACTGTGTTATAAATCAAATGCTTATAAGCTTATTGGATGACATTTCACAGTTTGAGGGCTCTCACTCCATGGTTAGCTGGCTCCAAGCAGAAACATAAAATCAGAGGGCTGTGGTGAAACAAACATGGTTAATTCACAGCAGCCAGGAAGCACAGCAGGAGGAAAATGCCAGAGACCAAAGGGCCAGAGAACAGATATACTACCCAAGGTCATGACTGCATTATCCACATGGACACAGCAGAAAGTGCCTCTCACCAGTCCCCTGGGTTGCTACCAAATGAGTCAATTTAAGCTCTGTGAAGTTTCCCCACAGAAATTTTGCAGTAATACTTAAGCACATTGCTCTTGCATATTGTTTGCAGTATTTTCTCTAAAGTGTGACAAGTACAAAAATAACAGCAGCATTAGCAGGCAAATAACTGTATCTGCTAAACAAGAAATCAAGACATGAAAAGGATATAGAGTTAGGTATATAAAGCCTAGTGTAAGGTTTCAGATCAGCCTACAATCTCCTTTAAACCAATTTAGCAAACACATAAAAATAAAAAACAACATAATGTTATTAAGCACAATTTTATTATTGTAAATTTAGAAATAATTATGATTTGTGTTATTATTTTAGAATTAATATATATTATACAAAATAATAGTCCATACTATAATGATATAGTGTAATTATAATATATTAATTAATATGTAATATAATGTTATTGTATAAGATATAAATGTTATTATATTTTTATTATAAAGTATATATAGAGAGATATATATATCTCTCTATATATATATTATATCCCTATTTAACCTGTGGATTGTTCTGCAGTATATATTGCCTTTCTCTTCCACATGTAGCATTAAACAAGGGCAGATGCTAGACAAACCTTATTGGATGTCTCTGACTGTGCCTTGTTAAAAAGAGATTCAGAGACTTAAAGAATACACAGAATAAATATTCAAATCACCACATAGTTTCTTCACTAATCTCCTTATTGAATGATGCAAAAAAAGGAAATACTGGGCTTAGTTTCAAGGCCCCATATAATTGACTTATATATGTCTATACGTAGTTTGTCTGGTAATTAGTTGGAGTTTGTCATTCTCCTCTCTGCAACCCGCCGAGCATAGAGATCTGATTTATAATACAGTAAATTCATGTACATTACACATCCTAATTCTTTTATGTCCGCTTTTACTCCTGTCCCTACCCTCTACCTCCATCTCTTAGTCTCCTTCCCATTTGCAAATCTTCCTGTTTCCTCTTATCTGTCTTTTATTTTGCTCTTTAATTTATTTATACTGTGGGTTTATCTTATAAATAAATAATTCTGTGTTTCAGCTTTTGTGTCTATTTCACCTAATGTACAGTCTCTAGATATCACTTTTTTACAAATGACTCAAATTTATCCTTCTTTGTAGCAAATATTATTATACTGTTTACAATCACCGAATTTCCTTCATCCATACATCTGCTGATATTAATACAGAACACATCCCACTTTAAAGTAATGTATTTATAATAAAATCAACTGCTCAATTATTTATAATGGAATCAGAAATATTTTTATATTTAAATAATCTTTTGTATGTGTGTAATCTTTCTGTTATTCTTTTTTTTTTTTTTTTTTTTTTTTTTTT
>NW_022900918.1:5713528-5734807 GCF_012274545.1 Fukomys damarensis
TTTTTTTTTTTTTTTTTTTTTTTTTTTTTTTTTTGGTACCGGGGATTGAACTTGGGTCCTTGCGCTTGTGAGGCAGGCCACCGAACCGCTGAGCTAAATCCCCGGCCCGGTTATTCATTTTTATAGATTTAAATCTTCCTTATAATTTAGAATGTGGAGCTTGATCAAATTATCTCAAAGTTATGCATTAATTATGTTTTAGTATGAGGTAGAATTTTACATTTGTTTCTACAAATATCATTCTCATATACATCTTTAAATTAGAATGAGATTTTCCCAGTATATCTTATGATATAATGTACCTCAGTTATGTGTGAATTTGTTCCTTTTAGATGTTACATAATTGTGCATGTGTGTTCAAAAGTTGCACCGAATGCACCTAAATTATTTCATTGATGTTTGTAAAAAAAAAATCTGGCATTGCATTACAAATACTTGCAGGTACTTGGGCAGGGCATTTAGCTAATTGGCTCCATGCATACCTGGCAAGCACAAGGTACTGAGTTCTATCCAGAGTACCAGCAAAAGCTACAACAATGGAGGTACAAATATTGAAAAGATCACATGCATGAATTGGATCATAGTTATAGCTACAAATGATTATATAGTTAGCCTCTCATTTATGGAAACTCCTGCAGAGCTAAAAACATAAAAAGAGGAATCTTGCGGTACCATTCAACAATACAAAAATAATAATATTTTAACATTTAAATAATGCCTTCACATGAGTTATATCAATTTATTACAATAACATATATTATTAGAAATAATGCAATTATCTTTTTATCAGGTCTTTGTAACGATTGTCTTTTACAAATAAAGCATTATCTCTCTATTCTTAAATAGCATCATGTTCCTCAAGGATCTATGAAGCCTACCTTTTTTTCCTTATAATGCTATCTCATTTATAAGATTTCTCTGATAATCAGACATAGAACAGCTCACTATTTCAACTCACCTTACTTTTGAACTTAATATTAAACCTCCTTTACTGTTTAAAGACAATTTATCTATTCATTTGTACACAAATGTATGAAAATTCAATGATATTTGCCACATGATTGTTCCCCAGGGGCATTCCTTAGTTAAGAATGCTGTAATTACTGTTTCATGAATACAAATTCCGTGGTGCTTCAGTTTATGAACTCTTTTATTACAAACAACTTATCCAACAGAAGTGTTCAGCAAAAAATTGTTTTCGTTTGCAAACTATGCATCAGGTGAGAAACATGACCATGGCCATCCTTCTCACACAAACACAAAAGTGTCCGTCTTTTCAAAAATTACAGAAAAATTAAGTTTATGAACTGAGATACCACTGTAGGCTACATTATTTTTTCACAGAGACAAAAGTGTTCTCTCTTAGAGATTTGCCTAAATTTTACTTTTTACTTTAGTACTGGAAGTTAAAGCAGAATTACTCTTTCAGTAAACTTCTAGAATATCTGATACTACCTGATATATATATCTAGAATATGTATGTATGTATATATTTATACACTATATATATATAGTGAAGATTCTGATCCTTTTGATATGTTTTGACATGGCTAATGCAGTACTATAAATTAGATATGAAGTTATATCCAGATATTTAAAAATTAGCCATCTGGCATAGGTAAAACTGTGTGTCACTTAAAGAGCAATTTCTATTTCCTTGTTCCCACACACCCTGGCAACCACCTTTCTCCTCTGTTTCTATGAATTTGACTATTATCGATACCTCACTTAAGTGGAATTTGTCAGTACGTATTATAGTTGAATAAGGAATACTTAGCAGATTAGCACAGTTCTGGTTGTGTCTTGATGATTGACTTACCGAAGAGGGAAGACCCATTCTGATGTCGGTGGCACTAACCAATAGGCTTGTAGCCTGGATGGAATAAAAAGGTGAAATAAAATGAAGTCTCACTTTCCCTTCCTCACAGGATCTTCAGTCTTCACCTTTATCTTTTAATGTCCATCTCCAAACTTCCACTGCAGACTCTTCAGCCTTTCAACACAGACCACTCATTTTACTCATAGATTCATGGAGGATTTTGAAGTGATCTTCAGGCCTTCAATTTTTGACCACATGCTCTGACTTTGTTTTGATTTGTATAGGTGCTTTAGCTAAGAGTTTGCCTTAAATCTCATAGGAGATTCTGGACTTGTATTTTTCATAAATGCCAAAACTACCAGGACTTTGGTGAGTCTTAAAGATGGATTAAGTGCATTATTGCAGAAATGGATTTGCATAAATCTTTTGGGTGAAATGTTAACAGTTTATATCTATATGTTCTCCAAAAGCCCATTTGAGGAAAGAATTTGTCACTGAACTTGCCCTCAAAAGTGGAGCTTTTGGGGTGGGTGATGGGATCCTATGGGTGTGATACTTACTGGTGGATGAGTTCACTTATAAGTTTTAGCTAAATATGATGTTTGGATGTTGGGAGGAAATGGGTTAATAAAAGCATGGCCTGGAAGGCTATGTCTCCCTCCTTCATCCTAATCACTTTCTGTTTCCTGCGGCAGTGTCCTGCTCTGTTTCTCCTCTGTTGTGTTCTTTTGCCATTCTGTTCTGCCTTAGAGCCAGCTAACTATGGACTAAAACTTCCTTAAAGGATGAACCAAAATAAACCTTTTCTTCTCTAACATTGATGAGTTGAACATTTTTTCCCAGCAACAAGAAAAGTGATGAAAAGTGTATCCATTTTTCTCTGACTGGGCTATTTCAATAAGCATAATGTCATCTGGTTTTGTTCATATTTTTACATACAGCAGCATGCCTTTCTTTTAAAAAAATTATAGAATTGAAACAATCATACCACAGAGATACATGCACACCCATGTTTATAGCGGCACAGTTTGTAACAGCTAAATCTTGGAAACAGCCCATCTGCCCATCAGTTGGAAACTGTATAAAGAAGATGTGGTTTTTCTATAAAATGGAATACTACACAGCCATAAAGAATGAAAAATTAGAGTCATTTATAGAAAAATGGATGCATTTTGAGGATATAATCCGAAGTGAGATAAGTCACACGTGTAAATACTGCATAGTTTCTCTGCTGTGAAAAACTATATAGTACATAAGATCCTAATGAGATAATTGATAATGTGAAATAGGAAGAAAAGGGCTAAAGGTGTATGGAAAGTGGGAAAGGTAATAAGGGAAAAGAAAAAAATGTGAGAAAATGGAAATGAAGTACTTGTATTTAGGGGATGGAGGAGGGGGTGAAGGGAGAGCAGGGGTAAAGCGAAAAAGTGAGAACTGAGACCTGCGGTGGAAAAGTACAAGATCCCAATGATAAATGTAACTGTACTGTATACCTAAAATGTACCAATCAACTCAATGAGAAAAAAAATATTTGTACAAATAATATTCTTTAAATATTGTAACATGATCAAGCAGTGAAACCTAATAAATATGGATATCAGTAGTAGTTCTGTATTCCATTTCTGTACTCTACTGGATGGCTATGTTTGCTACCAATGAGAATTTCTGAACAGAGTGTCTCTGATTTTTCCCTATTTTTAAGGTCATTTAAAAATTCTCACAGCCAGGCATGGTGGCGCATGCCTGTAATCCCAGCACTCCGGAGGCTGAGCAGGAAGATCGCTGTGAGCTTGAAATCAGCCTGGACTATATTGTGAGTTCCAGGCCAGTCTCAACTACATAATGAGACTCTGTCTCAAAGAAAAAAAAAAAAAGATACCATTTTACATACTTTTTCTAAACATACATATACATAAGTAAAGAATACTATTAACATTGATTTAAGCAGAAAGTATTTGTGAAAGTATGCTATTTCTTTTAGATAACCACACATTGCTATACTTAAATCTTGATATATATTGCACTTTATCTCCCAAATGAATTCTAGTGCTGTATTTTTCTCACTGCCAAAAATTGTGGCATGTTTCTTATAGTTTGTCTCCTATAAGGATATTTATCAGTATTGTAACATTCTCTTAAATATTTTTATAGGTCAAAGTACCAGTTTGAGGATGTGTTAAAATGTTCAGTTTAAAATTTAAATATGCTGAAATCTTGGCGCTTATGTATTCTTGAAAAAAGACCTCTTTAGCATCTATAAGTGAACTGTTAGTGATATGGAATACAGATTTCTAACAGTGATTAATCCATAGGATTCCTGAGTACAAGCAAGCACTGTGTAGATAAAATTAATTGTCTTCACACATTTAACAAGGTGTTGATGGGATAAGTGTTTTTTTGCCAGTCTAATTTTTAAAATGTGATATTTGCAGAAGTGCAAATATTTGCAACTTAGGCCCCTGTGAAGTATGTAAAACAATTCCAATCTTTTCCTGATTTGCCAATGGAAAAATATGAGTTCATTTAGTTCCCCCAAAGCATTTTTTTTACATGACTGATTATTTCAATTACTTCTTCAGGGAAAAATACAGCATAATGGGCAGATGTTTTGCTACAACAGCAAATTTTGCAACAGCATATATTTTATATCATATTCAGTATTTTCTAAACGTTGAATTTATTTCAATATATTTATTTATTTAAATTAAAGGCAATAGTTCCAAACAATCAAAAGACATATATAGGTTACTCTTAGGAACTCTTGCATCTTGAATAGATGAGGTGAATATAAACTAATTAACCTTGATCTTAGTAACTATGATACTAAGGATGTAACTTTAACAGGATAGGAAAACATGTTTAACTTTGACAGTAAATTGTTTGTGTGTGTGATCTTATTGTTGTATATGAATAGTTTTATTCACATATTTTTTCATAGAAAAAATTTTAAATAGCAATAAAAAATTCAGGACTCCTCATCAATGTAAAATTGGATATTAATGGGAATTTTTAAAAAATCTTGGCATATATTAAATTATAAAAAAAACATTTTTTTTTTCTGGTACCAGGGTTCAAATTCTGGACCTGTGCTTTCAAGGCAGGTGTGGTGCCACTGAGCTACATCCCCTAAGACCAATTATTTTCTATGGGGAAATCAAGATTAAAATGATATTATTTTGGAATTTTAAAAGTGAAATTGTGTTAAGATGTTTTAAACTGAACAATTTAGTCATCTAATAACTGAAATTTTACCATGTATCTAAAGATTGGGAAAATACGTGGAATTTACTGTATACATTAAGAAATAATTAGGAATTAATGACTATCAAAATAATTTAGCTTTCATAGTCAAAATGCATTTTAGTAAAATAAAATCACTTTTAGAATCTCTCTCTCTCTCTCTCTCTCTCTCTCTCTCTATATATATATATATATATATATATTGTTTTGTGGAGAAGAATGTTTTTCCATTGAAATTAGTTAGATTTACCAAAATGATCAAGTATTTTAATTCTAAACATCCCATTTTACATAGAACCCTTTATTTTTTCATATTTATTTTAGTTTCTTACATACCAGAAACAATAATTTCTGAAAATGTGTGTTTAATTTATTTCACATTATATTTACATTTCAAAAATCAGAGTGGCACTTCCTCAAAAACCTAAAACTAGAGGTTTTGTTTGACCAAGCTATTCTCCATCTTGGTATCTTCTTGATAGAATTAAAAGCATCATACCATAGTGATACATTCACACCCATGCTTGTAGCAGTTGAGTTTGTAATAGCTATATCTTTCAAACAGCCCAGATGCCCATCAACAGATGAATGGATAAAAAGATGTGGGTTTTGTTTTGTTTTGTTCTGTTTTTGGTAAAATTGAGGGCTACTCTGCCATAAAAGAAATAAACTATAAATAATTCTAGGTAAATGGATGCATCTTGAGAACATAAGAACCTTTCTAACAATTATTTCATACAAGGTAGATAATAGATAGATAGATAGATGGATAGATAGAGAGGTAGATAGATAGAGATAGAGGTGACCTAAATAGTAGGAAAATGAATTGAAATGTTTTAGAATGGAGGGGTTGTATTTACTTGCAGTAACTTTTAAGTATTGTTATTAACTCTAGTCATTATGAATTATAAAAAACTCTTAAGCTTGTTTCAACTGCTAGTAAAACTCAATTATATTTTAGAGCAAACATTTTGTTAATTTTTTTCTGATAATTGTCTTTTCATTAAATCAAAACTGATTTCCTTATTTATTTCCTTTAAGTCAATTCACACATAAAATAAAACCCGCTATGCAGAGAATTTATAGTGAAATGGGCTACTGCCATGGAGTTATATGTTGTTAAATGTCATCTTTAAAAAATATTTTGATACAAATACAGTAAAAATTTATTGTACATAGTTTCCATTAAATGTTAAGGAAAATATGAAAAAACCTGAAAAGAATGAAGATAGAGAAATAGGAAGTAGGGAGAAATTCTTTTTTTTTTTCATTGAGTTTATTGGTACATTTTAGGTACACAGTACAGTTACATTCACCATTGGGATCTTGCACCTTTACATGACAGGTCTTGGTTCTCATTTTTCCCCACATTCCTGACCTCCCTTCACCCCCTCCTCCATTCCCTATTTGTATTTACTGATATGTACCTGATTTAAATATGAAATAAATAAGTATAAATAAATCCTAACTGTACCTTTTCTCACTCCAAAAAACCACTTTTGAATGTTAAAAGCAAAAAAAGTATATATATGTATATGCAAATATATATATATATACACAAATATATATATATGTATATATATATATATATGATTTAACTTGTTTTACATATGAGGAAAGTAAAAATTTAATCTTGATTAATATGCCCATTGATATATAGTTAGCAAATTTGAAGTTTGGATTTTTAATCCTCCATGCAGAAATGTAGAATCCACCTGTAGAATCAACCATTCTACAAGTATTTCTTCCCACTCAGATTATGTCACTATTTTAACGTCCATCCTTTTAAATAAACTAATGGCTGTTATTCTCTGACATCACACTTTACAGTTTTTAAAAAATCAATAATTCACAGCCATTCTGTTATTTCCTTTTGATAGCCAAGCACATTTCACTCTCCGATTTTTAACTACATACAGGACTATACTTGAGCAGACACAAGTGTTACCACCTTCTGAGATCCATAACCTGCTTCGCACTAATGTCATATTTCTTGCGCATGGTTTCCAGTTGATGAGTCGCCTTAGCAAACAGACACAGGCAGGCTAGATTCTAGGAGAGGGGAACTCCTGCAGGAAGAGTTTGTTTTAAGGTTTTGCAGAATCCATGTCAAGAATTTAGTGTTGTCTATTGTATATGTTACATAGGAAGAGAAGGGCTAAAGGTGTAGGGGAAGTGGGAAGGGTAGGGGAAAGGGAATAAGGGAAAAGGAAAAAATATGAGAAAATGAAAAAATGGAAATAAAGTGTAAATGGGGAAGGGAGGAGGAGGTGAAGGGAGGGCAGGGACAAGGGGAAAAAATGAGAACCAAGACATGTCATGTAAAGGTACAAGATTTCGTTAATGAATGTAACTGTACTGTATACCTAAAATGTACCAAGAAACTCAGTGAGGAAAAAAAAAAAAAAGAATTTACTGCTGTCTAAGATGTTTCCATCCAGCTATCTCCCCCTTTTTCTTGGCAAAGGCAGGCTTGCACATGTTCTGAGAGCACGCCCCTTCCTTATTTTTCCTCATTTTCCCAAAAGTGTTTTTTTTTTCGAATAGTTGTCTTGGATGCTTAATTCCATATGTAATATGCATTCTTATAATTTAACAATAGCAAGGTACAATTTTTCTTCTGTAGTTTTACTAAGAAGACTCTTGCCCTAGTTCAAAGATATGCATGTGTGTAATAATTCCTAAAATATCTCTTTAAATTCTGCTATTGCTTCCAATTGCAGAACCATTGAAGAGATGTACGGGGACATGAAAACCAATCAGTAGAAAAATAGAATATATTTTTATATAATTTGCACTTCTCATTTTCAAATATCATTATTGCAAACATGGTTTTCTTCAAGTCTTAAATTTTTTGATTGAAAGAGTAAATTGAACTTTATTGAAAAAGTAATATTCTTTAGAACATTATTGCCTTTAGATTGTATAGGCTATTTTTATCTGGTGGATATACCCTATGTTTATAATATTTAAGTGCTCATTATTTCTATAGTACACAATAGGCACTGTGTGACAATAGATTAAAATGTTTCCAATATTCACATAACTCACAATGTAGTACTCGTGGTTTGGGTCTAGATGTCCCCAAGCCTCATGTGGTCATAGGCTTGACCTGCAGTGTGTGAAGCAGGAATTGATTCCTGATGCAGGCTAGGCTCCAGGGCACTAGGATGGAGGGTGTGAGTGCTACCCACCCTAAGTAGTCTGAATTAGATGAAAAGGGCAGGGAGACGCTGTCAAATCATTTTTGTTACCTCGCTGCCTTATGTGTGCCATGTTTTTGCCCTGCCACTCTTGTTTGTCATCTCTTTTAGCCAGCTGTTTATGGACTGAAATATCCACAAACTGTAAGCCAAATAAACCCCTTTTCTTTTAAATTGGGGTGTCAGGTATTTTGTCTCAGCAATGAGAGAAAAATAACACAGTAGTGAATTAAGCAAGCATCCATACAACTAAAAGCAATATCCACTAGTTACAATAAAGGTAATGGACAAAAAAAAATAAGCAAGAGATAGGAAACATTAAAGAAAACTATGAATGTGAATACACCATTGTTTTCTCAAAACTGCAAGTCAGCTGAAGGATTGCTTTTCTAATTTTCTTTATAAGGCTTCAACAGTGTATTTTAAAGGAATTGGTTCAGTTGAAGAAAAGCCTTTGGAAAGTGTACCTGCTCAATATCATGTTGTATTTATTTCCTCAATTAAGTACCTTTATTTGTTTTTTGTTTTGTTTTGGTTTTATGGTTGTTTTTTTGGGGGGTGGGACCGGGGATCAAATTCGGGTCCTTGTGTATGCAAGGCAGGCGGCAGAACCCCTGAGCTATATCCTAGGCAATACAGTACTTTTATTAAGGAAGATATGACAAATAGGGACATGGTCTGAGACTTAATGCTGAGCTGAATATTTATGGCTACACAACTCTCTCAAATGAATTGTCTGCTGATGTACCAATGTTGGTTCATCTTTCCTCAAGAAGATAGGATAATTAAAAAAAATATTGTTGGACTATTCAGTCTACTTCTTTCTTTTTGACACCATAAACGTTGCCTATTGTAGGAACTGACAATAGGAATAGCATTGTGTTCAGTGCTGGTGTTTATTGCAAATAGTTTCCTTTACACAAAATTCGTTCTGATTAAAGGAGTATGGAAACAAAAGCAAGCTACACTGGCCAAATACCTGTACTTCATGACATCTCTCTTCAAAAAACCTACTTCATTCTATTATCATGCACAAATGACAGTTGAGTCTGTCTCCTAATTTCAAAGGGTAGATTTGACCCAATATATACACATAGATATTTGTGTACATGAGTAGTCCAGAAATGTTGCGTAAAATATATATGCTAATAAGTTAATTCCCCATTACATCATTCTTTTATTTTTGCCAACTTAAACTTACATAAATAGAATATACATTTCTATTTGCATTATTTTATATTTTCCATATGGCATGGATCAGATAGATTTCATGTTATTTGTGTTTATTTTCTATATTTCAATTTCTTTTTTTCTTAATAACCTTTTATTTCTTACAATTTCTCTAGCTGATCCTGTTACTGCTTTCCACTCAATTTCCTTTTTTCTTCTTGCTTTTTTCTTAGTCAATTTTACATTTCCTATAATTCATTCCCCCCCATATATTTCAACCCTCCTCCATTTCCCCATTTTTCCTCTACTCATGTCTTACGTATTTTTAGTGGCAAAAATATTTCTCTTTTATCAAAGTATGAGTACCACATCCAAACTCTATTACTTGTAATAGATTTAATGTGAACATATAGATTACCTATAATTTATAAGAAACTAATTCTGTTTCAGTCACTATAGTGAGTTGCCAATTTAATTTAAATATATCAGATACTCACCAAATGAAAACTAAGTTCTTTTTATGCCTTTAGTTTTGAAATGATCATTATTGAATATCTTAAAAGAAGTCCTGCAAGACATTAAGCTGATCAAACTATTTTGAGACTTAAGTATAAAAAGATTGCAAAAAGGGGAAATACTTCATATCTGATATCGTGCTCTCTCATTTTCTTTTTTAATTTTTATAATTATTTATCTGAACTATTTTTGACAAAGACAGAGAGGTACAAAGGTTCTTAGAAAGAAATGATTACATTTTTGTAATGTTACTGACATAAACATTTAACACTCTCAATTTTAGTATTCATTTTTTAAAACAGCACTTGACACTTGATAAGGCAGTAGGATCACTGCTTTTCTTGAAGAGTTTATAATCTATCTGAGGAAGACAGACAAGTCAACAGAATATTATAATCTAGTATTCAAGAATGTGAAACCAGGGCGCTACATGAGCACCTAAGAGGTTCTTCTTATATTTTTGAAGAATCTTATAAAATGACTAAAATGAGATAAAAAGTGGAGGTAGTGAGCATTTCCCCCACCCAACTCTCTCTCCAGAGTCTTACAAAATGTGTGCACACTTCAGCAGTTCACCATACTAATAAATGTCTGGAAGGTAAGAAAACCACTTTAAGCACCTCTTGCAACTGTAGAGGGTAAAAGTGACTTGTATTTATCTCAATAAATTTATTATTAAAAGAGTTAAACGATTTTTGATAAACTTTTTTGGTTTTATCTATCTACAAATGGGGGCATACAAAAGTAAATCCCTTTGAAGTAAAGGGATTTCTGGAAAATATTTGTAATAACAATAGTTCAACCAGTTTTAGATATGTTATGAAATATATGAGAAGAGTATAGAGAAAAATAATAAAAAAAAGCTATGAGTTAGATCTCCATGGCCTTTTACAACAGCCGAGAAAATTAGACATCACCCTAAAGTATATACCAGAAGTGATAAGGAATCCTAAACAAAGTAATGTCCTGACCAATTTTGTATTCAGCAAGGACGAAGGATGGAAAATGGTTTGGACAGGAGATCATTTACAAATTGAAAAGGGGAGCAATAAATACGGGGGTTGCTGTCAGCTGTTGAGTGGCAATATTGATAGATAAAGGTGTCATGGCTTTCAGGCTGCAGAACACAATCAAACAGGATGGTCCCTATGGTGAGGGCAGGTCCGATTTATAAAGGAGAGAGGAGAGGATCTAGCTATTGCTTAGAAGTGAGAATTCATCAAAACTAGAGTCAAAGGAAACAAATAGGAGTCTGCTTTCAGCCCCTGTGTGTATGACAGTACTCATCATGAGAGGAGGACAAGCTGGTATTACCTCGGCAAGTGAGGTTGGTGTAAATGAGGAGTTTTAGGAGGCTCTGTTAATCTTAAAGAACCCTGAATGTTAGAAATGGACACATCCAACAGAAAATAGGATATATGTGGCAGGATATTTTATTTGTTTGTTTTCCTTTTATACTTCTCATCCCAATAAACATCCTTTGGGGGGGTAAATTCCCTTGCTTCAGAAGAAACACCTTTTGAAACCTAAAGCTGTTATTACAGTGTGAAGGGATTATGCAAAGGGTAAATAAAGTCTTCAATAAATGGAGAGCGGAATCTTTAAGATGGAGAAATCAGCTGATTGTAGATAATTGGAGCATGTCTGTCTTGTGGTATTACTCTGGATGATCTTTAGGTACCAGAGGGAATCATTTTTCATATTTCCTAGAAGGCTAGAATTTGTTACTAATTCTGTCACATTTAGCAATTTTTTATTGGTCGGGAGTGTCAGGTAAATTATTTAACCTCACTGAAAAAAACTATGCGGCTTGGAAACTATTGCTGTGATAGGTAACTGTGACTAAGGCTAGAGATCACTCTTCTTTTTTTAAATAAATGTCCCATTTTCTTGTCAGTCCTCACAAAGGTGATCCCTGCTCCCTAAACCTCAATCCATCCTATAAATAACAACCTCCTTAAATTACAGGTGAAATGGGCTTCAAATGTAATTTACTTTTTAAGGTTCTATGACTCTATCACACATCCAAAGGGAAAATACAGTTTATACCCAGTGAATATTAGTATAAGTGTCAAACTAAAAATTACATTTATATTTGGAATAAGAAGTGATAGAGTTAAATAGACAGTGGCTGAGTTTTAAGATTTTAAGTGGACATCAGATTTTTTAGTTTTGTTTTTCTTTTGTTTTATTTAACTTTCTTTCATAATAATAACTATACAGATCAGAAATCAAGTTATACACAAGAATGGTTGCCTCTGAGTTCTGTGGAGAATAATTTGTTCTAATTTACATTTTCTATTCCTTTCCTCTTCACAACAGGCTGTGGTGGCACCACATTCCTCATGAATCTAGGAGTGGCCCTCACCTGTTTGAATTCCATCTCTGCTCCCGGTTAGTTGTGTTACTTCAATGTAGTGAGTATCTCTGCCTTGGGTTTTTATCTGTAAAGTTAGAGTTTGCAGATCAAAAACTTTGCCATATAGAGTTGCTGTGAAGGTTAAAAGAATACATGTATTAAAAGCATTGGGGTTGTATGTAGCATCTCACGTATATTAGTTATCAATAAATAATTTTCCTCAGTAGAAGGGTTGTGTGATTGGAAAAGATCCTTCAAATAAAGAAATCTCATGGAAAAGCAGTTCATCTAAATTATCTTCTTGAGATGATGAGCTGACGTAAAACAAGGACTGAATTGATTGAATGAAAGAGATACATTTCAGGACAAAGCTGAAGAATTAGTAGCAATACAGCAAATGTGAAAGCTGTTGTCCACAGACTTTCTTCTGCCTTTTCTCACACAGTGCTTGTCTCACACGAAGTCTGAGGCAAATTGTTTAAAAATAGTTGCTTTAGAGAATGTTAACCTAACTTGCCTAGCACTGGTGTTTTAATTTCCTTTTATCTGTGCTATAAATTCTTAAATTGACTCTGCTCTGCTCCGTGTGGGATCAGAATTATTTATGCCAAATATTGAGGGGTTAAGTGATTTACTGTGTGTAGACTCAGTATAACTTTGTTCCTATGACTAAATGATTGTAACATTAGTTGCAAAATATAATACCTAACAAATTGGAGATTTAATATACAAATTAATATAATCGACATCTCAAATGATGAAAAATACACTTACCAAAATACTGAAGCATCCTGAAGGATTGAAATAATATCTTTAGGACACAGCACCGAATTTTCTTTACATTCTTTCTCCCTCTCCCTCTACCCCCTCCTTCTTTCCTTTCCTCCTTCCTCCTTTACTGCCTTCATTTCTCCCTTTCTTTCTCATTCTTGTCCTCACTTTCTGTCATCTTGCCTATTTGCACTTCCAAATTCTGTTTGCAGAATTTTTTTTTTTTTATTTTTGAAAAACAGATTGAAATCAACCTCTAAAAAACAGTAGTTGCACTTGTCGTCAGGTCTTTGTCCCCGTTTTGTCACTTACTAGATACCTGACCTTGGGCAAATTACATAACCTCTCAAGCTTCGTTTTCTTCTTTTTGAAGTGAATTGGGTCAAAGTAGATAATCGTTAAGGTCCTTTGTCTGCTCTCTAAATATCTCATTCTAAGCATGGCAACATTGATTTCTGAATCAATGCTTATTAGCAGTTTCCGATTTTATGTAAACCTTAGAAAATATTGAGAAAAGTAGGGCCTGTAGATCATGTAAAATGAAACAAGCATTCGTAATTTTTCTTGAAATGATTTTTGAAAACTAAAACATGTTGAGTGCTAAACACCAAAAAAATTAATTCTCTCTGTAAAATATCATGCTTAGCCAAGTTTCAGTGAAAATCTTTCTATCCAGGAAACTCCACCCTTGCTTTTGAGTTTCATTCAATTTTAAGACCTTGATAGCTGCAGTCAGAAAGTAAATTATTAATAGTAGAATTAATAGAGATCTGTCACAGAGGGAAGACCAGAATGAAATGATTTATATTTAATTGTGTTGATGTGAGTCTACTTAGATCTTTCTTTTCTTTTAGTTTTAGTTCTTTCACTGCTCTGTGCCCGTGTTTAAATCTTGCTGTATGCGACACACTGGTATTAGCGACGCATTAAACAGTGGCACATCTCCCATGCAAATAGATGTGCGGTGGTAGGGCAACATTTAAATGTGTGTAGCTATTACCCTCAATAAGTGTGTATTACATCCTACTAGCTTTAGCCAGTTATTCTAATCTAACAGTTCTGCACCACGCTCACATTAATATGCAAATGGAATTAGAATGCAAAATTAAATGAAAATGAAATTTCGAAGCTAATTGACATTTTTGTCACAAAAGCTCAGAGAAACACTACTTACGGTTTAATGGTAGAAGGCTAATGTGTCATCCTTGGGAGGGGGCACATCAATCTCGGCTACACTTATTTCCTGAAGTACAGTGCAAAACCTTGTTTGTGTATGCGGGGTGCCAGCCTCCTCACGTGGGTGGTCCCATCACTGTAAACCTGCGCTAAATTGCTACCATCCATTATACACCCTGGCTGCCTGGATGGCTGCCTGGCACTGACTTACACAGGCCATCTATTCCTGTCAGAAATATGATATGTCACTGACAAAAGCTTAATTACACCATTAATTAATAGGACAATTTTCAAAATGCCTTGAAATGCAGCTTGACACTCATTAGTGCCATTTATGAATAATTTCTCCCAGGGAATAATACTCTGAAGAGCACTTTAAAATGAAATGCAGTTCTAAAGAGAGATATCTATAAAATAAAATGAAATGAAATAAATATGTGGTTAATAACTTTCCATCTCTCTATCTATCTCTATCTCTTTAACATTGACAAAGGTATTTTTTTCTCCCCAATGTTGAAATTATTACAGTTATGCCATAAATTACCTCATATAGTTTGTGCTTGCTTTAGAAATGCAGGCATTTGATTTTTCTCTCAGAATCTTAATTACTTTTACAATACACCATGCCTTAAACTTTAAATAGCAATGACAACACATTAACCTCAAAATAGGTTTTTAAATATTTATTGGCATGAAAAGTATCTTTTTACTTGCCTCATTTTTCTGTATCCTAGCAATGTCATATGTGGCAAGGAGGAAAATCAAGTGTAAATTCATTGGGAGGCAAAATTGTATGACTTATTCTTACTTATGCACTCTATAGTTGTCTAAAATTTTGTTATATGTCTTTTTGGATCCGCAACCTAACATTCCAGGACACTGTGCTGCAATCTATAATAAAATCTATCTGAAATTATTTATTATCATATACCCACCCCAAGTTCTTTGACAAAAAACAGCATAACTAATTTTTTTAAAAAATCACAGAATGCTGTGCATGACTAATATGCTTTTTGTAACTATTTGTTATGTGGCCTTTTGATTGCTGTACTATATGATGGCAGACTGGATGGAACTGCAAGGTTGAAACTAAATCAGGTTTTCTTGATGGAGGCGGGGATGTCTCACTCATTTCAGATAAGGATCAGCAAGTGGAAAGTAGAAATGGGTGACAGAATGAGAATAAAACCTGGCCAGTCTAGATTACAAGGAAGGTGTCAATGTGCCCAAATGTGACGGGGTTATTGGATCTTTCTTTTTATCTTGTAATGGCCCATGAGATAACAAGTCAGGATCTCAACCTGATACCAACAAAGTTGTCTCAGGCCTTGAAGAATGATTCTTGGAATGTTATCAAATTATTTTGAAAGGTATTTCAAATAACTTATGCGAGTTGCCTTTAGAAATCACTGTTTTTAAATTCTACATCCTGAATATCCTTCAAAACCACTGATGTTCCCCACACTTCCCACAATATCTGAGTTTGTGCTTTAACATTTTAATTTCATTACCACGATACATTTTTTTCTAATTTTGCTGATTGTAGTTATCCTTCTTCTCATCCTGTTTATGGTTCTAGGAAAGCTAAAAGAAAAGCACGTGGTCAAATAAATTTGGAAAACACATATTAAATCACCTTCTGTTACACTTCTAATGAGGAAAAACATATTATTGTAACAAATGTTACAATAAGTCATGAATTAAGAAATTACACTTAATTCTATTTAACCCAGTAGCTCTTCAATGTGTTTAATAAAAGAGATTCGCTTTATATTACACAAAATAAATTTGTTCATGAAATTGTAATGTTCATAATACCTCACAGTTATTAGTAGATGACAGAGTCAATTCCCAACTCTGTGCTGTTTTAATTCAAGGTTCCTTAGCATTTACCTTATAACTGGCCTAATGTGACATCACACCTTCACACTGTTTGTTTAGTTTATATTTAATAAATAGTTATACATCGGTCTTTCTATCCTGTATCACTAGGTATTATCTGCTTCATTTCCATGAAAATATTTCCTGTCATATGTCTAAATTCTTTCAGGTCTCAGAACAAATTACCCTAACCACCATGATTATGGTGCAGTTCTTGTTTCAGTACTGCCATTTATTATTTGTTTGTTCCTGTATATTTGCAGTTTTTACACTTTTATTCTTAATATAATCCCAAATTTTTCTAGTATTTGCTTGTGATACATAATCATTACATTCATAATGGGAATTGGTCCACACATATATTGCATCTTGATCATTTTACATCCCTTTTCTACCTGTCCCTGACTCTTCCTATCTCTCCATCTCTATCTAATCTCCACCACCTGCAGGATGACCATCTGTGAAAGGTAATGTAGTATATTAATGAAATCTTAAATTTTGTCCTAGTACAACTATTAAATAAAATAATCAACTAGACTATTTTGTGGAAGTTGTTTCCCTGTATCTCTGTAGCTGTGGTGGAAACAGTAGAGAGCCTCAAAAGAGAAGGAGGTAGAGCGTGAACGAAAAACAAAAATATTTTGAGTTTACAGAAATAGCAAATCAAAGTTCTTGACATATTTTCATGGATTCTTTTTGTTTCACAACTTTGCAGAAGACTTGTTTTTAAGTTATTTTCTCCTGTTTATTCTGTTGTACTTGTAGTCTCAAACAGAGAGGCTGTAAGAAGGCAAAAATTGTGATGTGTAAGGAGAAAATAGTTGGATAACCTCTTCTGTGATCCATTTATTTTCTTTACTAGGAGGACACCCCCAGGGAAAAGATAAAAGAGAAGCAGCCATGTTTAAGCTCTTGACAAAGAGAACCCTTCTAGACTGTTGAATAAACTGTTCGCCGATCTCAAATGTTAATTATAGAAATTTGGTAATGAAAGTGGCTCCTGGAATATGAGGGTCCTTAAGAATTCAATTTGGAAACTTCACTTATTCTAGGTAGGAGAGGGAAGCTGAAGGCAGAAGAAATAAAATAAAACAATCCTGAAGAATTGTTACTGATGTTCCTGACCTGTATTTTCTTTATTGCTTCATCTGAGCCCTTTTGTTAACCATTGTTATCTTTGAAGTGTTTAATTATTGGAACTGAGATGTCTGATTCATGAGTCAGCTTGAACCTGTGTGTTTACTTAGTAACCCAAATTGATTGGTTTCCCTATGCCTCCCAACTGTTTTTTGTTTACTTCTCAATAATAATGTTCCTTCCATTCTCTTATTCTCCTGTGCTTTAATCTGGTCTTGCTCTTCACCCTTTCTCCGAATTGTTTTCAAAGTTTTAATGTCAAATGAATTCAGCTGTGATAGTCACATTTTAAAAATAGGTATTGAAGCACTGAGCTAAAGAAAATAGGATTTATTACAGTAGAATCTAGGCTTTATCTAAATAGACCAGTGGGTTTTTTTTTTTTAGTACCTTTGCTGCTTTTTAGTTATTTTATAAACTTAAGTAAAATCGCTGCTAACTTCTTTGTAATTGTTGGTATGTGGTATAAGTCTCCGCATTCAAATCACATCCTGAGTAGGGTCCTCTGGTTTGGAAAAATGGCCGTTACATCAGACTAATTTATCTCTCTCTTAGCTAGTCTACTAATTTCCCTTTCAAAATAAATAACAAATATATATATATATATGTATATATATATATATATATATTTAATCTATAACTTTTACCCTAATAAGTAGTACCATCCATTAGAATTTTGTCACTAGAAATTTTAGAAAAGAATATTTTGTTGTATTTCAAGTTATATTTCATAAAAAGCCACCTCTGGATAACATATTGCATCTTATTGAGACTTCCTGGACATATACCTTCAATCACTGAAATAAGTTCATATAACCATTACCAAGTAAAAAGGGGGAGAAAGAAACATTGTCATTATAGGGTGGGATACTGATAAGCAAATTACATACTTCAAAAATGTCTAAACCTTCAGAGACTTGATAACACAAAAAGCGATTACTAGATCTTGCTTTGTCATAAGCATGGGGAATTAAAGAGAATGAAAAATAGTAAGTGCCTATCTCTCTATCACCCATCCATCCATTCATCTGTCTTTGCAACACACACTGAGATTATTTCTTTATTGTAATTAGCTTACTTTTCCTTGAAATGTCTCTCTAACAGATTTTGTGTTTATTTTCCAGAGAAGGAATTGGAGTCCCAGAGAAATTGAATTCCTCCAATATATTTTCACATTTCCGAGGAACAGAGCTGAGATTCATATGCAGATCATGGTTAGTGCAATACCCTTTCAGGTAATTATGAAATTACTCAGCTATATTATACTGTGGATTAAAAATAATAGCAAAGGTACATTCTTAAAATATTTTTTATTTAAGAGGTTACAAAGTTACTTGAGTACTGGATAACAGTGAATATTGTAGTTGAGAATAGAGCATTGGTCTCATACAAAACTTCTTTCTTTACTTCCTCTATAAACCTTGCAGTTCAGAATCAACCCCAGAGCTAAAAGGGATTTAAGACAATTAGTTTTGCAGTGGCCTCTCTGCATATCTGATATATAGCATCCTCCTGGACCACCGCTTCTGACTCATTTTCTTTCGATAAACTCTGATGTCCATTTTGTACAGCCATGATTCCTTTTTGGTTTGTTTGTTTTTTTTGTTGATGAACAAAAAATAAAATTAAACACTAAGCAATAATAAACACCAATGCAAATCAACTTCAACAAATATTAGCAAATTGAATCCAACACCAAATTAAAAAGAACACCTAAAATGATCAAGTGAGATTCATCTTAGGAACACAATGAGATCAAGTATGCACAAATTAATAAATGTGATGTACCAGATTAAAAGACAAAAACCATATGATCATATCACTATATGTAGAAAGGACATGTGATAAAATTCATATCATTTCATAAGAAAAATACCGAACTAATTAGACATTAAAAATACAATATCAAAATTATTATTCATAGGGAATCAAAAGCTAGCATTATATAGACAGTAGAAAAACTTAGAGCATTCTCTCTAAGATCTGGAAAAGGACAAGAATGATCATTTTCTGTACTTTTATTTAACATGGTATCAGAAGTCGTGTTCAAAGTAAGCAAGCAGACATGAAAAAGAAATAAATAAAAGGTGTTTAAATTTGAAAAGAGGAAGTAAAATAGTCTGTGTTTACAAATGTCAGGCTTTCATACATAAAAAATTCCAAAGACTACCAAAACTACCAGTCATTAGGACATTCAGGCATGTTGCAGAATATCAAATTAACATATATAATCTATAGTTTTGAGATGTGCCAGTAATGGTTCATCTGAAACAGATACTAAAACAGCCATCTATCTGCAATTCCAAATAAGAAAAATAAGAACAAAGATATGTCATGTAAAAGTACAAATTCCCAATGATGAATGTCACCATATTGTATACCTAAAATGTACTGACAAAATTAATGAATACCAAAAAATTTGAGAAAGAAAAATAAAATATGTAGGAATAAATGTAACCAAAAAAGTGAAGCTCTCTGCAATGAAAATTTTAAAATACTGAGGAAAGAAATTGAACGGGACACAAAAACATGGAAATACATCCCTGTGTTTGTGGATTGGTCTACTCAGTATTTTGAAAATGTCCATACTACCCAAAATGATCTACAGATCCAATGTAATTTCAATCAAAAAAACAATTTAATTTTTCAAAACTAGAAAATATAATCCTACAATTGCCATGGCACCATAAAAAAGTTCCAAATAACCAAGGCAATTTTGCATAAAAAGATCAAACAAGAGATATTATACTAATTTACCTCAAAATATATTACAAAAAATGGGGCATTAGCTCAGTTGTTCTGCCACCTACCTCACAAGTATAAGGACCTAAGTTCCATCCACAGTACGAAAAAAAAAAAAGGTAGTAATCATATAAGCATTCCATTGGCATAAATACAAATAAGCCAATAGAACAAAATACAAAGCCAAAAATAAATCTAATATATAAATATAAATAAATGTGCAATAAATCTAATGTGTATGCATATATATATATGTATATATATGATTTTTTATAAAAGTATTAAGAACATACATTCAGGAAAAGGCAGTATTTCAGTAAATGGTGCTGGGAAAATTCTGTCAATATTCAGAAGAAAAAAGCTTGACTTCCCTCTTTTAAGCAGTCATGAGATCTAGTAAACATGAATTAAAGACATAAATGTAGAGAGAACATTTGGTTAGCAAAGGCTTGTCACATTGCAGGGTAAGTGGTGGGGAAAGTTTGATGCTTAGATACTATGTTACAATTTCATAGAAGTAAGAAGTTATGGTGTGCTTTCATAGTAGGGTGAACATAGTAATTATAAACTGCATATCTCAGAAAACTAGAATAAAAGATTTAAATTTTTAACATAAAATAATCATAAATAAAATAGATATATAGATATAAACATGTTTAGTCTGACTTAAGTATAACACAGTGTACACATTTAACAAAACGTTACATAGCATAAGTTCTGTGTTTGTATATATCAAACAATATATTTCATCTAACAGGGAAAAAAGCAAAACAAACAAAAAACATTATAACATTTTACAGACGAACCTCTGTAATCCTTTTTCTATGTTTAACTAGTAAACGGAGTATTTTACTAAAATAAGTTATTTCGTTTCAGTTAATTTTAAAAGAGGTTCCAGTGTTTTTGACTTCAGATATACTGAAACTCATTATTCTAACCATACTGTCCACTTTTATTCCTATGAAATTTTATTCCATTTTGTTGGGCTCCACTCAGTTTTCTCTATCAAATACTATCTTCTGGCAAATTACCACTGCTTCACATTCTTCATTTTAAACTTTACAAAAGAATACAATATTTGGCATTACCATTATGGTTTGAGGCAAATTTAGATGATTTGCTATGGTACTGTGAATTTGAAAAACAGGAGATGAACTCCAGTCCCTTAATTCACGCTGTTCAGTCCCTTTTTACCTCTCTCATTGTTTATTTTTTGTATATTTATATTTAATTCCTTGGAAGGGGCTATCAGAGATAGACATTTA
>NW_022900918.1:5734818-5750974 GCF_012274545.1 Fukomys damarensis
TTATATGTATATATATATATATGCTTATATATATGCTTATAAGTCTGTTATAAAAAACAATATACCACAGTGTTCATATTGCTGCTATATTTTGCAAAGTTATAGAGAACTGATCAATACTGCTCTTCTGAACTTTGACCTTTTGTAGCAATTTATCTCAATAAATTGCTCTCATTTTATTGGAATTAATTTTATACAACAGGGACTAATGCATTTTGATCTTAACACTCAAAGAAAGATTCATGAAGATTGCTGATCAGGATAATATTTTCACCACATATCTGCATATCCTATTCTTAATTACTAAAAAAAGAGGAATGATAAATATAACTGAAATAATATATTCTGAAATGTCTGCGTGTGGCATGTCTACACCATAGTAGTAAGTTATCTTTCATATGAAGTTTGAAAATTTAAAACAAATCACATAATTTTTTGTTATTCCCAAGCTGTTACTGTAGTTTTAAAATGAACTTATGGCTCAATTCTTATTTATTGAATTATGATCTGGATTAAGGTACTGGAGATTTGTTTTGTTTCTTTGAGACTTCTGGGAAGTCTAACTGAACTGCTTTGCTGGGCAAAATATAACACTGTATGAACAGAACAGTTGTATAACAGTTATCAGTAATAAAATTATCAGAGAAAGTAAAAATGAGTATTTGTGGAATTTGAAAGATAAGGGAGAGATGAATAGAAATGAAGAATATATCTAACTTGTGATATATTTTGTAGATAGAGACTTTGATCTTGTGATATTAAAGTAGAATTTCAATGTCCTAGGATGGTAGAAAACTACAAACAAAAAATTAGTTAGAACATGTAAATTTCACTTGTCAATAATTTTATTATTTATGTATTCCATAAAATATATTTTCTGTGAGAAGCTGGGTTGACAGGGTGAGAAAAAAGATACAAAAGAAATATACTCTGCTAGATGAAAATAGTGTTAGAAGTGCCTTTAGGTGCTGTATACAAGGTTAATTTTTTTAATTTGAAGTTTTATTCAGTACTCGAAGCATATCTAGACATCATCCTACCTTCCTAGTCTTGGAAATTATTTATGAGATATGTTTGAGTTTTAAGAATAATACTTAAATTTTTTCCATATACAAATGTAAAGAAAAACTTAATATTTTTCTGTTTGTTTTTTTGATACAGAGTCTCACTATGTAGTTGATACTGACCTGCAACTCACTATGTAGCCCAGGCAGGTCTCAAACTCACAGCGATCCTCCTGCCTCAGCCTCCGAATGCTGGGATTACAGGCATGTGCCATCACTCACTGCTAATACTTAAATTTTAAAAGTTAATAAGTGTGTTATAGTAAAAATAAGCTCCATAAACAAAGATCAGTCTTTTTCATTTATAATCAGCTTAGTTGGAAGTGTTCTTCTGTCATGTATACAACATGCCTTTTTGTGTGACTGGGATTATGCAGTGTCTGGCTTTTCCATACACAATGAATATTCACCTATACAATATCCCAAAGACACAGAGTATTTTCAGTAACAAAGAATATTCTACACCAACTCAATCTGTAGAGAAAAATTGTAATCCTGTCTTGGATGAGTGAAGAATTTCATGGAAAATGAAAATAGCAATAGATAGAAATATTGACAGGGTTACAATTAAGACACTGTATTTCTTTAATGTTCAATTTAAAATGAGACATGAAGAAATAAAATATACCAAGCATGTATCTGAACTTTGTCAGATCTCTGCTATTAACACGTAATATGAAGGTATGTTTCCACTAAATTATTTGCATATTCCTATAGAATAGCTAGAAGACACATATAACTCTTGGGCTCTCGCTGAAATGTAAATATGAAGGCTTCACACATATCTTTACTTGTATGCTTCTTTCCTCTATGCTGCCAGCCTGAAACAAGTCCTGACACCCACTTCCTGGTGATGATGTATCCGTTTGAAATCTAAGCTGTATCTTTTCCACCAATTATAACAAAATTATATTTACACATTCCTCACTCATTATTTTCTTACTTTCATCACACATTTTCACCTCACGACATCAATGAAACTTAGACTCTGTGCAATAGGTTATGGACTTTGTGCACCATAATCCCAAGTAACTTACTAAAAATATGCACATGCAGACCTATGATTACAATTTAAAATCATCTTTCAGATACAGGAATACTAGCCAAGAGCCCTTTACCTCACCACCCCTTTTCCCTCTTCACCATTTTCACGTAGCTAGTACATCTAATTCCATGCATTCACCTGAACCTGGGCAATGCCCCAAAGCAAATCCCCCAACTTACTATTCAGAGGCAGAAATAAGGCAAAGACCCATGAGCCTGCCCCTCATTATGCCCCAAAGTAGACTGTAAAGAGTTAACCCCACAATCGGCTTGCTTTGAGAAGCAAGTCCAACTGAAGCTTATGCACTGAGGTCAGAGTAACTCACACCCAAATTCCATCCCCACAACAAAAACCTTCTTGACTAGAAGGACAGTGTTCTAAGTACAACTATATATTTTGTCTGTTCTGTTTCTAATTTGAGAATGCTTGGGTTTTTTTTGTTTTGTTTTGTTTTCTTTTACAATCCTTGCTTACATTAATTTCCATAGAAACTGTACAAATGCACACTCTCACACATAGTACTGCCTTTGAACCTATTTCACCTTTATCCCAACTGATTGCTAATAAAAAATCAACGACTTGGGCTAGCCAGCATCACTGTCTATTGCGCTGACTTTATTAAACCTGGCACCCATCATTCTGTCTCTCTTAGTTCTGTCATTTAGCTTTTCATCCTCAGGCCTGCATGTTCACTGAGTAGGAAACTGGAGCGTACAGAAGTTTTCAGCAAGGTTACTGGGGTCCCTGGGAGAAGGGTATTGTGGTATAGTGGCTTCCAATACTGCTGCTGCTTAGAGATCATGGGTCTCTTGGGAATCATCCAAAGATTTAAAAAAACATGTTGTTTACAATATTAACATTTACAGTCACTAATTAGAGAGAACACTCAACGTGCTGTCAAACTGCAATGCCCTAGAGAACACTGACATGTTACCTTCAATCACAAGGTTAGTTTGTTTTTGCACATTCCTTAGTGGAGTTTGCTGTGCAATCCGTAAATACATTCAAAGATCTTATACTATGTTACTGATTAATAAATTGCAATTATGCCTTAATATTTTCATTTTTATTTTAAAACTGTCTTTATTAAATAATTAGAGAAACATCTAATGCACCAATTAAACAGCAATTAAAGCAAGGAGTCTTTAGGTTGTTGCTTTCTCCATTCAACACGTAACGCTAAGTATTTTTTTGTTACTTTAAGGGAATATTTGTGTTTTGGAAATGGAATTGTCAATCTTGATGTCTAAGAGACTTTTCCTTAAGTTTATTGGCACATTTTCGGTATACTGTATGATGACATTTATCACTGGATATTTGATATATCTGTGTTCTTATTGTTTTTCCACATTTTCCTGCACTCCCTTCAACCCCTCTACCACTCCCTATTTACAAAGACTTTGTTTCCATTTTTCCTTTTCTTATAAGAATCAAAATGTATAATAGATCATTTGAAGTAGGAAGAAAAGGTCTAAAGGGGGAGGGAAAATGGGGAAGTGTTAGGAGAAAGGAAAGAAGGGTAGGAGACTTAAGGATAAAGCTGTTAGGAAAATGAAAAAAAAAAAGAAGGCTGTAAACCAGGTTGGCTTGACACTACTTAGGAAGCCCAGAATGTTTTGTGATTCGCATAACAGTGAAGTGCCAGAAAAGGATTCCTCCTTACCAAAAAACTCTGTATCCAAAAATAACAGAATAAACATTTGTGCTAATAAAGCACATTTAGTAATATGAAGTAAAACAATTATTACATGGGTAGAGAGCTGTTTCAAGAACAGATTTGTAGGATCCAAACTGAAACGAAGTCTTTCTAAATGGGAAGAAGCAGAGAGGTTGAAGGGAGGGAAAGGAAACTGGGAAAAAATAAGAACCAAGATACATCACAAAGAGGAACAAATTCCCAACAGTGAATGTCGTCATAGCGGATAACTAAAATGTACCAATAAATGTAATAAATTTAAAAAAAAGAGAATAGATTTCATTTCTTTTTTATTATGTTTATTGGTACACTTTTGGTATACAATACAGTTGCAAGTATCTTTAGGATCTAGTACCTTTACATGATTTATATTGGTTCTTAATTTTGCTCCGTTCCCCTGACCTCCCTTCACCCATTTCACCCTTACCTATTTAAAAAGACTGTTTCCATTTCTCTTTCATTTCTCACATTTTTTTCTTTTCCCTTCTTTCCTCTGCCCTACCCCTTCAACTTCCCCTTCCACTTCAGTACTTTTCGTCTTATTTCACAATATCATTTATACACTTTGATCCTGATTTACACTGTTAATTTTTCACACCAGATAAACTATTTGGTATTTCTACATGTGTGTTCTATTTATTTCACTTAAGTGTATGGCCTCAATATACACCCAGTTAGCTATAAATGTCTCTAGTTTCTCATTCTTTATGGCTGAGTAGCGCTCCAGTTTACATATATATAAATCTTCTTTGTGCATTATCCAGTAGATGAGCAATTGGGCTGCTTTAAAAGTTTAAATTATTAAAAACTGTGCCACTACAAACATAGATGCACATATATCACTGTGGTATGATTATTTTAATTATTTTGGGAAGATACCCAGCAGGGGACTAGCTGGATCAAATGGGTTGTCTAATCCTAGCTGCTTGAAGTACCTCCATATTGATTCCCATGGTGGTTTCACAAGTCTGAACTCCCTCCAACAATGACGAGTTTCTCCCCATAACCCAGCAAGCATTTGTTGTTTGTTGATTTCATGATAGCAGCTATTCTTTCTCTGGTGAGGTGAAATCTCAGCATTTTTTTTTTTCTTGAATGACCAGTGATGTTGAACATTTTTTACATGTTTATTTGATGCTTTCATTTCTTTGTCTGAGAAATGTCTGTTTATTTCAGGTGCTCATTTTTAAATTGGGTCTTTATATTTGGTAGGTTTGACTTTTTTTGGGGGGGTTATATATTCTAGATAGTAGATCTTTGTTTGAGGAATAGCTATTAAAATTTTTTCCCATATTGTAGGTTGTCTCTTAGTTTTGTTAATGGTTTCTTTTGCAGTGCAGAAGTTTTTTAATAACTTGAGATCCCAGGTGTTGATTCTTTGTTCTAGTTCCTGTGCTACTGAGGATTTGTTCATAAAGATTTTTTCCTATGCCAATGTCTTCTAGAGTTCTACCTCACATATCTTCCAGAAAGTTTAGTGTTTCTTTTTTAATATTTAGATATTTAATCCACTTGGATTTTATTTTAGTGCATGGTGAAGGATACAGATCCAGTTTTAATCTCTGGCAAATTGAAACCCATTTTTTCCAGCAACATTTACTAAAGAGGATATTTTTCTTCCAGTGGAGATGGTTGGCTCTTTTGTCAAAGATGAGATAGTATGTTTGAACTTGTTTCTGCATCTTCTAATCTATCTCACTGATACTTAGGTTTGTTTCTTTGCCAGTGTAATACCATTTTTAATCACAGTGGCTTTGTAGTATAGTTTCAAGTTGGGAATTGAGCTGTTCCCTGCCATGTCTCTGGTACCTAGAATTACTTTTGCTATTCTAGACTTCTTCTTGTTCCAAATGAATTTTTGGATTGTTTTCTCTATCTCTGTGAAATGTACTGTTGGGTTTTTAGTCAGGATTGCATTGAATCTGTGCAGAAGTTTTTGAAGTATGGTCATTTTCATGATATTGGTCTTCCTAGCCAGGTAAACAGGACATCTTTCCATTTTCTTGTATCATTTTCAATCTCTTTCTTTAAAGTTCTGTACTTCTCAATGTAGAGGTCTTTTGCTTCCTTCATTAGATTGATTCCTAAATATTTCATTTTATTTGGATGCTATTGTGCAAGGGATTGTTTCCCTAGTTTCTCTCCCAGTGAGTCCATTATATGTGTATAAGAAGGCAATTTAATTTTGAGTGTTCATTTTGTATCCAGCTACTCTACTGACTTAGTCAATTAAGTCTAGCAATCTTTTGGCAGTAGTTTTTGGCACTTCCATTTAAAATATCATATTTTCAGCAAATAATGGCAGTTTAACTTCTTCCTTTCCTATCTTTATTGCTTTATTTCTTTCCCTTGTCTAATTGCCGTGGCTAGTGTTTCCAAAACTATATTGAAAAGAATGCTGATAATGGACATCTTTGTCTTTTTCTAGAGTTTAAAAAGAAGGTTTCTAGTTTTTGACAATTTAGTATGATGTTGGCTGTTGGTTTTTCATCAATAGCCTTTGAAGTTGAGATAAAGATCACCTATTACAATGTTTTTGGGGTTTTTTTAATCATGAATGGGTGTTCAATTTTGTGGAATGCTTTTTCTGCATGTATTGAGATGATCATAGGTCTTTTGTCCTTGACTCTGTTAATATAGTGCATTAAATTTATCGATTTACGTATGTTGAGCCATCCTTGCATTCTAGGGATAGAACCAACTCAGTCAGGGTGTATGATCTTCTTAATGACCCTCTACATTCTGAGTGCTAGTATCTTATGAAGGATTTTTGCATCTATGTTCATTAGGAATATTGGCCTATAGTATTCTCTTTTGGTTGAGTTTTTACCAGGTTTTGGAATCAAAGTAACACTTCTAGGAATGAATTTGGAAGTATTGCTTTCCTTTCAATTTCAATGAAAAGCTTAAAGCATAGTGGCAATAGTTTTTCTCTAAATGTTTTGTAGAATTTAATAGTGAAGCCCTCAGGACCTGGGCTTTTCTTTGTTGGTAAATTTTTAGTTTTGTTTTAAATATCACTGATTGTAATTAGAGTGTTTAGAATTTTTATATCTTCTTTGTTCAACTTTGGTAATTTATATGTATCTAGAAACTGTCCATTTCTTCTGTTTCTTTTTTTATTTTATTAGAGTACAGATTCTCAAAGTAGGTATTGATGATCCTCTGGATTTTTGCTGGATCTTTGTAACTTCATCTTTTTCATTTATAATTGCTGTATTTGATCCTTCTTTTTCCTTTTTTCTTTTTTTTTTTTTTTGATAAGTTAGGCCTAAGTGTTTGCTCATTTTATTTTTATTTGAATAACCAACTCTCCAATTTGTTGATTTTTGGTATCATTCTCTTAGTCTACATTGTATTGATTTCTATTCTGATCTTTATAATTTTCTCTGTTTTACTAGCTTTGGGTTTGTATTGCTTTACTTTTTGTAGGAGCTTAAGATTCAGCATTAGGTTGTTTATTTGAGCTCACTCTGTTTTCCTAGTGTGGGCATTCACTACTGTGAATTTCCCTCCTAGAACTGCTTTTGTTTTGTTTCATAGATTCCCAGATGTTATACTGGTATTATGATTTACCTGTAAAAACTGTCTAATTTCTTCTTAATTTTCTTGTGATCCATTGGTTGTTCAGAAGGGTGTTATTCAATTTCCATGTGTTTGTGGACTTCTCACAGTTTCTTATGTGATTGATCTTTAATTACACTATGTCTGATAATATAAATGGGATAACTTCAATTCCTTTGCATTTCCTGAAACATGTTCTATGAGCTGCTATGTGTTCTATTTTGGAGAATGAAATGTGTGCAGCCAAAAAGAATGTATATTCCAATTTTGTGGGGAGGAACAGTCTGTAGACATTTATTAAATCGATTTGTTCAAAAGCTTGGGTCATTTCTAGTATTTCACTGTTGATTTTTTTTTTTTTTTTTGTCTAGATGATCTGTGGATTTGATACAGTAGAGTATTTAGGTCCTCCACTACAATTGTATTAGTTGTTATTTGGTTTTTCATGTCCCTTAATATTGGTTTTGTATAGTTGGAGTCATTAGTATTTGGTGCATATATATTTATGATGTTTGTCTCTTCCTCTTGGATTGTTCCCTTAACACTGATGAAATGATTTTCTTTCTTTCTCTTAATTAGTTTTTGGTTTGGAATTTACTTTTTCTGCAACGAAGATAGTGTATGCCTGCTTTTTCTGGGTTCCTGCTGAATGAAGACCTGTTTTCCATCTTTTTACTTTCAGTCTGAGTTTTATATAGCTTTGGTAGTTATAACTAATATGTGTTTACTTATTATTATATATTGTTTTTCTGTTATTGGCTCTTTTTAATTTAGTCCTCTCTCCCTTTAATTTCTTACTGTTTCTGATGAACTTGAACTGTTAGGCCTCATGGAATTGTGACCTTCGTTGTCTTTTCTAGGTATTGTTTAGAATTGTTTGGAGTGCTGGTTTGGTAGACATGAAAAATAGCTTCACAGGATACATCAGTCTAGGTTAGAGTTTGTTTTCTTTTAAGGTTTAAAATACCAGGCTCTCCTTGACTCAAGGGTTTGTGCTGAAATATCTACTGTGATTTAATGGGTATTCCTTTGCATGTGATTTGTTTCTTTTCTCTTACTGCTTGTAGTATTTTATTCTTCAGTTGGATTTCTGGGATCTTGATTATTATATGTTGGATAGAGATTTGTTTTGATTGTTTTAAATTATTATTTTTAGTTGGAGTCCTGTATGCCTCATTTATCTGAATGTCAAATTCTTTTGCTGTTTTTGAAGTTTTCTGACATTAATTCTATGAACAGTTTCTTTGTGTAATTTGTATTTTTTCCTGTTTTTCTCATTGACTCCTATCAGTCTTATAATATTCTTCTTTATGTCATCTAGGAACTATTGGTTTGATTTCTCATAGCCCCTTAATATTTTTAAGAGAGCTCTCTTTTCATGGTAACTGACTACCATCCTGTCTTCTATACCTGAGATTCTGACTTCAGATTGACTAAGTCTTCTGTGTATACTTTCATTAGAGTTTTTAATCTCCTAGATGTCTGCTTGAATCTGTTTCATGGATTCCATTTCTTTCCCATGTTGGACATTCATGATCTTCATTTCTTTCTTATACTGGGCATTTTTGGCTTCCATCGTGTCCTGAACTCATCTTTTTTGTAAATATGTTTCTGTTCTAGAGTCTTTCTAATCATGTCTTTCATTCTTCTCACTATTTCTGTAGTTATCTGGGAAAGTATTTGTATTTTCATTTTTTCTAGAATCTCATTCATCTGTTTCATTACTTCCTGTACTATCAGTTCAGGGTGTCCAGGTGGTTGATTACTAGAATTTTTTCATCTGCTTGCCCACAGAATTTCCTTTGTTAATTTGGAAGTTTGATTTTGTGCCTTGCTTAAATGTCTTCTCATTTTTATTTTTGTTGTTGTTATTGTCCTTGGTTTCATTCCAGGGTTGATACTTCAATATTGTTTATTGTAAGTATTTTTTGTTGCTTATATTTATAACTCTTATGGACTGATTGTATCTCAGATGTGTCTTCCAGACATAACTGGTCTTTAGATTTTGAATCTAATGACTCTGAGACAGTCTCATTTTCATTATATTAAGAAGGAGAACTAACACCATAGCCGAAGTTATACAATCATCAACACAGTAGCATCGAACACAGCTTAGAAAAATGACAATTTTGGGTAATTTTTGTTATTAATCTATTACCTTCAACTGTATGAATTAAATAAAAATCAAGGATCAACCCAAATTATATTTATAATGAATAAACTCTTCAACATAGCGACTTTACCCTTCAGGATGAGGACTTTGAAGGAGTTGGGGACAGAGGTAGATACATAGGTAGAAGGATAGGTAAAGATTAGAATTGAGGGCAGAGGACACAAGAATATTACTCAAACTCTAGGAAACTGCTGAAGACAAGAGGAAAAGAGAGAAGAATGAAAGAGCAAAGACAAGAACTGAGCAATCTAACTGCAATAGCAAAGCTAGAAACTGTATTCACTTTACTTTGAAATTAATGGCAGAGAAGGAAAAGGAGAGAAGAAAGAAAAAGAAAGAAGAAATCCAAAATATATCAGCAAGAGGGACAAAAAGGGAGATATATAAAAATGTGTGTGAGAGAGAGAAAGAAGAAAAGTAAAAAGAAAAAAAACCAAAATGTTTAAAAGAGTGGAAAAATAAAAATTAAAAATAAGAGAAAAAAGTCTTAAAAATAAAAAATAAAAATGAACGGCCCTCTTTAGAGTGTGTCTCTGCTGTCTCAATAGACAAGGTGGACAGCAGTGTTCAGATATAAGTCAATTAGTCTCAGCAAGCGAGGAGCAAACCCCTAAGATTCAGGTTGATTTCTGGCTGCAAGGCCCAAGTTGAGCTCCTTGACTTACTACAGGGTTGAACTCTGCAAGGTTCTACTGCAGGTTCCAGCTGCCCCAACCCTGAAGATAGTCCAGGTTCTGATGGGAGATGTTGATCCTTCCAACTTACCAACTACAGTGTCTGCTCCTGGTGCAGAGATTCTCTTCAGTTTTCAGCTTTAATTATTATCAAGGATTCTGAGGGAGGCCCTCTTCCTGTGTGCACTTTTGATCTATCTTCTGGAGCTCAGGACAATGGTCTTTATGACCCTCTGTGCCTCTGTAGTGTGGATCCAGGTAGTGGTGCAGCCAGGAGAACAGAGGTGGTGGAGAGGGAGTTGCTGCAGGTATCTGTGTGGCTCTGCTCATCACTGGGTTTCCTAGGGGTGGTGGTGGGGCACTAACTCAGTTCCAGGTGGTTCAGCTCCTCGCTAGTCCACTCATCACTGAGAGGCTCAGATTTGTTTTCTAAAGGATGAGCCAGAATAGGATTATGTCTAAGCTGTAGCATGTTTTCTGGTAGTTAAATTGGCTTCAACAATCCTTTGGTACTGAAATATTGTTCTTGAAGGTCACATTAAGTCTACATATTGTACGTTAAAATTTAAAATTTAAAGAGTGCAATGAGACATGACAAATCAAATTAAACTATATTAAAATATAAGTATTATTGATATCACTACTATAATTCTATGTCTTTCATTAAATTCAGACTATCTTAAACTCATGAGATCAGTGCGGAAAGTTTCAAATTGCAAAATAATGTATGCAATTTAAATATTTAGGCTAGTGTAATTCAAATTTAAACTTTTAAAACTACATTTATCTCATTTTAAAATATACAACAGAATAAATCAAATAGACAAGGCAAAAAATTAAAAGCAGAAGGTGAGAAAGTAAAAAGAGTCAACAAAAGGCCAATAACATGTCAATAATAAGTCAGTACATATCACTTATAACCAGCAATGTCAATGGCCTCAACTCACCAATCAAGAGAAATAGACTGGCAAAATGGAATAACAAGCAAAATCCAATAATATGTTGTATACAAGAAAAAAAACCTAGTGCCAAAAGAAGCCCATAGCCTGAAAGTGAAAAGATAGAAAACAATTCTCCATGTGACAGGAGCCCAGAAAAAAACAGGGGTAGCGATCTTATTTGCAGACAAAGTAAATTTCAAACCAAGACTGAATCTAGTACTATTGATGTAGTACAGTACTGTATCATACCTCAATGAATGTAAAATATCTAGTACCTGCTTTATGATATATAGTAGGGACCGTGCTTTATCAGAGCTACATTTAATGATATTACTCTAGAATGTTCTCTTTCCAGATGATGATTACGAGGCTAATAGAAAAAATGGTGCCAGGTACCACAACAGCAACAGAACTTTGCTGTTTCCTGGATATTATTCTTTTCTTCTTCTTTTTTTTTTTAATGGAATGTGCTGAATGTCTATAATTTTATTCAGATGACTGCAGAACCTGGAAAAGCTGTTGCTGCTATCAATGCATAACATACTATTGTTAGTCTTTATATATATACACACACACACACACACATATATATATAAACTGAATTTTGGGAAACTTTAACGGTGCTGCCAACTTTGGAAAAAGTCATCCCAATTTACTGTGTTGACTTGGCATTGTACAGAAATGGACAACCATATTGGTCTAGAAATGTTAATTTATTTTTATTTTTATTTTTATTTTTTTCCGTGTGTACAGGGGTAACACATCGTACTAAATATGTAAGGTCATATCTACGTGGGTTTGATTACAGAAACTAATAAAGTATTTCCATTTTCATCTCCAGAATTAAGGATTATTTTGATGTTACATCATTGCCTTTTCTCTTTTACTTTCCTTTTTAGTTTTATTTTAGGATTCCCTATTTTTAATGTTCATACAGAGATTTCTTTAACTGAAATACTGAATAGTTTCTTTGGTGTGAAAAACTACAATAGTACACAGGATCCTAATGAGATAATTAATAATGTGAAATAGGAAGGAAAGGGCTAAAGGTGTAGGGAAAGTGGGAAGGGTGGGGGAGAGGTAATAAGGGAGAGGAAAAAATATGAGAAACTGAAAAAATGGAAAGTGTTTGTAAATGGGGAGGGAAGGAGGGGGTGAAGGGAGGGTAGGGGCAAGGGGAAAAATGAGAATCAAGACCTATTATGTAAAGGTACAGAATCCCAATGATGAACGTAATTGTATACCTAGATTGTACCAATAACCTCAATAAAAAGAAAAATAAAATAAAATAAAATATACAACTGATCAACAGTGACAAAATATTAGTTTTCCTTCCAATTGAGAAGTACTTTAATGTGTTTTCAAATTTGATGCACGCCACATGTAATTAAAAAAATGTACACAGCCATGTGCAGCCTCCACACAGTTTCTCTAGTTTCATATGTTTGTTGCTAAATTTTGATCTGTTTTCTCAACTTCAACTGCTTTGTATTGAAAGCAAGCTTAAAACAGAAAACTATGTATTCAATTTCAAAATAAAATTGAAACAAAAATTTTTAAAATGGTACATTTGGAGAGAATAAGAACAAATAAAACTTCAAAAGGAGACTCACTTCTTTTTGCTGAATTGAGGATAGAGATTTCCATATCCACTTAAAGAGCATTGGCATTGTTAGCACTGACTCTTCTCTTTAAAATATTTGTCAACACTTTTAAAAATTAGATTGAACTATTTTTCAAATCTATTTTATAGGAAAATCTTCCTCAAGATACTGGAATGTAACTCTTTGAAATATAAGTAGCAAGGGAGGTCAGTACCCAGTTGAAACTCCCAGTGTTGATGAGAAAGAAGCAGACTAACATTTGTGAATATCTTGATTCTAGTTGCATAACTACCTTCTGTCATAATGACACGAGAAGTTGTTTTACACAGATGCACACCTCAATCACAAGGTGTATTTATGAATTACTGTTTATCTTGACAATATATCTGTAATGGCTTGCATATTGTAAGTTGTCATGGATGGATGAGATTCCTTAGAACTTCTGGAATATTTGAGAGTATTAACGGTGATGTGCATTACATTCATGTCTAACACTTATTCAATAACAAAACAGTTATCATTTTCTTTATATATGTGAACAGATTTTTTTTTGTTTTTTTTTATTTGTTTTTGTTTGTCTGTTTTTTGAGACAGGGTCTCACTATGTAGTTGAGACTGACCTGGAACACATTATGTAGCCCAGGCTGGTCTTGAGCTCACAGCAACCCTCCTGCCTCAGCCTCCCGAGTGCTGGGATTACAGGCATGCACCACCATGCCCGGCCTGTGAACAAGTTTTTAAGTTGGGAAAAGAATTTATTTTTAATTTTATGTCTCCAACAAAAGATGTGTGTGTGTGTGTGTGTGTGTGTGTGTGTGCATATATTCATATATTTTATTTTGCTTGTTTTTGTGCTGAGAATTGAACCCAGGGCCCTTGCACTGAGTTATGTCCACAGTCCCTAAATACCCTGGGACTTACAAATTTGCTAAGGTCCCCAGGAATCCGCTAAATTTTGTGACTTCCTGCTTCAGCCTGTTAAAGTGCTAGAATTACTGGAGTATGCCACTACATTAAAAAAAAAATCATGTTGAGCACATATTTCAAGATGCTACATAACAGAAGAGGGCTGGGAAAAATTGTACAACTAATTGGAAGTATGTGTCACAGTCATAAAAACCCAAGGCTAACAGGTTGAGGGAGATGTCTCTTGACAAAAAAGGACATGCACAGATGATAGGCACAGAATGATGTTAGGCTTAGGGCTGAACACTGTGGATCAATCAAAATGCTTTCAATTCCTCATTTGAATCTGGTGTTGTTGGCAGAGCCAATCAGCAGATGCTATTTTCAAACTTTTATTTACATGTGGATGCCACTAATCAAAAGATGTTGTTTCAGATGCTTCATTTACATATAGCAGGAATCCAAGTGAGATTTTCCATAGGACAGTTTAAATGTGGTGGGAGGCCAAGTAAATTTTGGATCATGGAAATGTATAGTGCCTTAATTGCATGTTGTGAAGCCATCTGGGGCTATTTTAGTTGCAAAACAAAATAAAACAATAATTTATTTTTCTTCAGGCCTGCTGCGAGCTTTTTAACTAGCCCAGTTTTGCTCTGAAAAGTATACTGATTTCCATCTTCAATAAATAGACACCCTCACTTCTTGTGTCTTGTTCAGTTCTTGGTGCAGGACACCAAGAACTTAGAAAGAAGCCCTGAGGTACCTCCTCAACTGCTGAAATATTGTAATTCCGTTCTATTATAAAGGGCTATTACCCTGAGTGATGGGGTCCTAAACACGTTCCTGGTTTCTCTTTGATGCTGTGGGCTTCATCGTGAGCCTTGTCTATGTGAGCCACCATGGTTTTAGCTTTAGCTCTTCTTACTGAGCTCCCATTTGTCCTCATCTTCATCACAGTTGTTAAAGACCATGTAGGCCACACTGGGATAAGATTGACTTATCCCAGCTTGTGAGCTCTGTTGTAGTTTGTGGAATATCTTCCTAATGTTTGGAATGAACTGTCTAATATGATATTGTCCCAGGATAATTTAACCCTCTCACCACTCTGGGTTTACACTACTACATTTACAGAGTGCCTCTTAAAGCCAGTACTGGAAAGCTACTAGATTTTCATCAGAGCCGTGTCTGCTTTATTCTGAGCTTATCAAAATTTACAGGGTATCCTCTTCAATGTATGTGGTAAGATCACCTGGAGGTACATATAACTTCCATTTGGTTTCTCTGTACTAATGTAATAATCCCACTCAGGCCCTTCTTGGAGCCCAAAGAATGTATCATTTGACTGATTACCATCAGGTGTGGTCACAGGCATTATTAGCCTGTTATATAACTTGTACAATCCTATCTCTGTTGCTGTGCATCAGGAAACCAGGATGATCTGGACAGCTTACAGATCAGATCAAAAGCCATTGTCAGGATATGGAACTTGTCAGCAAACTTCTGAGAGTCCTCAGATAACTTAACCAATTTCTCTTTGCATAGCTAAATACTCATGACTGAAAAACAAAATTGAACTCAGATGGTACCATTTGCACCTGCCACTTCTGAAAGGGGTAGAATGGTTGTATGGTTAGATGTTGAATATGGGGCCTTATACTACACCTGCCCTGACCTAATATGGGTTCAGTTTCAAAGTTTGTCTTTATTCCCTGGGGGCTCTGACAGTACAGACTGGCCAAAAGGTAGCCTATGGGAGTGGGGCTGAAAAGAGAAGTCATCAGCAACCTGATTCCCAGGTTGCACTTTATTGTATAGGAATATAAGTCATTTTTCTTAAGGGTCAGGAGGTTGAATTTATCCTAGTGTTGAGAAGGCATCTAAGTGGGGGGTCAGGTGTAATGCACAAAGTGTTCCCCATGATGTGTCTTTGGGCAGACCTTAAAAGGTGTCCCATTGATCAACCTCGGACCTGTTTGTCCCTAGGGCATCCCCCTGGTAAAATTGAAATTATTTAGTCATGGGAACCTTATAGGAAATTCCCCAGGTAATGGTGAATTCCTTGGAAATCAGATGCCAGACATCTCTGGCATTGTGTAGGCACCAGTGTCATGTCTGTTGGACCTCTGGATCTTACTCTTTGACCACAACCCATCTCTTGGATGGGGGGGGAACTACAATGCCCTACTGTCTGGTGACCTCTCTCAATGATAGAAACATGTGACATTAGAATATAGCTGTATAAGCAGGGATACTAACTACTTCTCCCATGAAAGTTCTCAGTAAAGCACTGATAAATTTTCCTGCATAGATGCCTCTTGGGAGCTGTGGCTGACAGAGGTGAGTAATTTGACAAATGAATTTGAGTCTTGATTCACTTTCCTGGTATATATAAAAAAAGGAATCACTGTACGTATTTACAGGTAAAAGACATTTTCTCAAGCTTACTGGATTTTGGAAGATTATTTCTAGGCTTCTTTCTGTATATATAT
>NW_022900918.1:5751008-5860904 GCF_012274545.1 Fukomys damarensis
ATATATATAATATTCTATCCAACCTCATAGTGTGGTAGTACTTGACTATCCCAGCAGTGGGAAGACTGAATTAAAAGGATCACTGTGAGTTTGAAGCTAACCAAAATTATATAATGAGGTCAAAGCCAAACTAGACAATGTAATGAGGCCCTGCCTCAAAAGAAATAAATAAGAAAAAAATATTTGATTTATTGGATACAATTGGAATCCTAGAACAGAAATTTTAGAAATTGTGTAAGCAATTACTGTTTCTCCAGAAAAGATATATATGATGGATATAGATGAAATCTCGCTATATGAAAAAGTTTTTCTCAGTTTATTGCAAAAGTGAAGGTGAGACATGAGGAGAAAAGCAGTGTCTGAGCTCATGTTACGATATTATCCTGAGCTAAGTAGACTGTGGAATACATCCTAGTTTTGTATAATACTGTGGAAGCTACGAGGTATGATTGAAAACTATGGTAAGTGTTTAAACTTCAAAGAGATTAATTATAGTTAAAGACAAATTGTCGTTAATCCCCCTTACGCTACTCCCCTCAGATTCAAACACACAATTCTCACTTTCTGAAACTGTTTCAGAAGTCATTTTTTGTGAGTGCCTTTACTTGTGTCATCCTGGCTTCCTAAATGTCCAGCAACAGTTGATACTAACTTTTCATGATCTTTTTGACTTTGAAGAAGAGCTAGAATTGGTACTATGTCAGATACAGTGAATGAGGCATCCTATAATGCTTATGCTGGTGTGCTATTCGGTTGGATAGCATGCAGCAGCAGTTTCATTCACTGTAGTTTTTAATGAAAATTTAAATTCTTAGAGAAGAATAGCTTTCTTGTTTTTGAAAAGGAAATATTTATTAGTTGACCCATCCTAAATAATTTATGCCTTGTTAAACTCAATGAAACAGTCATTTTAACCGTTATTTGTATGTCAGTTAATAAGCACCTTTTCAAATTGTTACAGCATAATGATAATTATGCAGTTTCTAATTTTAAAATATTCAGTGGATATAACTTTATAAGTAAGAATATTATGTTATGTATTATAGTCTTGTTCCTGTGTGAATTTAAAATACAGTACTTGGGCTGAAGATTTAGCTCAGTGGAACCCACACCTGCCACACAAGCCCAAGGTCCTAGGTGTGATCCCCAAAACAAAGAAATAAGTAAACAGTGGAAATTTTCATTTCTTTGTATTTCTATATTTTAATTTAACACAATAAGCATCCATTAGTTTATGAAAGAAATAGAGAAAATAAAATCTGTGACTATTGCATTCATTTTTGTAGCATTTTTTATATTAAAGAATGTGAGTAACTGCATAATTTTGAGGACACATATTAATGAGTGGAACTGCAATGGCTTTGTGGAAAGATCTTATATAAATGTTTTCATGTGGTTTTTGTTTGTTTATTTGTTTGCATGTAGTTTTTAGAAACCTGAAACAATTCCATTTTATTGTCAGGCAAGAATCAATTTAAGATGGAATTTGACTCCATTTTAAAGATATTCCAAAGATTTAGTGCTACTGCAAGAAAAGCGAGGCCTTGCCAGGTTGCATCAGTGGAAATGAATGTATTATGCCTTACAGGCAAACATTGAAGGAAAAAAAAATTAAAAGTAAAATTAAGAAAACAGACTATCTCCAGAAGGGATAACATATTGTGTTCTTGACTCAAGGAAGCTACAGAATAAAAGTTTTGCTGAAGGACAAATGTAGGAAGAATACTTCCCCCCAAATATTATTTTTCTGCAGGAACATAATCCATCTGTAGACCTAACAACACTCAGCTGACCACGGGGGGCCATTCAGCCTGAGACAGATTCCTACTGCTAGAGAAGCAGAACCAAAGTCAGTCAGAGGCCAGAGATTCAATCAGAGAAATGTCAGTTTGAAAAATAGTGAGTAGAAGTAGCATGTAAAGTCAGAGTTTCAGAAACTCCTTTGTGTTTGCCTGGATAAAAAACCCAATGGCTGTTGCCCAGTTGCCACATTTGTTTTAGGCTGATTCGGAGACGATCTGGCAGACGGTGCTGGAACACGGAGGCATAACCAGAGAGCTGTCCCTCTGAAGGAGAAGGAATTGCATGTCGGACAGCTGTAGAGCACAATATTTCCTCCATTCTATCAAAATACAAGGTTGATCATTTGAGTAAGAAAGTGAGATTATTTTTTTTTAATTACCAGGAAAAGCAAATTTGTGAAACAAAAGTGAGGAAATTATTAAGGGAGAGAAAAAACCACGTATTTATATTCTAAGTGTTGTACATCAGTGCAGAGAAAGAGGTCCAATCACAATGGGAGAGGGCAAAAGTAGGAAAGGAGAATGCAGTTTTCAATACTTTAAAATTAAACTGAAATCTAAAACAAATAAAAGGGGGAATGCAGAGTTTTAGGCTGAAGAATGAATAAAGTTTTTTTTTTTTTTCTAATAGAGCTTTATAGATTTTCTGTTCCTATTAGGCTGAAAGCTTGAATCGGGGAAGGGACATAAAACACCCAATATGCTCCTGAGTTAAAGGAAGTTTTCAATTATATTAGTTTCCAATTCAAGGAGGAAAATGGGGAGCCTCAAATGAATACATGATTGATTAAATAATTGACCAAACATAAGTTAAAGAGCTCCATTACCATTAGTACTTCTAATAAAATTGTTTGTAGTTAAATTGTATACAGAGGCCCCATAATCATCATTAATTTAATAAGTCAGAAAGTTTTCTTTCCAAAATTAAGCATTTGCTTTGCCATCACCTATAACATGTATATAATCTGTTTGAATATTTAAATTGAAGGTCATTTTTAGCTTGTTTCACTTGTGGATTTTTACACATTTAGAAATATCCTCATTTTTCCTTTATTTTCCCTTTGTTCACAAAATATGTTTCCTTAAAATTACATTACTGTCCTCCATTTTCAATTTTTTAACTTTTAAAAAGTTTTGTAAAGGCCAGGGTTTTAGCTCAGTGGTTCCACCACATGCCTCAAAAGTGCAAGGTCCTAGGGCTGGGGATTTAGCTCAGTAGTTCCCCCACCTGCTTCGCAAGTGCAAGGTCCCAAGTTCAATCCCCAGTACCAAACAAAACAAAACAAAGTGAAAGGTCCTGAATTCAATCCCCTAAAAAAAAAAAAAAAAAAAAAAAAAAAAAAAAAACTAAACTAAAGTTCTGTGACAGTTTGATTGCTATTTCCATCATTATATTTATTAAAATATTTTATCAATTATAATTGTTTCAAATTTTATCTGATGCATCTTGGAGTACAATATTTAAAATTTTTACATTGTGTTTTTAAATTACACTGGATGCTTAGTGATATTTATCTATCTAGAAAGTGTTATTTACTTCTGATACATTTTTCTTATAAATTTTCTTTTCTTTCTATTACATTTGTTTTTAAATTCTTTTCTGAATATTGTATCACTTGTCTTGTTTATCACACCTGATCTATCTAGTTTTCCTTGTTATGTATCTTTGTATCATTTTGACTTCATTATTGAGCAGATTAATATGTATTGTGATATCTATTATAATATATATGGTAATTTAATTTCTCACTATTATGTTGTCATTTTCAAACTTGTTTCTAATAAATTAAGGAGTTGGACCGGGGATTTAGCTCAGTGGTTCCATGGCCTGCCTTGCAAGTGCAAGGACCTGAATTCAATCCCCGGTACAAAAAAAAAAAAAAACACACAAAACAACTAATAAATTAAGGAGAAAAAAAAAAAAGAAATAGGAAATGGAGGAAAATGGTTTAAAAAAGAATTAAAATAAGCTAATTTAATCATTATGTACTGCAAACATGCAGTAATAAAAATTAAAATTTAAAAATATATGGATTAAAATAACACTGTATAGTTTTAGCTCATCTATGAAATATTTCATTATCGGAACTATTTCAAAAGATAAATTTTGAAGAATTTTTATATATTTTAAAATAAACTACCTGCAGTTTTTTCTTCAGTATTTTTGGTGTCTTCTGCAGATGTAGTCATGAAGTGCTAATTATGTTTATGTTTTTGTTTTGTTGTAGTTGTTTTGTTTTGGGGTACCAGGGATCAAACTTGTGACTTTTGCGCTTGTGAGGCAAGCACTGGCACCACTGAGTAAATCCCCAGCCCTAATTATGTCTTTTGAAGCTCTCTGCGGTGGGACAGAAGACATGGTTAACCTGTGCCTGTATCAATAGGTTACATGAATGAAGCCTTAACTACTTATTTCACCGAAGTTCCTCCAGTGAAGTATCTGGAGACTTTTTTTTTTCCCTAAAGTAAGACAATATCCTCCAGAAAAAAATTCTTCAATCTCCTTCCTGGGCATTAAAAATATGGCTACTAAAATTTTAGAGACAGACATCAACCATATAATTTAGAAACATTTGTTTAAAATTATTAGGAATTTAGGGACAGCAAGAACAAAACATTAATCCAACAGTAGGACTCTTCTGGGAGTGACTGCACACTTCAATCTATGAGAGGCCAGCTCTGTGGGCAGGGAGATGTGGGAAGAGAGTTTTCACTGCGGTGTGCAGTCTTTCATATAACCTGACAGCAGAGGCTCCCCGGTTCCATCTCGACAAAGGTAATTCTCCTATTCTTACTGACAAAGAATCTGGAATGTATTTTAGCTGCCTTTGAAAAATGGTAGGAACATGATTCTGAGGCTCACAGTTTCTCATCCAAGTCTGCAGGACAAAGTGAAGCCGAAGATGGCTGCACTATGGTTTGGGCTATAAGGGTGGGGTGATTTTCAGTGGAAAATAAGTCCAGGCAAGATTTTGCACTGGTGCACCTTACTGTTCTCAGTGTGAGGAACTGATCCAACCAAGGTCAATATTAGCTGTTATACTAAAACATGGTCACTAGTGTGTATTATGGTATAAATGTAGACTTCCAGGAGGGCTTGGAGTTTTACGTGGCTGAGGACTACAGAAAATGTGCAGCTGCACTAAGTGGGGCAGAAACATTTAAGGGCGAGCTGGGCCAGGACTACAGCTTCAGCGCTCTAGGCTGAGTATCCAAGAAAAAAAGCTATGTTGAAACATTTCTAGGTCTTTGTTTCTGCTACTGGCTGTAAATTCTCAGTGAAACCTCCTCATTCTCAACTGCTGGTAAGACAGTCTTTCAACAAAACTTCTGGGTTTTAGTCCAAAGGACATATCTTTAATTCATCATTTTTATACAAAATTAAGAGACATTTTAAAGATTACTCTTTAAAGTAAAAAACAAGGATAGTAAAATATTTTAAAGAACATTTCAAAGTTTCAGTTACTTAGAGATTTCAATATACAGTCACTTCACATGATCTATAGGAATTATGTTCTAAGAAGTCACTGTTAACAGTTCATTAGTGAATAATAATTCCTCTTAGGGTTATAATGTATATTCATATATGTGTACATATTTCACATAAATTATAGTCATAAACTCTAAAAATTTACTATGATAGCTTTTATATTTGTGGTTTTAAAAAAAGAGAAAATAAAGTGTTAAAGTGATTTCTCCAGAGCTTCTCCCTGCCACTGATGAGATTCAAATTTCCTCCATTTGTCTAAGAGTAGAATCTACTTGATCTTCATCCTTTCATTATCTCAGAAAAGAAACCCTAAAGCACAAGGCAGACATTTGCACTGAGGAATCTTAGCTTGGATGTGTGTGTCAGGTGACTCACATTTTTCTTGCACTGTTCACATATGTAAATTCCTTCCAAAGTGTGACCTGTACAGGGTTTGGGATTACAAACAATTTTAGCAATCAAAAAAACTTTCAAATATGGAAACTGAATAATGAGGAACAAATGTATATCTGAATTCTCTTGAAAAATCACACATCATAAAATAGTTCACATATTCACATTATCTTGCTGCATTGCTATTTCTGTTACTGCATTTTTTGTTTTTCTTTTTTCTCCCACCAAACACTTATTGAGGTCACATTTAACACATATTCTTTGATCAGCTCAGTTCCAAATTCATTACTCTTACATTGCCATTAATGCCTCCCAAAAAGTGACATTTAAATATGACACAAGTCCCTTAGATATATAGTATAAATATTTGTAGAAAATAAGAAGTTGTTAATTATTTTATAATTCTATTTACAAATGGTATTTCTGAAAATTAGTTGGGGAAACTGTATTCCAATTCTCCAAAATTGCAATATTTATACTGTACATGTAAAAAATATATAAACTAGGAAATGCAAAAACTAAGAGCATCATGTTTCAAAGTAAACATGAAAACTTACAGCACTGTCATTTTAATTGTATATTTTATTCAGGCTAAAATTCTGTATTTTTTTGTCTTCTAAAATTTTAATATAGCATGTTAGCCCAAAGTCCCCCTTTTTCATAAATTTGAGTTCATTGTAAATATTACTGCCTTATTTTTTAATTTAATCACATATATATCATTGAGAAAACTATAACTCATAGAGTCATTTAGTAATATCTTGGGTAGACATTTTTACTAAAATTGATAGTCAAAATGAAATATACCATTATTTTTTAAAATAGAACATATTTGAATATTATTAGTTTTCTGTTTTTTGTTAATTCATACATTTCTGAATACCAAGAATAGCAAGAAAGTTGAAAAAAAGGACATCTCAATTTTGCACCCTGTATAATTAGTTGTAATGTTTACAAGTCGAGAAAATAGTACAATTTTAGCAAGCTTACATCACCTAACCATAGCATTTTTTACTGAATAAATCTGGGGAGTAATAACAGATACAGTATTTAAATCATCACGAAATTCTTAGAGAAACTAAGTATATAAAATCGTATTATAAATATTTAAATACTTATTTTGTATTGTCTGTTCCTTAATATAAATCGTAGTGACTTTAAAAAAATTCAAGGCTAAGAACTACTGTGTGACAGTATATGTGAGCGTACTTCATATGTATGCTGACTCTTCCCTGCTAACTGCTGTACTCGTGTCCTTCATTTGGTAATTTTTTTTCCAGCTTTAATTGAGTTTATTGGTACATTTCAGGGATACAGTACAGTTACATTCATTGTTGGGATCTTGTACCTCTACATGGAAGTCTTGGTTATCATTTTCTCCCCTTGTCCCTGCCCTCCCTTCACCCCCTCTCTCCTTCCCCATCTACAAACACTTTATTTCCATCTTTTCATTATCTCACATTTTTTTTCTTTTCCCTTATTACCCTTCCCCTACCCATCCCACCTTCCCTACACCTTTAGCTCCTTTCTTCCCATTTCTCAATGTCAGTAATCTTATTAGGATCTTCTGTATTACTGCAGATTATTCACACCAGAGAAACTATTTGGTACTTACACATGTGTGCCTTATTTATTTCACTTAGGAGCATATCTTCAATATGTATCCATTTTCCTGTAAATGAATCTATTTTCTCATTCTTTATGGCTGAGTACTATTCCACTTTATAGAAAAACCACATCTTCTTTATCCAGTTTTTTTCCTTTTGGTACCATGGATCGAACTCAGGTCCTTGTGCTGGCGAGGCAGGCACCAGAACCACTGAGCTAAATCCCCACCCTTCTATAAGGTTTTTAATCATGAGTGCAGGTTGGGTTTTGTCATTTGCTTTTTCTGCATCTATTGAGATGATCATATGGTTTTTGTCTTTGGCTGTATAGATATAGTATTTTACATTTATAGGTTTGCACATATTGAACCATCCCTGCATCCCTGGGATGAATCCCACTTGGTCAGAGTATATGATCCTCTTGATAATCTATTGCATTCTATTTGTCAGTATTGTATTAAGGATTTTTGTGTCTATGTTCCTTATTGAGATTGGCCTATTGTTCTCTTTTGTGGATGAGTCTTTCTCTGCTTTGGAGAGAAGGTGATGCTTGCTTCCAGGAGTGAATTTGAGAGTACTGATTGCCTTTAAATTTCATTGAAGATTTTAAACATTAGTGGCAGTAGTTACTTTCTAAAAGTGTTGTAGAATTTGGTAGTGAAGCCACAGGAGCACACATCGCCACTGTAAGCTGTAATGATGAAGCTGAGAACTTCCTCTTCCCCAGACAGGTGCCTTGTATTAATGATTTCCCTTAAATCGTATTTTGACTTTGACCTCATGAAAGGAAATCCCACTCTTCATTTGAGGAAATCTAATTCTAACAGCTCATAAGAGATGCCCGCTTCCTCCTACTGCCACATGTTAATGAAGAAGAGCTCCTGGGACACGTTAAAGGATACATTGGCCTCATACTCATCATCCCCAAAGTTGGAGATGGAGATGTTAGGGAGATATTCTTCACAGCCTTCAAAGCTAGATAGGGGGTTTTCTCATCAATACTGGAGAGCAACAGTTTACCCCAAAGTTGTAGGTCAGCAGCACAGTCCTCAGATCAGCAATTCCTTTTCAAGACTGTCTGCTTCTTTTTGGCAATCTTTTGTGGCTTCCTCCTGCACAGAACTGGTGTCAGAGCTGGAAGCTTCCTCTCCTACTCACCAGTCACATGTGTTCTGAGGCTGTAGGCAGCTTCAAACATGATGAGACTGATGACATCCTGCACCCTCTGCTTCATGTGGACCACATAGCAATGACAAAGCCCCTCCATGTGGGCCAGCTGCAGCTTCTCCAAGACCTGACCAACAGTCTCTCCCAGCAACACAAAGTAGACCCCAGGCAGCTGGCCCTTCTCCTTTTTGTCCACATCAGCCATGAGAACACAATTCAGGCCTATTTCTTCTGGAACATGTCTGCATGGAACCTAAAGCAGACAGTGACATTCAGGCAGTTTATAGGCTGCTGTCCATCATGACACTGAGTCACTGTGATGTTGATGATGCCTAGGAGGAAGGTGGAGATATCCACCATAATGACAGTACTGGCTCTTAGAAGAACCATGCTGTCAGACATGAAGGCACCAGTGGTGAAATCAGGGCATCCATTTCCATCCATATAAATTCCTCCTGATATGGACTGCCCAAACATCTGCATGACTGGGTTTATCTTCTGCTGGGGGACTACCCCACCAGCATAGCCATGATAGACATAGACTGCCCCTGCAATGTTGTCCACTTTGGATGCACCAGTGGCCACATCTGAGAAGCCATCATCATCAAGATCCCCCAGGCTGAAGATGGTCTCCCCAAAGTGCACGTTATAGGGCCTATCCCCAGTCAGGGCAAGCTGCTTCTCCAGGGCTCCATTTCCTGTGTTGATGTAGATGGTGACCTGCCCCTTGAATCTGATCTCAGAAAACATGGGGCACCCACTAGCAGGTCAGAAAGGCCATCCCTGTTCAGGTCAACTGTGAATAATGAGGAGCCAAAGTAAGAGCCCGTCTTTTTAGCTGATAACTGAAAAATCTTAATGTGCCTAATCTTCAATCATCTCTAAAAATATAAACATTTCTGATGCCTTCATCTTGTGGGGTACTTCCAACCACATCGGTGCTGAATGGGTGAGGGAAGTGGCCAGCAGTCACTGCATAACCCAGGTAGGTGCACCGCCTATTCATGATTGCTTCATCATTCAGTTTAAAGTAAGTATTGTCTGTGGGTTTCAGAACTTTGACAGTCCTAGCCCAACCAAATGACCCTGGAGCACCCATCATCACCGGCTCCTGTCTGCTCTCACTACCTGGCAGAAGCCATGTTCCTCACCATAATTCTTGTACTCATAAGGTGGGATGATGTGACAGAAGCCATGAGGTAAGATTTGATCTGTTTCATAGTAGACGTTTTTCCAGTGCTAGGCACAGGCCAACACTCAGCCATCCATACTGGGCTGCCAGGCCAGGAGCAGGTATTTCCACAGGGCATAACCCGATTCTTCCCTTGAGCCATGTCCAGTTTCGTGCATCTCTGGGCATGATACAAAGCACTGAAACACAGCCCCAGGGGACTTAACTGAAGTGCTATATTTGGAATCTGCTTTTGGTGCATACATAAGGACCTAGCACACGTTGTCGTGGAAATGCTCCAGCACCACCTAGCCAAAGAAGGAGCCGGCAGGGCACTGGAAGGACACAGGGCCATGCAGGTTAAGGTGGTAGGCTCCCGTTACCATCCCAATGGCCACTGGCACCAGAAGAAGCATGCAGAACCCCCCAGCTCCCATTCCCTGTTGGCAGCAGCCCTCCCTCATCCCTGCCTGGGCTTTACTTAGTTGGTAAGTTTTTAATTACATTTTCAATTTCTTGATTGAAATTGGGTCATTTAGAATTTTTAGATCATCTTCATTCAACTTTGGTAATTCATACAAATCTAGGAATCTGTCCATTTGTTTTGTATTTTCCATCTTATTGGCGTATAGGTTCTTGAAGTAGATATTGATGATCCTCTGGATTTCTGCAGGGTCTGTTGGAATTTCATCCTTTTCATTCCTAATTGCATGGATTTGGGCCTTTTCTTTTATTTTATTTCTTTTTTTTTCTTTATTCTTTTTTTTTTTTTGATAAGATTGGGTAAGGGTTTGGCAATTTTGTTTATTCTTTAAATGATCCAACTCTTTGCTTCATTGATTTTCTTGTATCATTCTCTTAGGCACCATTGCGTTGATGCCTGCTCTGATCTTTATAATTTCTTTCCCTTGTATCAGCTTTGGGTTTGTCCTGCTTTTCTTTTTCTAGAAGCTTTAGGTTTAGCATCAGGTTGTTTAATTGAGGTAGTTCTACTTTCCTAATATGAATATTCACTGCACAAATTTCCCTGGTAAGACTGCTTTCATTGTGTCCCATAGATTCTGATATGTTGTACTGTCATTGTCATTTAATTGTGGAAAGTGTCTGATTTCTTCTTTGATTTCCTCTGTGACCCATTGGTTATTCGGAAGTGCATTGTTGAATTTCCATGTGTTTATGAAATTGTTGCCATTTCTTTTGCTGTTGATCTCCAATTTCATCACACTATGGTCTTATAATATACAGGGAATAACTTCAACTCCTTTGCCCTTACTTAGACATATTCTATGAGTGCATATGTGATCTATTTTGGAGGGTGACCTATGTGCAGCTGAAAAGAATGTGTATTCTGATTTTGTGTGGTGAAAAACTCTGTAAACATCTTTTAAGTTCATGTGTTCAAGAGTTTGAGTTCTAGTATTTTGTTGTTTATTTTCTCTCTAGTTGGTCTATCTTTATGTGACTGTAGGGTATTGAGGTTCCCCAGTACTATTGTGTTAGCACTTATTTGATTTATTATATCAATTTGTATTTGTTTTATGTAGTAGTGCTCAGTAGTGTTTGGTGCATCTATATTTATGATTGTCATCTCTTTCTCTTGGATTGTTTACTTTACAAGGATGTAGTGCCCTTTTTACTCTAATCATTGTTGGTTTCTAATTCACTTGATCTGCAAAGAGGATATCTACTCCTTTGTTTTGGGTTCCTGTCACATGGAATGTTGTTTTCAAGCCTTTAATTTTCAGTCTATTGTTTCTTTTTTATTTAAGTGTGCTTCTTATATGCAGCATATTGTTGGACCTTGTTTCTTGACCCATTCTGCCAGTCTATTTCTTTTGATTGGTGAATTGAGATCATTAACATTGGTAGTATTAGTTTATCCTTCTTATAACTTTTTCTTTTAGTTGAATTCTCCCCTTTTGCAATTAATTTCTTGTTATGCCTGATGGATTTGTTCTGCTGAACTTCCTGGGATTGTTATCCTTATCTTTTCCTAGGATAGTTTAAAATTTTTTGGAGTGCTGGTTTGGTATTTATGAAGTTGCTAAGGTGCTCTTTGTCATGAAAGTATCTTACTTCTCTATCAATTTTGAGAGAATTTGGTAGACTACTTCAATCTGGGTTATGGGCTATTTTCCTTTAGAGCTTGAAATACATCACTAAGTTCTCCTTGCCTTGAGTGCTTGTGTTGAAAGTCTGCTGTGATCCTGTTAGATTTTCCTTTATATGTGATTTGCTTCTTTTCTCTAACTGCTTGTAGAATTTTATTCTTCTGTTTGGCTACTGAAATCTTAATATTATATGCCCTTTTTTTTTTAATCATGGCTAGTTGTAGTCCTATATGTGTCACTTATCTGTATGTCAAGTTGTTTTCCCCTATTTGGAAAATTTTCTGGCATTACTTCTGTGAACATTTTTTTATGTCATCTGTACTCTCTCTCTCTCCTGTTTCTTTGTTGACTCTGATCAGTCTTATGTTATTCAACTTTGCATCATCTAGGAGCTGCTTTTTAAGTTCTCATAGTCCCTTATTATTTTTAAGATTTTTTTCTTTTCCTGGTCACTAATTGCAACCCTATCTTCTATATCTGACATTCAAAAGTTAATGGTAAAGCAATAATATTACCTGAATCAATGCTTTATATTTCATTTTATGAATATTTTCTTATACCTTCATAAAAATATGAAACACTATCACCTCTATAGCATCATTGACCATTTATCTGTAGAATACAAAAATTTCACTCTTAGTAGTGATATGAAAAGCTTTCTTCTAGAAGCATTACTCAGAAAGACTAATGTCTTCCTCTTAAAGCTTATCACCCCAGTGTACAGGTTAAATTTATACATAAAATACATCAGGTCAGCCTTTCTTAAGTTCATTTTAGTACTGTGTTCCAGTAATAAACAAAATTATTCATTTTAAAGTATTTTTTGAAGTGTAAAAACTAAGGTAAAACCTCTTGGCATTTTCTTTCCAGTACTTTAGGAATTTCTTTTCCATATACAGAATGAATTCTAGTGCTTTTTGAAGTCAAACCTTGCATCATTATATAGAATGATCTAGCATAGCCAATGTTCAAAAGTAACCATGACATGCTACCTTAAATACAGCAGTTCAAACTACAGAATCATTCTAGAAAATCTGGTTTCTAACACAGAGGAAATATTAATTTTATTGCTGCTTTATGTTTTGTACATATACAACTCAAAAAATATTTTCTTGAATATAAAATTACATTTTATCATATGTTTGGTAAGACTTTCTTTTTCACTTCATCAAAAGAAATTCTTGGGACTGGTTATTCAGCTCATTGCTGCTGCTGCCTGCCTCCCAAATGCAAGGACCAGAGTTTGATCCCCTGTACCAGAAAAAAAAATTAAATTAATGTAATCCTGTATTTGCATTTGAATTTTAAAAAATCTACCACCTTTAGATGATTAGTTGTAAGAATATCTAGGGAGGGGAGGAGGGGGTGAAGGGAGGGTGGGGACAAGGGGAAAAAATGAGAACCAAGACCTGTCATGTAGAGGTACAAGATCCCAGTAATGAATGTAACTGTACTGTATACCCAGAATGTACCAAAAAATTCAATTAAAAAAACAATATCTGCTTATTCATATCTGGCCAGCACATACAGAGGCATTTATATTGTAGTAGCAAAAAACATGTAGTATTTTAATTATAAATATTGTTCATTTTTACAAATTTTCTGAATTATTTTTGTGATGATACATTTATAATATTTGTAAAATAAATGTGCTGAGTGTTGTAAGTGATATTATTAAATTATATTGTTGGCAAAAGTTTAGGCACAAAGATAACCATGAAGTGAAGAAGAGAAAAACAGCTAACATATATCAAAACATTTTTGGCAATATTTCCATTATGCATATGGCCACATTTAATCTTTATTAAACTGCTTTAATAGAAGTATTGTATATTATTATAGATAAGGAAGGAAAAATTTGGGAAGAAGACTAATGTTCACAATTAACAGAGATAGCAAAAATCAAGTCAAAGACATCCCGAGCTTGAGATCTAGTATGTCTTCCAGTTACAGTGTGGAAAGATGATGAGGAATGAAGAATTAAAAAGATGAAATTGAACATGAAGGATGAGAATCAATAATGCATTAAAAAATGAACCAATAGCAAATGCTGGTGAGGCTGTGGGGAGACAGGAACTCTTCTCCATTGGTGTAACTGTAAACTGATACAACACTGAGGAAAGCAACAGAGAGATTCCTCAAAAAGAAAAAAAAAAAAAAAGAAGAAGTTCCATTTAACCCAGCTATCACCCTTCTGGTTATTTTCTCCAAAAAGATAAAGACATTATATTATGATGATACTTGCATACCCACCTATAAAGCAGTGCAACTCATAAGAGCTAATTCTTGGAAACAGTTTATATGTCCATCAACAGATGAATAGATAAAGAACATGTAGCATTTGTACACAGTTGATCACTACTCTATCATAAAAAGAGCAAATTTGAACATTTGTAGGAAATGTGTACACTTTGAGACCATAATATTAAGTAAAGTAACTCAGACACATAAGCTAAATATTGTGGTTTCTCTTATGTTAAAAAAAATTATATGGAAGACAGATAGCACAATTAATATAAAAAAGAGAGGGAAAAAAGGCATTGTAATCCAGTGCAGATAATGTTTCTAAAATTATACCTTGAGAGTACAATTGCCTTAAATGTTTTTATGTTGGGCTATTAGTCTGCTTTTCAACTTGTATATATGATAATTAACAATAATGTCTAATAAGATAACTAAATGAAACTGATGCTGGAAGATGAAAGGCACTTAGAAGGAATATGATAAAGAATTGAAATATATCATGTACATGCCACCAAATCCCTACATTCAATCTAGTAATTATGTACTGCAAACATGTACAAATAGAAGAAACAATAATGAAATAATCATAATATAATTATTATAATACTAAGTTGTAAACATAAAATATAATATTTATTGGGCTGGGGATTTAGCTCAGCGGTTCAGTGGCCTGCCTTGCAAGCGCAAGGACCTGAGTTCAATCCCTGGTACAACAAAACAAAAAACAAAAACAAAAACAAAAAATATTTATTTAGTGATTGATTTTGATTAAATTGATTATTGATTAATTAAGTTAATTTAATGATTAAAGTTTCATATTAAATGTGATAAAATATTTCAAAGTTCTAAGAAAAAGGATACATTCTTGGGATGTACAAGGAAAAGAGAGTCAAAGGAAATTGTTATGAATTAGTGACAAAAAGCAGTGGCAAAAGAACTAAGAACTAATAATTTTAAAAGACTTTAGGTAAACTGCTCCCCTTGACACAATTTCAATGGTAAATTTGAAGGAGGAATTGTTTCTGAAGGATACAACATCGTTGAACATGTACAGCAACTAGAAAGAATAGAATTTAGCAGTGAGTAAGCCAAATTAGTTACGGAGGTTTCGGGAGTGGGGAGGATGTCCACTAGATCTGGTACAACTAGATGCATCCCACCTTTAAAGATTCTTTACATTCACTTATTCTAAACAAAATGTCAAATAAATGTAAAATGTAATCATCTTATTCATATGGTAGCAAGGAAAAGACTCCCTATTCACGTAAGGGTAATTTATGGCATGATTTTTTTTTCAACTAAATGGTAACCACAAATTGATATAGTTTGTAATGGTTGAAGCAAATTATTTTGTGAATTAATGGAAATGTAATGAATAAAAGAATATTCTAAAGAGAAGTGTTGAGTTTTTCTTAAGAGGTAAGTAAAATAAAGGCTCCTAAGAGAGGAATACTCTGAGAAATAAATCTTGTAGTTTTGTTTGATCTTTCCAATCTTCTTCAGTGTTTCTATTGATGTAAACAAATCGGAAGACTAAATAAAAAGTAAAATCTATATGGCAAAATAGCATGGGAGAAGTATAGGGGATCCATCGAAGAAAATAAATGGTATTTAACACAGCTTTATTAGGCTTGTCTGTTATAAATGCTTTTAAACTATCTAAATTTCTATTTCTTCTTTTGGTAGATCATCCTTTCATAATTTTGTATTCTGAAAAATATCTTATGGCTTATATCCAGCCCTATTTGTCAGCTAGCTTTGCTGAGAAAGCAGGAAATATCAGAAGTGAAATTATGAGTCCCAGTTCTAATTTTGTTCACCTATCAAAATGCAAGAGACTGTGATACTGATTATGCTCAAAGCAGGCTGTAAGCAGCGCAGGTTGTGAAGAGTTAACCCCACAGTTGACTCAGTTTGAGAAGCAAGTCCAGCCAAAGCATATGGGTTGAGGTCAGAGTAATTTGCACCCAAATTCCATTCCTACAACTAAAACTTTCTTCCGTGTTCTAATTACAATCATTTTTTAATCTATTTTGGTTTTTCTTGTCCTTTATGAGGATTGTTTACAATAATTTCCATAGAAACTGTGCAGTTGCACATCCTCTTTTGTATTTCTGCCTTTGCATGCAGCTTGCTTTTATCCTAATTGATTACCAATAAAAATCAGTGACTGGGATGGGCCAGTGTCTTTGTTGCTGGCACTGCCATTGGTTGACCTGAGAGCACACTTTCTGTCTCAATTCTGTCTTTCAGTTTGATTTCTCAGGCTTACATTGTATACTGAGACTGGAAGCTAACTACAGGAGTGTCCAGTACCTTCCTATCACCCTGGATAATTTATTCATATAAGTTTTTAAGGATAAACCACTTATTTGTACATTACATATCACTTTAAATATTATATTATTTTCCACATTATAAATTCAGCTCTATGTTGAATCATTTTCCTTGACATGCAAAGATGTCATTTATATTTTTATTAAGGAAAATTTTCTACTTATTATTGACAGACAGGTCTCCATGTATTATCATATTTGGCTGTGTCTTGTAAAGTGAGGCGCTTATTGTTCTTTGTTCAAGATTCTATTTATAGGGATAGTTGAATAAAAATCAACAAGAGACAACAGAGATTGTGTCTCCTGCCAAAGAAGAGGTAAAACTTTCTTACATCCCATTTATTGTCTTATAACACAAGGGCATGTGGGAGTCAGAGTTCAGAGGATGCACATAAAAGTGCTAAAACTCTAGATATGCTCTTGCTGTGAGTAATAAATTATCTTTCATTTCTGATCTAGTCTTGGGTTTCTTCCAGCACTGAAGAAGAGCAGCAAGTTAAATTGTTAAATTTCAAGAAGTATAAAATGTAGACTCTTTACTTTTATTTATCTGCTACATTGCCCTTTGTGAAAAAACTGAAAATTTGGCTTAATTTTTCCAATCATATATCTCCCACTCTGATAGTTTCATTCCACTGGAACCACTTCTGGTACAGTTTGGCTTAAAAAGTGCTAAAGTCAATGATTAATAATTGCATGTCATCTTTAATGATATCAGATCAAGATTTGACACTTTTGATTTCCTATTTTTTGCTAGTTTGAAGCCTTTTCTTCAGTCTCTTTTTCTTTAGTCTCTGGAAAGATATCATAATGTTTTTGTCCCTCCAAATCTGCACTTTTTTAGTATAGTTTGTCCATTTCATCTTACTATTTAGTAAGTTTTTATCCTGTAAGAATCAAGAGATGAGTCTTTAAACTTTTCCCTTTTCTTTCTACATATACTCTAAAAATATTCTTCTAATATCATGACTTTAATTACCTGCAAACAGTGATGCTAGGATAAATGTATTTATAACTCATTCTCTTTCCTTGCATTTACACTCACATCAAACTTTTGGATGCATCCACTGGGAAGTAAAATCGGCATATTAAACGAAATGTGCAAACCTGAGCTATTTGCTGCCCCTATAAGCCTGCCTTTTTTACAACATTTAGTACTGCGTAATGTCAATCTTATTTTAAAGTCAATCTTATTTTAAGTTGTTTAAGGAAATTTTTTCTTAAGCTTCCTCTGTTTTCTCTTGTCACAAGTCCAGTGTTTTCACACATTCTTTTTCTCTCCCCTTCTAGCTATTGAAACTACTGCATTTCCCTCTTAGCCCTTCCATAACGACACTTGATCTAAGCCACTATAATTTCCTATCTGCCTCCTTTCAGATATCAATACATCTACTCCCCTTAAAATTTATTCCCACCATTCACAATTACTAGACTGACACTGCCATCCTATAAAATGAACATCTATTACTTTGCTCAAAAACCTCTGTTGATTTTGCAATTCATGGATAGCATAAACCATGATAGCTTTAGTAATTTAGACAACTCTTTATTTCTTGAATTATTTCTTTAACTCACTCTACTCAACCAGTATTGACCTCTTTGATGACTCTGACTTTCTAGGTATATTGAATTTTTATGTTCTTTAAGCTTCTTCCAGATATTCAGAGCTTTTACTCTCCCATTTGTCACATATTGGCTCAAATGTCATGTTCTCTAAGCTTGTGATTCCCTCATTCACAACACATTTACGTGTCTTGTTTCCCTGTTAGCTCTTACAAAATTTCATACAATTTACATCTTTGCTTAAAATATTACCTTCTAGATTCATATCTCCCATGAACTATTTTCTTCTAGATAGGATCTTTGAGGAACTTAATGAGTGCCTTTAGTCATTCTGTAATCTTGGCATTTAGAATAGCTTTAGACACAAAATTTTATAAAATTCTCTTCTAAATTTTATCACACAGATCTGAACTAGTTGTTCATTTCATATGCCTTTCTTTTTTCAAAATATGAGTTTATTGAAATAATAATGCAAGGATTGATTGACTAGAAGTTGACACATGATGGATTTCCACTGAAAATAACAATTTATTCCTTTCATTTTGAGTTTTACAAATAATTTTTATTTTTTTTTAAGTCAATATATGTATTACAGGAAAGAAAAACACAAGAAGCAAAGAACAAAGCCACTCTCAATCATAAGCAGCTTAGCTGGATGTGTTCTTTTAGGTCCTGAATATATATATATGTCATGCCATTTTGTGATTGAGTTTGTACAGTGTGTGTCATACTTTTCTACACATCATGAATATTCATCAATTCAAAATCCCAAAGCTACGAGAGTGTTTTTGAGAACTAAGAACACACTACACCAACTCAATCTGTTAGAAAAAAAATTGTAATCCTGCCTTTCTTGGGAAAAACAATTTCACCGAAGTTAAAAATGGTAACAGGCCTCTATGAAAATAACAATTTAAAGGAAGAAAAAAACTTTTTGTCTCATGCTTTCAGTGGTTCAGGTCACAGTTCAGTTAGATTCATTGCTTTTAGGCCTGTGCAGAGGCAGAAACATCATGGCAAAGGGGTATCATGGAGGAAAGATGTTCAAAAAGTAAAGACAAATGGTAACAGATGGAGAGGAGGAGACCAGGGAAAGATAGACGTTACATTGCCATAATTTACTCCCTTGAATTAATTCCTCTCCAATTTCCATTACCTCCCATTAATGCCATCACATTATGTTTTCATCAGTTGGTTATATCACTGATAAAGATAGAGCAATTTCAATCACTTTTCCAAAGCTTTACCTCTGAAATATGAGTCTTTTGAAGGATAATTTAGATCAAAACCTTAATAGGGAATATAGATGAAATTGCCTTCAGAACAGGAAAAAGAAAATGTTTAATTTCTAAATGGTTAAAAAATAGACAATTATAATTATTTGATTTTCTTTCATTTATCTGGTTATTATTAACAAAATTGTTATATGTATATCACTTGAATTTTAATGCCATTGAAGCATATTGGACTCAGAAATCAAAACCATACACAATAATACCTAACATTTTAGAAATTACTTGGCAAATAATGAAAAAGTCATTTCAATTTTAGAACAGAAAGTGTCCTTAAATTATAAGTAAAAGCAAGAGTCCTCAATTCAATGAATCTGCATGAATGATCATATATCATCCAAGGGAAATATATAGGGAATATTTTTATCCTTCAAGAGTTTGCATGATTTAGTAAATTATCTCAAATTACCAATGGTTTTGTCTATATTAAGTTAAGCACCTCTACTTGAAATATTGATCAGGATTATGAATTTTTATGAAACTTTATTCATGTTATTAGGTTTTGTTTTTAGAATGGTTCCATAGTATCTTTAAAAAGTTTTAAAAATAATATTAAGGCTGAAAACAAATATATTCAATTCAATTTGTATAGAATAACTGCCAAGTCAGTTACACTTGATTATAAACAATGAAATCTATTAACTTATTTGAAAGAACTTGTTCTTTTCTTAATAAAAGCTATTAGGCTGCCTTGGAATCATAAAACAGTGGAGAATAGAAAAAGATTAGCTTTAAAATTTTCCTGGACAATTCCCAGGAAGAACATTTCCAAATTTAGGAACAACGTCTTAGCCTAACAGCTACAGTGAAGTTGCTAAAGTTTTCTGTTATCTTAGGCTGGATGCCCCAGAAGCAAACTCTGAGAGGGGAATGCATGTTCAGGTGACATATTATCACAAGAATCTGTCAAGAGAGTAGAGGATGCTTGTCAAGAATTGGCAAGAGGCGAAGATAGAATGAACCCACAGGGTAAGCCTGGCCTCAGTGTAATTTCAGAAAGGGAACTGTATCTATTATAGCTGTCTTGCATTGAATCAAGGGAGCTGGCTTTCATATTCACATTTTTCTAGGACAGAAACAACCAGGCATTTCCAGCCTTGTATATTTGTGGGAAGCAAAAGCTGTTCAAAAAACACGGGTTGTTCTTCTTAATGAACTGGAGTCTGGAGGCAAGTATGAACACTCGAAAGGTAGAGGAGGAGACACAGAAACAGAAAAAGGGATCAAAGAGCAGCTGAAAGCATGCTGCCCTTTCTTAAATCTGAACAAAAGTGTCTAGGCTTCAGAGCACTGTTAGATCTGTTATAATGTTTAAGTACATTTCTATAAGGCTGATTATTTTGAGACAATGATGTATATGCAATACAATAAAAAAGAAAATAAATTATACTTTATTTCAATCTGCAAAACTGTCAACTATTTAAAAATCTTAGTGGAAAACCATTTATAATTTTTTCTCAAATTATTCAATGAAATCATCAGTGCAGAGTGCAAAACATCATGAGTTTAGGTTTCTAAATCATCCTGTTGATAAAAATGTACTTCTTATTACAGGGAAGCATGCTATTATCTGAATAGTGAAGTATTCCTAGTTCGTCTTTTAACTGGAAGTGTAACACAGTAAGATTATTAGTTTTCATTATGTCAGTGACCTCTTAGAACCTGAGAATATCTCATGTATCATTTACAAATCTTTATATTTTGCTCTGCATAATGGGATTGACAAGTACTGCTTATTTCTTTTTTCTTCAGTTTTATTTATTTTCTTTAAAGACATTGCTGCATTTAAGGTAAACAATACAGTTACATTCATCATTGGGATCTTGTACCTTTACGTGACAGGTCTTGGTTCTTATTTTTTCCCCATTCCCCTGCCCTCCCTTTAGCCCCTTCACTCTTTACTATTTACATGTTCTTTTTTCCTGTAAAATAGAGTACTACTCAGCCATAAAGAATGAGAAACTAGAGACATTTATAGAAAAATGGATGCACATTGAGGCCATACTCTTAAGTGAAATAAATAGGACACACATATAAATACTGAGTAGTTTCTCTGTTGCGAAAAGTTAAAAATGTAAATAAGTTTCAAATTATATAATTGATAATGTGAAATAGGAAGCAAACGTCTATAGGAGAAGGGGAAACGGGAAGGGCAGTGGAAAGGAAAGAGCCAACATAAAATATATGAAAAAGAAAAAAGCTTATTTCTTTCATATAGTTTTACTTTATGTATTCACACAAAAGATGCATTATTTTAAAGATAGAAAAACACGAACTTGTAAAACTGGGTCTAATTACAAGTAGGTTTAAAAGAAACATCTCTACATTGAGATATAAAATTTATAAGCCTGACTAAATTCAAATGGCAGGAAAAATATATTAATAATGTAGCAGGAAAGAATATTAAGTATATTTGTAGATCAAATCTTTCATTTGTGCTCCAAAGTGATTAAGTAATTTTATTAAATTCAAGGTTAAACAATTCACTTTCTGATAATGATTATGTTAACATAATTAAACTCTGCTGCCCTATGTGGAATAAGCTAAAAAACTGACATATATATTTATAGCACATTATGTATCAATAAGCCTAATTTTACCTTAACAATGGTTAATTTTCCAAAAGCTAGAAGCCTTTATGAACACTATATTGGAAGCAGTGATATTCTTACAAGGTATTTATGAAGTATTGTAGTTATATCCCTTAAGGTATGATCATTTACGTATTCTTTCCAGTGAGCAATACAGGAGCACATTCACAGACAGCTACACCCATAACCACAAGTTAAGCACTTCATCTTCTACAATATATCATTCGAAGCACTGTATTTTCTCAATTTATTTCAGGATAAACTGATAACATTTCTCTATTGGCCTTAAATTCAGCAATTTCTCTCAGCTGAATAATTTTATCTTTAGTCTGCAGTTTCTTGGACACCTCAGGGTATTTCCTGGTTTTATCTCTGTTGCCAGAAGTATTTATGCATTAAACTACGACCAGAGGTACTTTAACCAACTTGATCTTTATTATGCTGGTGCACAGGTTACTACTCAGACAGAGATTAACAAGCTGGTGAAAGTGTTCTCTGGGGATATTGAGTCTACTGTGTGGAGAGGGTCAAATGCATTATCCATTACAAATCCTGAGGTTAGAAAACAACTTTAACATGTTCCACAGCCCTGTGCAATTGCTGTTATACTGTATACCCCTGGATATGCTGTGCTTTTCATAATTATCCTATGCAATAATAAAAAGTATAAAGTTAAGTCTTTAGCAGGAATTCAGTAATTTTAAGAGCCTATTGTCTGTCTTTGAATACTATTGTTGTTTAATCTATGTTTCTTTTGAAGGGAGGAAAACGTTTTCAGTTGTTTCAATGTATTTAACATAAAATCTTTAAATTAGATTTCTAAAATTCTTAAAAGTGAGTAATAAGTTAGTAGACAAGCAACACTTTTCAAGATAGTTTTGGTATAATTTTTTATCCAAATAGCAGTTCAATTTGTTAAAATGTTGATATAGACAGCTGAAAAATAAGGGCATAATTTTTGCCAATTACTAAGTGCAAAGGATACAAAGTACGATGAAGATTTAGTATGACGCACATTAAAAATAGGTATTTATTATGCTATCTGCCAGATTGGAGTTGGCATGCTGCTCATTAAAAAAAGTCATTTATTCTTTTTTTGAGGGGATATCAGAGATTGAACTCAGGACCTTATGCTTACTAGGCAAGCAGCGGAACCACTGAGATAAATCCTCAGTCCCCCAGTGTGTTACCTGGCAAATTGGAATGTAGGATTAACTTAAGTCAAGTGTGTTCACTATAATTAATATAAGATTGGAAATATAACTGAAATATAAAACTAGATTATTTACATAATTTTAACATAGTGGCATTACTTAGTAATGTAAAAACATTGAATCCATTTATACCTAAGCTTACTCTCCCAAAATTAAAATAATTTGGTTATATTCTTAACTGCTCACATGTTATTTATGTTCTAAAATATAAGCAGCTATAGTATGTATTCCTTCTACTAATGATATATATTCAAAGATATTCAGTTAACTCTTTTAAGCAACATTTAATGAAAAGATAAATGATTGAAATATTCTCATAGATGAAACAAACCCACTCTTTCATAACAAATGGAAAAATAGGAATCAAAGGAATAACTTTTATCTATTTTGCACACATAAATTTTGGTATCATTAATTGATTTGTCCTCTACTCTTCCTCTCCCTCCCTTGATCTTTCTTCCAACTCTTCATCCCCTTCTTACTTGCAAAAATTCTATTTTCATCATGTTTCTCTTCAATTATTTTTCTGTTCCCTTTCCTCCACTCCTGCCCTCCTCATTCTATTTCCTATTCTTCATACATTTGAAAACTATCTTCCTAATTTCAATTTATCTTTTATTTTCAACTTTATTGATGTATATATTATTTGAATTTCTAATGTAAGAAACTACATGATATTTAAGCTTTTATCTGTGACTTGTTTCACTTAATATTATAGTCTCAGCTTGCGTCCATTTACCTAAGAATGCCTCAAATTTATCTTAATGGCAAAATAGTACTAAATGTGTGTGTGTAAATATCACATTTTATTTCTCCATTCATTGATGAACATAGAGGTTCTTTAAAATATTTAGCTATTATAAATTGTGCAGCTAAATACATGAGGATCAGGTATCCCTGTAACATGATGACATTAACTCTTTCAAGAAGACACAGAATGGAAGTGGCTGGGTGAAACGGAATTTCTATTTTTAGAATTTTGAGGAAACTCCATACTGATTTTCATAGTGGTTGTACTAATTTACATTCTCACAAACAATAAAGAAGAGTTCCTTTTTACTCACATCTTCACCAGCATTAGTAACTGGTTCATGATTCTCATTCTTTCTGAAGTAAGATGAAATCTTAATGTTGTTTCAATTTCCAGTTCTCTAATGTCCTAGACACTGTATATGATTATAATGTAGTTATTGGCCATTTGTAGTTTTTCTAGGTAGTGTCCATTCATTTCAATTGCCCCTTTATTTGTTAGGTTTTTTACTTTGAGGGTCTAACCTGAGGAGTATTCAGCTACTTGATCTTTGACAAAGGGGCCCAAAGCCTACGCGGAGGAAAGATAGCCTGTTTAATAACTAATGCCGGGAATATATGAATATCCACATGCAGAAAATTGAATCTAGATCCATATATGTCAACATGTATTAAACTAAAATAAAAGTGATTAAAAGATCTAAATGTTAAAAGAAACATTTTTGGAAGCTAAAATAGACAAACCTACTGAAGACACAGGAATAATCAAAAAGTTTCTGAATAGATTCCAATTACATAAAAATATACACGGTCAATATATGGGACCATATCAAATGGAAAAGCTTCTGTACAGGAAAAGAAATAACCAACAGAGTGAAGAAAGAGAAAAAATAATTGCCAGCAATTCTTCAGACAGAGAACTAATATATAGAGTATGTATCAGATATTTCACTTGCACAGTACGAAAATCAAAATTAATCAAACCAACTCCCTAATTATACTTTTCAGTTACAAGTATTTGATACTACTATCTATTCTTCACCTCAGCCAGGTATAGGTATTTATATTCCCAAGCTTATGACTTCCTCCTCAGTTCTCACACTAAAGTTTTAATTTTTGAAACCTTATACTATTGCTTCATACATCTTGTCAGCTTATTTTGCCCCATTAGTTGTCCTGATATTATGTTTTACACTTTATTTTCAAATGCATTTATATCCTAAACATTTTCTGCTCAATTTGGAAAGAAAATTACTGTAGCAACTTCCTTCATTGAACAAGACGTACATAAAGTATTCACTAAACATAGAACAGAATTATAATAATTTGTAAATAAAAAAAGAGGAAACAGCCAACAAAGAAGTGCAATAAATACAACATTTACCTCTGATAACAATTTAAGTCTAGTTGTATAGATACTAAAATTAAAATTAAAATTTCTGAGCCTTTCAATGAGACAGTCACTTCATTATAATAAAGTATTTCATGAAACTCAGAGAAGTCAGAATAAGGGAAATGATTTATAAAGCAAAAAAGGGTGAAAATAAACTTTCAAGCATTTCAATGTAGCCAAATGTTAGTTCTTTGAAAAGATTAGCAAAACCTTTATATTTCTACTTAGTAGAAAACCTTACAAACAAAAAAGGCAGAATATGAATGATCAATATCAGAAAGAGTGAAGGGGGCTGGGGATTTAGCTCAGTGGTACCACCACCTCAGAAGGCCCTGAGTTTGATCGCCGGTACCAAAAAAGTAAAAATTAAAAAAAAAAATTAAAACTTAAAAAAAGAGAAGATACATTACTACATGTAGTACAAATATTTGATTCAGAATATTATATTACAATAATCAAGTAAACAATTTTGATGAAAATGGCAAAAAGACTCCAACTGCTCCAGGTGAAATAGCCTGAATACATGTATGTATATTAAACGTTTGTATTTATATTAAAAATGATCTTTAAAAAAATCTCTATACCCAGATGTTCAGGACTAGTGAATTCTACTGAAAATTTAAGGAAGAGGTGTCAATTTTAACCAAATGCTTGCAAAAAGTTTTTATATAAGGAAGCCATTATCAGCTCATTCCTATAACGCATCATCATTCCTTTGGTACCCAAATCAGAAAAGACAGTGGTGAACAGATATGAAGATGGCTGTCATGATCCCCAACTATTATTGCTCACATCTATTTCTAATCTTCTCCCCTTAGTATGGAAAGGACCAATGACTTCCTTCTAAACAATGGGATAAGTGTTGCAGCATTTAAACAGTGTGATAAAGCAAAAATAAGGGTAGGTCACTTCTGAGATTTTATTATTCTTCTAGATACCTGAGTATAACATCTTGATATCTTTTTTATTAAAAAATCAAACTTCCACATGTCCTATACCTAAAAGAAAATACATTTTTCAGAAACTTCAGAGGCTTAGAAACTCCCTTCCCTTTTCAAGCCTGATGAGAAACATCATTATTGTCCTTCAATTACTGTACTACAGAAGACCTACTAAACCACGCCAACAGTCCTGACTAAAAGAAATCATGATGTAATAAATCTTTGTTGATTTAACTCATTACATTTGCAGTGATACAGAAATGAAGTACAGAAGTGTTATAAAATGGAAATTATATATCAATATCTTTCATTGCAATACATAATTTACTAGTTTGTTACTATTTTGCTATCACAGATATCAGGAGAAAGGGTGGACAACATATAAGAAATTAATTTTTTTTAAATTCTAGGGAACAAAAGTATCATATTGCCAAGGGCATATTTGTTTTTAGAATTCCCCCCCTTGTTTTATAAAGGGATATTTTATTTCTGTGGATACCTATCGTCTTTTCTCCACGCATGTCTGTGTCCTAGGCTCTTTTTCCAGGGACAACATTCATACTCATCCCTGCCTCAATCACTTCATTTAATGTCAGTTACCTTTCTGATGACCTTATCTTTAAATATAATTGCATTTTAAGTTACACAAGAGAAAGGTTACCATTTTAATTTTGTGGGAGTAGATATCACAATTTGGCTTAAACACATACATAAACTTTCTTAAAATTTTAATTAATCAAATCTAACAAGGTAAAAAAGAATAATTTAACCAAATGAGGTTCACTGTATTATTCTTAAAACATTTAATTTGATATTTTTAACTCTCTACAATACAAATAAAAGCCACATGTTTATCTCAAGATATTCAGAAAACATCTGACTAAAATATAGTATTCTAACTAAATAAAAACTTTCAGCAAACAAGGAACAGAAAAGCATTTCATAAAATAATAAAAAGCATAAATATAAACCTATATCCAACCCACTTTAATGGTGAGTGTATGGATACCATGCCAATAAAATTAATATTTAGATGAATATATATTTTCTTGGCATTTCTGTTCAACATAGAATTGAAAAGTCTATTAAATGTCAAAAACAAAGAATCAAATAAACATCCATTTTGAAAATGAGAAATAAATCTGGTTGTATTTGAAAGTTATATAATAATTTATGTGTAGAGAAAATAACATGTACTTATATTTCTATATACTAGGAGAGATGCTTTGAAATTAATGTAAAAAATAATTTACTTAGAATAGCATGAATAAATGAATTAGTAAGAAAAGTAATAGAAGATATAAGAGACCTGTAAATTGCTACAACAAAGTAAAGAAAGTAAATGGTAGAATGAAACATGTACACCGTGTTCACCAAATGGAACATTTAATATTGCTAATATATCTCTTATTTGCAAATTTTCTATATGCTGAATTAGGAATAATCAATAATCATAATCCTGCAAGTTTTAAAGAAAGTAACAAATTGATTTCAAAATTTATTAGAGAATACAAAAATCTAGAGTAGCCAAAAAAGATATTATAAAGTACCACAATGGAAGGATATAATATCTAATTTGAGAATTTATTTTAAGGCTAAAAGAGTCAGGAAAATGTGATATTGGCATAAAAATATAAACAAAGATAAATTGGATAAAATACAAAGACTAGAAATAGGTCAGGGATTTAGCAAGTAGTTCTTCCACCTGCCTTACAAGCACAAGGTCCCAAGTTCAATCCCCAGTACCACACACACACACAAAAAAAGACTAGAAATAGATCCATGTATATCCAAGTATACGTCAATTTATTTTTATGAAATTGCCATAATAATTAAATAAAGAAAGTATAATCTTTTCAGCAAATTATACTAAAATAATTGGATCCATGATAAATAATTAAATAATTAAAATTAAGCCTTATTATATATAGCTAAAATAAATCCTATATCAACAAGTACTGAAATCATACAAATGTTTAAAGGAAACACAGGAGAATTTTTCAATGATTTTCATTTTAGTAACAATTTTTAAATTGCAACAGAAGAATATAATCTAATGAAATAGAATTAATTTAGTTTCATTAAATGAAAACATTTTTCTAGTTTGGTAGGGGAAAGGGAATAAGGGAAAATAAAAAAATATGAGAAAATGAAAAAAATGGAAATAAAGTTTTTGTAAATGGGGAGGGGAGGAGGGGGTGAAGGGAGGGCAGGGACAAGAGGGAAAAAATGAGAAGCAAGACCTGTTATGTAAAGGTACAAGATCCTAACGATGAAAGTAACTGTATTGTATACCTAGAATGTACCAATAAACTCAATTAAAAAAATAAAATAAAGAAAACCTCAAACGAGGAACAAGTACTGGTCAAGTTCATATTCACAAACAGTGAATCATGATTATTAAAGAATATTCAGTATTGGGCTGGGGATTTAGCTCAGCGGTTTGGTGGCCTGCCTCGCAAGCGCAAGGACCTGAGTTCGATCCCCAGTACCAAAAAATAAAAAATAAAAAAAATAATAAAAAAAGAAGACTCATTATTATATATCCAGAAAAAATATTTAAAATAAAAATAGGCCATAGGTGAGCATCGTCCTATCCCAGGGATAGCATGACAACAAATATGCACACTCAGTTACATTCAGGATCATTCTAAAGATGACAAATTACACCTAGGTGAATTTCTAAATGCTGACCTGCTGCAGTAGCTACAGTTAGAACAGCCTTTGCCAGTGTAGCCAAGAATATGCAGAAATTGAAAATATTTTTATATTTGTGATTATATTACAAATGGTACCACAAATTTGAAAAGCATTTGTTTAATTTATTGAGTTTATTGGTACATTTAAGGTATAGAGTACAATTACATTATTATTGGGATCTTGTACCTATACATGACAGGTTTTGTTTCTCATTTTTTCCCTTGTCTCTGCCCTCCCTTCACCCCCTCCTCTCCTCCCCATTTACAAACAATTTATTTCCATTTTTTCATTTTGTCATATTTCCTCTTTTCCCTTATTACTTTTCCCCTACCCTTCCCATTTTCCTTACACCTTTAGCCCTTTTCTTCCTATTTCACATGGTCAATTATATCATTAGGATCTTATGTACTATTATAGTTTTTCACAACAGAGAAACTGTTCCATATTTACACGTGTGACATTTATTTCACTTAAGAGTATATCCTCAATATGTATCCATTTTCCTATGAATGAATTACTTTCTCATTCTCTATGGCTGAGTAGTATTCCATTTTACAGAAAAACCGCATCTTCTTTATCCAGTTTCCAACTGACAGGCAAATGGGCTGTTTCCAAGTTTTAGCTATTACAAATTTGCTGCTATAAACATTGGTTCACATATAACACTGTGGTCTGATTCTTTTAATTCTTTTGGAAAGATACCCAGCAGAGGGATGGCTGGGTCAAATGGAACTTCTAGTTCCAGCTCTTTGAGGTATTTCCATATTGATTTCCATAGTGGTTGCACCAGTCTGCACTCCCAGAAACAATGCAGAAGGGTTCCTTTCTCCCTGCAACCCCGCCAACAGTTCCATTTTCAGGGGAGGAAAGATAGCCTCTTTAATAAATGGTGTTGGAAAAACTGGATTTCAACCTGCCACAGATTAAAACTGGGCCCTTATCTTTCACCATGCACTAAATTAAAATCCAAGTGCATTAAAGATCTAAGCATTAAAACAGAAACACTAAACTTGCTGGAGGATAAGTTAGGCAGAACTCTTGAAGACATTGACATAGGAAAAGACTTTTTGAACAAATAATCAGGAGCCCGGGAACTAGCACAAAGAATGAACAAATGGGATCTCATCTTATTAAAAAGCTTTGGTACTGCAAAAGAAACCATCAACAGAACTAAGAGACAACCTACAATGTGGGAAAAACTTTTTACCAGCTGTTCCTCAGACAAAGGACTACTATCGAGAATATATAAAGAACTCAAAACAATCAGCACTCCAAAATATAAAGACCCAATTTATAAATGGGCAAATGAAATGAACAGACATTTCTCAGACAAAGAAGTAAAAGCAGCAAGTAAATATATGAAAAAATGTTCCACATTACTGGGCATTCCAGAGATGCAGATGAAAACAACACTGAGATTTCACCTCACCCCACAAAGAATGGTTGCTATCAAGAAATCAATCAATATAAAAGGAATTTATTAACATGTTTAGATTTATGCATATACAAGATATATGTATGATACAGGACTTTCACATAGAGATTTTCTAAAGAAAAATCAAAATGTACATTCACAAGTATTTTACACAAAGCTTTATAGCACTTGTAATGAATTAAAAGTAACCAAATGTCAGGGCAGGGGATTTATCTCAGTGGTGCCACTGCCTGCCTTGCAAGCATGAGGATCCAAGTTCGATTCCCAGTACCAAAAAAAAAAAAAATTCTTTTAGTGAAAAAACAAAACAAAATTATCATATGAATTCACTGAATATTACTGGTAAAAAAGAACAAACTATTGACTCATAAATCAATATAATTAGGCTGAATCTATACAGCTAGAATATATATATATATATATAATTTATGTATTATATATAGAGAGAATATATAGAATATATATATATGTAATTTATATATTCCATTGTCATTCTTATAAATTCTGGAAATGCAGACTAAATCTGTGAAAAATACAAAATGCTGGTCCCTCGAATATCTTATTTCTAGGAAGGCTGAATTTTAAATAAGCATGAGGAAATAATCAGTGTGTGAAAAGTATATTTATAATCCTGATTATGATTATATTTTCATGAAAATGTACATTTGCCAAAAGTCATGGGTTTCTAAGTTTACATATGTGGTAGTTATTTAATACCAACTATAAAGTGCAAAATAAATGTGATATTACATTCTTAGCAATGTTCTATATAATGAGAAGTGCTAAATCTAAAAATTTAATTGTAAATATCAGGAGGAGTGCTAAGAGACACTATTCTCAAGAGTACTGCAGTAAGAAAGTCTAAAGAAACACTGTATAACTCATGTAATTCTTAAAGGCTGAATCAAAGCTTCAAGATTAACATTATGATGATATTGTCTCTCACATCTGTATACACACGTGTACAAAATATTTGTATATATGTATATATAAACAAAAACAATGAACTATTTCAAAGTTGAGTTGTAGTTTTAATTTGCATTTTTGAAGATACATTTGGTTTGAAAGATTCTGTAAATAAGTCATTGAGTCTTTGTACAAGGTCCTGTGATTTCAGATGTAAAATGGCTGCATTGTGCACACAAAGACAGTGGTACAACATATTTCCCATGCAGTGGACAGAGTCCTATGAGACAGATGCAGGAATCATGGTAAGACAGCATGAATTCTCCTTTGAACAAAACAAAGAGCCAAGGAAGTCTTTTTCAAGGAAGTGAGATTTGAACTAACATGTCATACATATTTTGGGCTATGATTAAAATGAAATTAGCTACTGATTTTATTATTCTTAAATGCCTTCAGGCATTCAGAAAGCAAGGAAAAATCTTTCATGAAACAATACCTCTATTGCTGTAGGACATTCTTTCAAATTTATCCTCATTAGCATAAAAATAGTAAATATATTCTCATTTTTCTGTAAAATATATTTAGAAACTGATATTGGTCTTCAATTTCTTATACCCTCTGGTCCAGACGTCAGTTGGAATTCTGAAGTGTTCAGGTCTTAGAAAGCTAAAATGAATAAATAGTAATGTAATGTAAATGAACAATACATGCACCATAATATGTGTGAAGTTTGGACACCCCTCTCTATTCAAACATAGTCAGAATTTTTTGTAAATTGTATGCACACTCAAAAGAGATAGATAAAAACCAGAGATATATGACCCCCAATTTAGCCCTTGTTCCTAAAGTTCGTACTAAAGACTTAAAATAAGTTGGTTTCCAATTAAGAAATTGACAATTGACAATGTGAAATAGGAAGAAAAGGGCTAAAGGCATAGGGGAAGTGGAAAGGGTAGGGGAAAGGCAATAAGGGAAAAGAAAAAAAATATGAAAAAATGGAAATAATGTATTTGTAAATAGGGAAGGGAGGAGGCGGTGAAGGGAGGGCAGGGATAAGGGGAAAAATGAGAACCAAGACCTCTCATGTAAAGGTACAAGATCTCAATGATGACTGTAACTGTATTGTATACCTAAAGAGTACCAATAAACTCAATGAGAAAAATAAATAAATAAATATACATGGATATACATGTTCACTCCAATAGAAAAAAAGAAATTAAGGGCCGGGGGTTTAGCTCAGTGGTTCAGTGGCCTGCCTTGCAAGCGCAAGGACCCGAGTTCGATCCCCGGTACAAAAAAAAAAAAAAAAAAAAAAGAAAAGAAAAAAAAGAAATTGTCAGGACTTATGAGTCTTTAATCAAGTGAAAGAAAGGTTTGAAATGAGCAGAGTTTATTTAGCAGCTAGAAATAAACTAAAATTTCTAGTTTCTATGAATAGAAGGAGAATGGTTTATTTTAATTTAGGTTATTTTTAAAGTTATTCATACATATTTGCGATTTATAATGACGATTTATTTTGGGGAGTTGATACATTGTGCATAACACATCTCAATTCTTTTCCCCCTTTACTCCACCCTCAATTTATTTTTCCAGCATTAAAATCTTTATTTATAAGTTCTTTTAAGGTCAATCATCATGTAGATAGAATAACAGCCAGATGAATGGGCCAAAAACATATAATACACAGACAATTATACCAGAGGAAGGTCAACTTTTATGAGATATTTCAATTTGTGTGTCTGAGTTACTTCAATTAACATGTCTCAAATGCACCCATTTTCCAACAAATGACTCGAGTTATATTTTATATGAGGGAATTTTCTCTGTTTTAAGTCCGCATCTATTATCAATATATACATTTTACTTGTGCTTAAAGACATGTTTTTGAGATAAAAAATGCAAAAAGCATAAAATTCAATAACTGTGTGACAAAGCTCATTTTAACATGCCATCAGCTTAAGGAAATATGTAAATACAGAAGTCTCTAGATTCATTTTTTAAAACTGTTGTACTTACTTTGAGGTTGAAGTTCAGGAGTCATAGCTGACAAGTTACACTCTGAGGTTCTCTATACACAATGGTCTGTGCTAACAGACTCGGCATTTTAACAAAGGATAGCCAAATTTAGATTCTCAACAAGATTGAAAATAGTCATTACCTAGAATCAATATATGATTGATTTTCAGAAAGAAAAGACCCTTTAAGTTTGCTATCTAAAATCCAAATCCATGTCAAATTCCAGACAATGTATGAAATTTTCCAAAGCATTAAGCTTTCATTTAATTGGAAAAGGTCTGTAATGCAAGAATTCCATTTTATATTTTTAAAAAGATTGAATTTGTCCAGGTTTTACTTTTACCAATCTTGATTTCTATGTATGATTAATATTGGTATAGAAAATGAGATTTGTCACTGATTAGAGTAGACAATATACTGTACCAAGGACTCTGAAACTCTCACACCATACAATTGAAGAAAAACATTTTATAAGTGTATTTGATGTAAAAATATTTTCTATAATATCATATTGGCAATGACCCAAGAAACACTTAGTAGAATATTGGGAGGAGAGAAGTTGTCTGATTGGTCTATGATCATAATTAGAGAGAATTTTCTGTTTAAAGAAAATTTCTAGAAAAAACCTGTAATAATTTCTAAAATCAATATAAATGAGTTTGATGAGTATAATGTTTAGTCAATCACTTTTAATCCATTTTCTAGCTGTGGCATCATAATAAATTTATTCAATATCTCTTATCTTCCTCAGAAAATCAAACCAGAATATTCATACTCAAAATATCCTTATGGTAAAATAAATATGTCTATAATTTCTATGTAAGGTTCTTCTGACAAGTATAAATATAATTGATACAAAACGGGCCTTGCTATATTGAAAGTTTTCAATGCATTATTTTTATCATGTGTTTATTACATCAATACGTAGTAATTACTGTAATTATTTTCATATACCAAATTAGATTTGACATCTCTCAAAATTTCAACCATGTTCTCCCAGATTATAGCTGACTTTTCTTTCACTATTCCCCTAAAATACAAGTGACTCACAACATGCAGTTTAAACTGAAATAGTACTGATGTCACCGGGGCACTTCCTGGAACTGGTGCCATTTCCTTTTCTCTATCATTTCTCCTATAGGAAAAGTCTTCTTCTAACAAGAATATTTTCAAAGCTTACTAATCATGACCTGAGGTAAACAGTTCATTTCACAACATATCACAGTACTCTATAAACACAAAGTTGTGTAAACTACAACAAAACACAAACCTCTAGAAATAGGTAATTTCAAACTGTATTCAGGTTCCATTCGACTTTTAATATATGCTTTCACTACTGTGCTGTTTCCAGAAATGTAAAAACTGATTATTTTAAGAGAATAAGTTAATGAATACAGACCACAAAGATATTAAGTTAAATTATTTCTGTAGAACTTCATACTGTTAAGAAATTCATTTTAGTTATGTATTGTTTTCAAATACATTAAATAATCTACTATCCATGGTACTGTATCTGTCACTTCATAATAAAAGCTGAAACATTTCCATTCAATAAAATATATAAATGGATAATAATAAAGTATGTGCTTGTTCACTGTAAATTTCCTACTGCACACTAGATTAAAGAAGTATGTGATAAAATCAGATATGGTGTCACACGCCTGTGATCCCAGCACCCTAGAGGCTGAGGCAGGAGGTCAGCCTAGGCTACATAGTGAGTTCAAGTCCAGCCTGAGCTACATAGTGAGATTCTGTCTACATAGTGAGATTCTGCCTCAAAAAAAACAAAAAGAGAGAGATAGTTAAGAGACAAATTATAATATAGCATATATTCATAAGCAAAACACAATTATCTTTTTTTTACTTATTTATGGAGGAGCTATGCATATTGAAATTACAGATTTATTAGTGGAAGAAAAAGTATCAGCTATGATTCTACTTATTTTAAAGTAAGATTGGTTTTGCTAATGTCATATCCAGTCAAGAAGTATACCAAAAGTATACTTTCAGATAGAGTATAGCTTTTGACATTTATTGAAGATTTACTATATATAAAAGTGACTGAAGCTTCAAATAGCAGAATGTTTAATATCTACTCCTCTTAAAAACCTCTAAATAATTTCTGTGCTATGTTTCATATGGCAGTTTAAAAATAATCAGTCGATTATAAAGAATATGGAAGTACATATAAATTTGATATTTTAAAACTATTTGATAGAGATATAAAAATCTTGGTAAAGAAATTTTCAGTGTGTACCACATAATGTTTAAAGATTGCCTCAAGGTCACTAATTTGACCACTGAATGATTTAGTATGAATATTAAGTATATTTGCCACTTTTTCCTAGAAGCTAATGATACTATTTTATTATTTATTATTCTAAATTATATTGTAAAATTACATATATGTATGGAAAAGTATCTTCCCTGAAATAGAAAATATGATTTTAACATTTTTCCAAGCTAATGCTAGAAGAAATTGACCTTTTCTGTTCCATCCCATGCTTATAAATTCCACATTTTATTTTGTAATTTTGTGGTTTACCTAATTTGTGTTTTAATTCCAACACTTATTAAACAACAAAATTAAGCAGGAGATAAAAACACATTATTATTATTATTATTATTATTATTATTATTATTATTATTATTTTGATACTGGGGATGGAATTCAGAACCTTGCACTTGTGAGGCATGCACTATGCCACTAAATTAAACCCCTGACCCAACACTGTTCATTTTTGACAATTCTTTGCCAACAATAAAATATGAGCAGACAAAATTTCATATAATATATCTCAAATCTGGCTGTTATTTCCTATAGGATTTACATAAATTATAAACACACTGACTTAACCGCAAACATAAAACTGGATGAAGTTATTTTCACTCTATTCAGCTTGATGAAAAAAAGATATTCCCCAGAAGAGTTACAATATTTACTTCCATTTAGTTTATTAGGATATTTTAGGTGTACAATACAGTTAGATTCATCATTAGGATCTTGTGCCTTACATGATATATCTTCGTTCTTATTTTTCCCCATTCAGCTGACCTACTTTCACCCCCTCCAAACTTTCCTTTTTACAAAGATTTTGTTTCCAGTTTTTCCTTTTCTCATATTTTTTCTTTTCCCTTCGTTCCTTTCCCCTACACTTCATACTTTCCCTACTCCTTTAGAACTTTCCTTTCTACTTCACAATATCTATTATACATTATACCCTTATTTACACTTTCAGTTTTGTTTTGTGTTGTTGTTGTTGATGTTTTGAGATAGGGTCTCACTTATGTAGTGAGACTTACCTGGAACTCACTGTGTAGCCCCGCTGGTCTCGAACTCACAGTGATCCTCCTGCCTCAGCCTCCCAAGTGCTGGGATTACAGGCATGAACCACCATGCCCAGCATCAGTTTTTCACATCAGAGAAACTATTGGGTGTATCCACATGTGTGTCCTATTTATTTCACTTAAAGAGTATGTCCTTAATGTGCATCCCCTTAGTTATAAATATCTCTAGTTTCAGATTCTTTATGGCTGAGCAGTACTCCATATTATTAAAAAGAAAAAAGAAAAAAATCTTTATGCCTTGTTCAGTAGATGAGCAATTGGGCTATTTTCAAGTTCAAGTTATTACAAACTTTGCTTCTATAAATATGGGAGAACATGTATCACGTGGTATGATTCTTTTAATTCTTTTGGAAAGATACTCAGCAGAGTAATACCTGGGTCAAATGGGACCTCTAATCCTAGTGTTTGAGGTATCTCCCGACTGATTTCCACAGTGGTTGCACCAGTCTGCACTCCCACCAACAATGAAGAAGAGCTCCTTTCACCTCACAACCACGCCAGCATTTGTTATTTGTTGATTTCATGATAGCAGCCTTTCCGGGGTGGGATGGAATCTCAGTGTTGTTTTCTTTTGCATCTTTCAAATGACCAGTGAACTTGAAAGTTTTTTCACATGTTGATTTGCTCCTTTTACTTCATGTCTAAGAAATGACTATTCATTTCAAATGCCCATTTTTAACTGGGTCTTTATATTTAGGGGACTGATTTTTTTTAGTTCTTTACATATTTTAGATAGTAGACCTTTGTCTGAGGAACAGCTGGTAAAAATTTTTCACCAGGTTGTAGGTTGCCTTTTAGCTCTGCTGGTGGTTTTCATTTCAGTTCAGAAGCTTTTTAATAAGATGAAATCCCAGTTATTGATTCTTTGTGCTACTTCCCTTACTACTGAGAATGTATTCATAAAGTGTGTTTCTATGCCGATATCTTAGAGTTCCACCTAACTTATCTTCCAGAAAGTTTAGAATTTCAGTTTTAATATTTGAATCTTTAATCCACTTTAATTTTAGTTGAAATATGGCCATTTTCCTGATACTTGTTCTTCCTACCCAGGAACAAGGGACGTCTTTCCATTTTCTTATATCCCTTTCAATCTCTTTTTTCAAAGCGTTGTAGCTTTCAGTGTAGAGGTCTTTTGTGTTCTCCATTAGATTGATTCCTAGATACTTCATTTATTGAATGCTATTGTGAAAGGGACTGTTTCCCTAATTTCTCTCTTGGTGAGTCTGTTATTTGTGTACAAGAAGGCTATTGATTTTTGAGTGTTCACCTTGTATTCAACTACTCTACTGAATTTTTCCATTAAGTCTACCAATCTTTTGGTGATGTTTTGGGGGCATTCTATGTAGATTATCATATCATCAACAAAGAGTAACATTCTACTTTGTCTGCAAATAAGATAGCTACCCCTGATTTTTTCTGAGTTCCTGTGGCATGGAAAACTGTTTTCCATCCTTTTGCTTTTAGTCTATGAGTTTCTTTTTGTACTAGGTGCATTTCTCCTATATAGCATATTGTTGGGTTTTGTTTCTTCAGCCATTACATTGATAGATATAACTGATATGTATTGACTTATCATTGTCACATTGTTCTCTTGTTGTTGGCTCTTCTTCATATTTTCCCCTCTCCCTTTAATTTCTTGCTTTGCCTGATGGATTTGTTCTGCTGGGCCTCATGGAGTTGTGGCCTTCATTGACTTTTTCTAGCTTATTGTTTAGAAGTTTTTTGCAGTGCTGATTTAGTATAAGTGAAGTTTCTTAGGTATTCTTGATGTGGAAGTATCTTATCTCCCCATCAACTTTGAAAGATAGTTTTGCAGGATACAACAGTCTAGGATGGAGGTCATTTTCTTTCAGGGCTTGAATACCTCTCTCCAGGCTCTCCTTGATTTAAGGGTTTGCTTTGAAAAGTCTGCTGTAATTCCGATGGGCTTTCATTTGCATATGATTTGTTTATTTTCTCTAGATGCTTTTAGTGTTTTGTTTTGTTCTTTTGTTGGTTTTCTGGGATCTTGATTATTATGTCTGGGTTTAGATTTTTTTTTTTTTGATCATGAGTAGATGGAGTCTTATATGTCTCATATATATGTCAAATTCTTTTGCTTTTGAGGGAAGTTTTCTACCATTAATGAAGAATTTTTTTTTTATCTCATTTGTGTTTTCTCCTGCTTTTTTCTTGGACTCCTATCAATCTCATGTTATTCTTTTTTGCATCATCTAGGAGCTGTTGGATAGATTTCTCTTGGTCTCTTACTATTTTTAAGTGGTCTCTCTTGTAATGGTCACTGACTACCATTCTGTCTTCCATTTGTGCTGTCTTCAGATTGGCTCATTCTGCTGTGTATACTTTTAATAAGAGTTTTTAATCTCCTGGATATGTTGAATCTGTTTCATGGATTCTCTTTCTTTCCTATGTTGGACATTCACGATTTCCATTTGTTTCTTATGTCGGGCATTCATGGCTTCTATCATGGTCCTGAACTCTTCTATTATTTTTTTAATCTGCTTATGTTCTACAGTTTCTAATCACGTTTTTCATTCTGCTCACTTTCTCTGCAGTTATGTGGGAATTATTTCTGTTTCAAAATTTTCTAGAGCCTCATTCATCTGTTTTGTTACTTCCTGTGCTATCAGTCCAGGGTGTCCAGTTGGTTGATTGTCAGACTATTCCACCTTATTTACCCCAGCGTTTTCCTTTGGTGAGCTGGAAGTCTGAGTTTGTGCCTTGCTTAAATGTCTTTTCATTTCTATTCTTGCTGTTAGTACTGTCCTTGATTTAATGTCTGGGATGATACTTTTATATTGCTTATTGTAAGTATCTTTGTTGCTTATATTTAAATTGCTTCTCAGAGATGTCTTTGAGATAGAGCTGATCTTTGAGTCTCTAATGACTCTGAGACAAACTGATTTTTATTATACCAGGAAGGACAACTGATAAGATCAATCACAACACCTTAGCCCAAGTTCTACAGTCAGCAACGCTATAGCACCAAGCACAGTTTAGAAAATGACAATTTGTGGTGGGTATTTATCTATCACCTTTAACCATGTAAATTAAATCAAAATCGAGGAGCAACCAGCCCAGAATATGTTTACAGTGAATAAACTCTTCAATATAACAACTTTACCCTTCATGTTGGGGACTGAGAAGGAGTTGCAGGGGGAAGAATACAAAGGGAAATGTTAGAAGTGAGACTAGAGGACACAGGAAGATGATTCAAAGTCTCAAAACGGTTGGAAACAAAAAGAAAAGACAGGAGGAAAGAACAAAGATGACCCTAGAACAACCTAAGTGCCATTGGGAAGCTAGAAATTGTATTCACTTTCCTTTGAAACTAGTGACAATCAAGAGAAGGAAAAAGAGAATAAAGGAAAACGAAAAAAGAAATTTGCATTAGGGCTGGAATAGGAAGAAAAAGCGAGATGAAGAGCAATGGGGGAGAGTGAGAGTGAATGAGAGAGGGACAGAAAAAAATTTAAAAAGAGTAGAAAAAATAATAAAATTCAAATTAAAAATAAGAGAAAAAATAATTTTAAATATGAGAACTAAAAGTGAAGGGCCCCCTTCAGGGTATGTCTCTGCTGTCACAATAGACAAAGTGGGCAGCAGTGGGCAGATCTAAATCAATTAATCTCAGCAAGCCAGTAGCAAACCCCTGAGATTCAGGCTGATTTCTGGCTGTAAGGCCCACGTTGAGCCCCCTGACTTCCTGCAGGGTTGAATTCTGCCAGGTTCTACTACCAGTTTTAGTTGCCGTGACCCTGACGATAGTCCAGGTTCTGATGGGGGGGTGTGAGCCTCCACCTTACTAAATGTGGTGGTCTGGTGAGCCTTCATTGCAGATTCTCTTCACTTTTCCAGTGGGCTTCAGTTTTCACCAAGGAGCCTTTGGGAAGCCTTCTTTCTGCTTTTAACTTTTGCTTTACCTTCTAGAGCTCAGAAAAATGGCCTTTATGACCTCCTGGACCTCTGTGGTGTGGAGGCGGTGAGGTGTGGCATTGGGGAGATACTGAGGTCACTCACTCTGACAGTTGGTTGCTGGGAGACCTGGGGGTGGGGTGAGGCAGCAGCTCAACTCCTTGAGGCTCAGCTTCTCTCTGGTCTTCTTGTTGCTAGGGGTGGTAGAGTTACAACGTTTTTATATCTTAATCAAACTCTTGGAATAATAAATAATGTAAAATATATTAGTTCAAGCATATGATTTAATGAAAAAGCTGCTATGTAGGTCACAGCTCCGCCGTGTACTTTCTTCAGCCTAGCATGATGATTAGGATGAGTTTTGAATGCAAGCATGCCTTATATAAAGAACATAGAAAATTTCTTACCATAATTAAGATTGTCTATTAATCCATGAGAATTAACTCTCCCAGAAGATATAAATCTTTTAGGATTTAGAAAATTTCTTTCTTGAATTGTCTGTTTCAGTAATTTTATTATGCTAGGTGTTTCCATATATGTTTAATTCACAGAAAAGTACTTCAAGTAGGAAGATATTTTGTCCTCGGTATTCAGAAAATGAAGTAAAGATGGATACTGCAAAGGACATGAAAAATGTGACTTTTGTACTTCCCAATGTCCTTTTAAAAATCTAAATTCACAAAATTGCTAAACAGCATTTGGGAAGGGTGTGGATGGAATCTGGCTGGGAAAGAAGCCATGAGAGCCACTCAACTGAGTGAAGCAAATCCTTATCTAAAATACCCTGGGGTTTTTGTTATGGTAACAGATTTTTCCATTTCTTAAAATAAATCTTACCAATGTGTCTATTGGGTACCTAGCCAGCAACAAAGAGTCAAGAATGGAGGAAAGAAGCTCAAAGGTAGGGAAAGATAATTCACTGAAAACAACTTTACTGCCAGACTTTGGCCAAATGCCAATACATATGAAAGCAAACAGAAATAAACTGTGAAAATAGAACTTAAACAATTGAAAAGAGAGGAATGGAGAAGGCAATAACCTTTTCCAAAAGGATCCAAAGTCTATATTTTGAAATAAAGTATAGACAGTACCAAAATAAAATAAAAAAAAAACAATTCTGATGTTTTAAAATATTTAAGGATGTTATTTAAATCCAGAGACAAACTTTCCTTTAAATATATTAAAATAAATAAAAGTCATGCCAAAAGTAACTTCCACACCATCCACATTACACGGACTATTCAGGAAGCAAGGCACAGTGGTTATGTGTAACACCATAGCCAGGTTAAAGTGCATCCCCATTACTATTTTGAACCACCAAGTCCTCTTCCAATTGTCACAGGGTACAAAGGACTGCTGCTGCAGAGAAGAAATATTTTGTGAAAAGCTTTCTTCAGGAAGTGAATCAAGACTTTCCTAAATAAAAACAAGGCAGAATTTCCTCCAAGGTAGGATTTGAAATGAGAGAAGGTACTGGACAATGCGAATTGTCATCTGGTACCAGATGCCTTCAGATTCATTGTGAGTGGCTCACTCAAAATCATCCATTCTTTTGAAAGGAGGGAAAAAAGAGGGAGTTACTTTGATTTTTGTGTTTCTGTGTCAGCCACAGTAATCAGCTCTGTACTGAAATTTTCATATTTTTCACATTTTACACTGCAGTATGATTTTTCACAAATTGTTGTGGAAAATTATACATAATTTATTTCTCTGATGTTTATATACAGGCATTTCAACACATATTGAAAAATAAACATTTTGCTTGAAAAATAAACAGTTAGTAAATAATATTTCTTCTAGAAATTCTCCTCTTTTTAATAAGTATTTTAGAGAATTTTTGAGGATAGATAGTACATGAATAATTTTTGTTACCTAAAATTAAAGCATTTTCCTTTAAATACTTTTCATAATTCTGAAAAATATTTTCAAGTGAGATAAAGGCACTTGAAATTTTAATATCAAGACTAAAATTTTTAGCAATCATATATCTATATTTTTCCTCCTTTTCTGTTATCCCAGACTTCTTCCTGAATCCAAAAGATAGCATTAAGCTAAAACAGAAATGCAAAACCGATGTCTGAATTCAAATGAAAGAAATTAATAACAACTTCAAATACAGGAAAACAAGTAGAATCTTTACTTCATCTTTTGAATACTGAAGACAAAATTTGGGGAGTCTACTGATTTGGTCATACAGCTACATTTGAATATTGGGTCCTTTATTTTAAAATTAATGATTAATATTGTGTCAAAAACATAAGTGAGAGGCTTATAAAATTCAATGCTGAATATGTAGGCATAATTCATAATTTTGAATAAAAATATTAGAAAAAGATGTACACTTATTTTCAGGACAGGTCTATACCAATGTGGACTTGAGGTTTTTCTATGCAATGTACTCTAAATTATTTTTAGTTTTATTCTAAAATTAACAGAAAAAACACATTAAAAGTCATACAAAACTCTTAAACATGTAGGAAAAAACTTAAGATAACATGAAAAGATGGTTAAATAAACTAAAATGTCTAGTTTGCTAAATGAGTGCTTTGAAATTTAGATGAGTAGAACTTGAGAAGTTTAATAAAAAGCTGAATTATTGAATTTATCACACAAATGATTGTCATGTAGGAAAACCTACTCCATATGGCACAATATTAGGCAAATGTAAGTAGTTGTCCTGTCCTGGCAATGAAACAGCTTAGTTGCACATTAAGAATAATAACAGCCTGATATTTTGAAGAGGTGATACCTATATCTAGCTTTAAGTCTGAACTAAATTTATCCTTTTATTGTGAAATGTGTTTCTAACTGAAATACATGTAGACTGCACATATATCCTATTGCTTTTTGTGGAGAGGTGAATTCATTTCTTCGTCAAAGACTACTAGAATGAAGGATTTTGGAACTGGGTATAGGAGAGGCAGAAGTATAGTTGGTTTTTTTTAGGAGAATTTCAGGCGTACCATGTAAATCTGCTCTGATCTGTTTATAACACAATTAGTTAATAACCTGAAATGGGCTAATATTGGCTACTATATTTAAATACCGTGAGAGATACTATCTGTGACTGAAAAAATTTTTTTTAACTTAATACCTTTGAGAAGAGTCTGAGGCTGTAGTTGGATATAAAAAATGGAGAAGTCAGCCCCAGAATAGAAGGAAGAAAATATTTTCCTCTTTCAGTTTCTTGCTTTGGCTTCAAGCAGTGACAGTTTTGAAGACTTTTCACATTGATTTCCATGGTGGTTTTATCAGTTTACAGTCTAATTTTTGTGAGTTCTTTATATATTCTAGATAGTCCTTTGTCTGAGAAATAGTTGGCAACATGTTACATCCCATTCTGTCGGTTGTCACTTCACTCTGTTGGTGGTTTCCTTTTCTGAGGACAAGATTTTTAATTTGATGAGACACCATTTGTATATTTTTGGTATTATTTCTTGTGTAACTGACATTTTGTTTAAAAGTCTTTGAGTATGTATGCCTGTGCTTCTAAGAATTTTACCTATCTTGTCTTCTAGGAGATTACATTATTTTTATTCTAATATTGAGATATTTGATCCATTTTGATTCTAGTGTAGTGTACAGCAGGAGATATGGGTATAGGTTCAATGCTGGGCTTTTTGGCAGCCAGTTTTCTCAAAACCATTTTTTAAGGAGGTTACTTTCCTTTAGCAAAGGTATTTGGCCCCTTTATCAAAGATAACATCACTAAGTGTACCTGGAGTTGTTTCTGTGTCTTCTACTCTCTACTATTGATCCACACAATTTTTGTGCCTATATCATTCTATTTTTATTCTATAAATTTGTAGCAGCATAACTTGATATCTGGGACTGTAATACCCCCTGACTTGCCCAGAATTGTTTTTGTTATTCTAGGTCTCCTTTGCTTAGTATGAATTTTGGGATTGCTTTCTCTAATTTTGTCAGGAATGTTAGTGGTAATTTGACTGGAATTGCATTAAATTTATGTAACAGTTTTAGAAGTATGTCCATTTTGACTATATTTGTTCTTCCTATTCAGGAAAAGAGAACATCTTTCCATTTTCTGATATCCTTTTCAATCTGTATTGTTCATTTGATCCAGCTATCGCCCTTCTAGGTATCTTCCAAACAAATTAAGACAATATACCACAGTGATATATGTACACTCATGCTTATAGCAGTGCAATTCATAATATCTAAATCTTGGAAACACCCTCTAACTTATCAACAGATGAATGGGTAAAGACAATGTGGTACTTATACATAATGGAGTACTAGTCTACCATAAATGGGGATCAACTTGATTCATTTGTAGGAAAATCGATGTATCTTGAATAGAAAAAAAAATGTTAAGTGAATTACACAAGCTTCAATGTTGTATATTTTCTCTTTGTGGGGGTGTTGTCCAGAAGTATGTATGAGATGTTTATGCAAAGATAAGGAACTTATAGAGCCATATTCCTGCCCAAAACCTCCTTGAATGCATGGTTAGAAACTAAAAGCCCTAGAAAGCCATGTGTTCAAGTAGGAACAAAACATAACTTCAAGGAATAAATGCTCTGGCCCTCTTCTCTTCATACTCTGATTTATCAATTAGATTGGCCCTAAGGTTGACCATGTAACTGACTACTCTGACTTTTCCCTTTCCTTCCTCTGTTCCCAACATGAATTTCTGCAGAGGTGTTCTGCTTTTGTCCTTTATCCTTGCTTCCTGGTTATATCAATAAAAAATAACAGAAGCTTCAGTTTAGGTCTGTCTTTGTGAGAGTCTCTCATATTGAGGGGATCTCAGTTAAGGGTAGTCTCTCTGGGTCTTATTGGAGTTAGAATTGGACACCAACTTTGAGTCATCTCTCATCCTTGTGCTGTGACATGGTCATGAACTGTAACTTCTCTTATATAAAAAATTATCTATCTATCTACCTATCTATCTATCTATCTATCTATCTATATCTATCTATCTGTCATTAACTATCTACCAGATTATAGGGAGAAAGGAGAACATGCATTAAAAACAATTATTGTAATCCAACATGGACAATGTATCTAAAAATGAATCCTGACATAATACAATTATCTTACATGTTTTATATATTTGTTGTCCTAATAGCCTGGATTTCTATCTGTATATACATATATATATGATAATTTACTTTGTAAATTCTCATAAGATTAATAATTGAATCTGATATTGGAAAAATAAAAGGGTGATGAAAAGAAGGGAAAAAGAATTGAAATATGTTATATACATGTACCACCTCCTTGCAGTGAATGGAATTTCTATGTACTGCAAATTTGTAATAATTGAAGTCAAATGAAGGAGGAGGAGGAGGAGGAAGAAAATAAGAAAAAAGGAGAAAGAAGAGGAATGCCCAGAAACTCCAGTCCAGTAGAGGCAGTACTGATCCTGAACATGTTGACCAAGATAAAGCGAGCACAAGCCTGTGGTCATAGACTCTTTTAATATATTTTTTCCTATTTGTTGTATATGTATTAAGTGTTCTGGGTACTACACATCTGTTTGCTAGAGGTTACAGATGGGGACATTTTTACAACAGACACATAGATTAAAGCCCATCAGTAAAGCATGTTCCAAAAGACATCTTTTTGTATACTTGGATGGCTACTACGAAACATAGGAGAATCCTAGAAAGTTGTGAATATATGGAGCAGGAGGCTTCAGCAAGACTAAAAAAATGTGTTTAATTATGAAAATGGTAGCAGCCCTGATCAGCAGTTCCATGTATAATGCCATTATTAACATAGGAAATCAGATGGCATTTCTATTTGCAAATGTTTGATGAATCTGTTCAGGTTCCTATTTATATAAAAATGATGGAAAAATTCAAAGAAGTAAGCAACTTGATCAAGTCTACAGTAACAAATCTGTGGTTTAAGAATGAAACTACTAAATTCTGTGTGAACAAACACCATTCATATTCTACACCAACTGCTTAATTTGTAGTGTAACATTTTATGTGAAAAATAGCATGTCTGAGGGAAAATGTAATTTCAATTTCTGGACATCAACTTTTATATAACTGAACTGAAATAACTCAAAGAAAGAAAAATTATGACTTTTTAATTTTAATAGTTGATCTTGTTTATTATGACATTTAAAATATCAAAGGAATTATTCTGAAAAGATAAAAAAAATTTAATTTTATCATCTTAAAATTTTCCCTAATTTTTAAAAGTTAAAGATGAATGAATTCAAACAAAATTTTCCAAATGTTCAGTTTTCTTTTTATAACCACAGCATTTGGTTTTCTGAGGTCCTTCATTACATTATGGTATGATTATTGAATTAGAAAAAAAAAGTCCTACTTGTTCAGCAGAAGCAAACAAGGGGATCAAGTCTTATTGAGTAGATGTTTTCTTATTGTTTCTGATACACAGAGATTAAAAATTTACCTCCTTACCCTAGACAGAGGAAGTTCCATGTCAAGGCACATTATTTCCTTGAAATTGGACAAGAAGTGATCTGGCTTTGTGTATTGAGTTTTAGAGGTCTTACGTAACCTAAAGAAATGCACTAAGGTTCAGAATGTGTCTATGCCTGCTTGGGAGATGGTGTTATTCATTCCATAGCAAAACATCTAATCTGAAGGGGATAAAATGAGAATCAAGACTTGTCATGTAGAGGTACAAGATCCCAACAATGAATGTAACTGTACTGTATCCCTAAAATGTACCAATAAACTCAATTAAAGCTGAAAAAATAAATCTAATCTGAAATATCCCTGTGACCATTACTGTTTGCAGGTAGGACTCTCAGGAAATACTTCTTCATGCACTCTGTCCATGTCTTGAACAAAAAGCATTTGTGCCCTAATTTGATGAAAATATGCGTGTTATTTTACTACCAATAATCCAGAGTTAAACAAGATGTCTAAATAGAAGGACATAAGAACAAAATTTATATAGCACATCAAATCTGTCACCTCAGATAGCGTGTCTACAACAGACTATTAAGTTATCAAGTTCCCTAATGTTTCTCTGTAGCACCTTTCTTTTATTTTTATTTCCTGTTTCTAGAGGGAATCTCAGCACAGTGTTCTCAACATTTTCACTAAACATCTGAGCTGAATTTTGCAACATTAAAAAATGTATGGTACTTTTAAATTTATATGTGTAATTCTAAATGTAAGAAAGATGCAGGGTATTGGCAACTGGTTTGAAAATGAATGCTCTGACTTTGTTTTTCATAATATATAATGAAATTAAGTTAAATTTTAATAACAAAACTACTTTTGATATTTATTAAATAATCATTATTTTGCTTTTCACATTAATATTGATAATTTTACTTTCAAATAAAGCATTTCTGAAAGAAAACTTTTCTAAAAATTTTAAATGTTTTGGTTCTTTATTTGGGTAAAAAATATATATAACAAGCAGTTATACTTTTTAGTGTTAAAGACATTTTTTTCAATAGAGAAAATGATAGGCAAATATAGATTAATATTTTTTAAATATGCGAAAATCATGTTTCAGATATTAAATAATTCATTATTTATCTTCTGTTTTTATTACAACTCAATGTCCTACACTGTAATTAAACTTAGTTATCTTACACACTTTTCAAAAGTAGTATCTTTGTATCTATTGCTCTGTCTTGTTCTTAGCATGATTTTACAATTATGTTCCTTCCAAAATGTGGAGGAAAACTCTATTTTATCCCACATTTTGTAGCATTTAAAAATTTTTAGATATCTAGGGTTTACTGTTTGCGAGATTCTATTTTTATAACTTTACCCTGAGCCTACAGAGGTTAAAGTTGTCAACAGGGCTTTTAATCTATCGAAAAGAATGAGAGCTAGAAACCAGCAGAGCCAATTCCACTGAGCTTCTGAGATTTCAGTTTGTATTAAAAAAATACCTGGGTAAATAAGTTAGAATCCAAAATGTTCTCAGGTACTTGAAAGTTAAATTGTACAACAATATTTGATAGCATTAATGCCGTTATTATTCAAAATATTGATGTAATGAGATTCAACTATTGAAAATATATAAAATTAGCATATTTCCATACAAAACAATTGTTTATTTATTTATTTATTTTTCCTCGTTGAGTTTATTGGTACATTTAAGGTATACAGTACAGTTACATTCATTAGGATTTTGTACCTTTACGTGACAGGTCTTGGCAAACCATTTATTTTATACTGAAAAATATCACACATAAATACAAAGCATCCTTAAACTGCCCAAATTATTTAATGCAGTTTTTTACTTAAGATTTCTATTTATTTGTAAATATAAATTTACATTTAATAAATGGAAAGTAAGTATCCAACTATAGAAATTCTTTTGAGTTTATAACTTCTGTACTAATCATGTCCATTCTTTCTTCAGTGTATTACATCTCAACTCTTTTTCCACAATGAAAAATTTAATATTGTAATATCATTATGTGAAGGTGCTGAATTTTATGAAATTTTGGAATATACTCTGAGTTGACATTCTTTATTATAATTATACCTGGAACTTTTAAAATCACACTGGTCCCAAATTTAGAAAAAAAAAAAATTGCATCCTCAAAAACCAAGTTTGAAGGCCAGGCGTGGTGGCGCATGCCTGTAATCTCAGCACTTGGGAGGCTGAGGCAGGAGGATCACTCTGAGTTAGAGACCAGCCTGGACTGCATTGTGAGTTCCAGGTCAGTCTCAACTACATAGTGATACCCTGTCTCAAAAAAAGTGGGAGACGGGGATTTATCTCAGTTCTGCCGCCTGCCTCGCAAGCAAGCGCAAGGACCTGAGTTCCATCCGGGGTACCAAAAACAAACAAGCCAACCCAGTTTACACACACACACACACACACACACACACACACACACACACACACACAATGCGCTCCCTTGAAAAATGTTCAAATAGAATATTGTTTTATTTGTCTGTCTATAGATTAGAGAGCTAAGAAAATGTAGCTAGAATATGTGCTACCATTTAGTTGGTTACTGTTAGAGCTGGTGTTAAAATAACCCTCTCTTAATTTCCACTTCTGTTCTCTGGTTTTTGTTTTGTTTTGTTTTGGGTACTGGGGATCAAACTCAGGTCCTTGGGTGGCAGAACCACTGAGCTAAATCCCCAGCCCCACACCTCAGTTCTCTGATATGAGCTTCCTCTTTTCTGATCATTCACCCAAAACTTCCCCAAGTGAGACTATACTTGGTTGAAAGGAAGAAAGTTTCTGTAGATTTTATTTCATAATCTCTTTCAAATTTTGTCAACCTTGAAGCAAACAAGAGTTTAATTTTTGAAAGTGTGTCAGAAACAACTGAAATGTTTAAGTTAGCAGTGCAACTTCTACGACACTATTTTCAAGTTAGAGAGATACAGAAATGAAAAAATGAAAACAGAACTGAGTCATAGTGATTAAAACACAGTTTTTATTTAGAAATAATAGTCATACTTTTGAGTAGTCTTTTTGCTGATGATTCTTCATTGAAAACAGTAACACTTATTAAATGTATGATTGCTATTTAGAAGAACTTCTAATGAAATTGTATGGAGCCTGACTTGTTCTAATTAGGACTGTTTATTCACTATGAATACAGAGAAAGGTTTTGTTCTGCAAAGTGTCTGAGGAAATTTTGAATAAAGATTGATACATACTACATTTAGTTGAAGATAAAATGTTTCTCTATAGCTTTCATATAAAGTCTAATGTTTGGGCGATTTTTAAAGATCTTACAATTGTGTTAGTATGGTAAAAATCTACTGCATAAAATATAAAATCCAACTTATTTTCTAAAATGGTTATAAATAAGATAACTTCTGTTAAATTATTGATTCTCTAGTCACTGTTTGAATATCGTTTTATTTAGGTCTAATTTTGATCCAGAAAATATTACCTTAAAAACTAAACTGAGGGCTGGGATTTAGCTCAGTGGCACCACATCTGCATGGCAATAGCAAAGCACTGAGTTTAATCCCTGGTACCACTAAAAAAATAAAATAAAATAAAAAGTTTGGCATTATAATCTATTTTCAAAAAAATAAGGTACACAGAAAAATAAAGCAAGTCAATAATTGGTTTCATTTATTTATTCCCTGGTGAGATGTGATATCCATTGACCCACCTATGTTGGATTGTTGGAAGGAAATTAAGAGAGATCCAACTGAAATATCATCCACATTTCAGAATCTATGGCTTGACTTCATGATATGGTGAGAAAGTGTCTCCCTGATACAATGAGTAGCTTGTTTAGATATCAGTTACAGATCATAAAATATTATATTAATCAATCGCTTATTTTAAAAGTAGAAATTTTGGACACTAACTTTAACTTTTAATATTTTGAGTGAACTATAACAGGATGTCAGCATTTGCAATTCACACATACCTTAAGAAAATTTCTTTAGAATATGAGAAAATGTCATTGTAAGTAGAGAATACCATTGGTCGGGATGTTATGGTTGTAATCTAGAAGGTCCTTCGAAAGACTCAGGTGCTGGGGGGTTGAGTTGGGAAATGACTGGAGTCTCGGAGTGCTGTAGCTGACTCACTTTTGCGGGGGTGGTCTGATTGGCAGAGGTGTGTCACTGAGGCTGTATCCTGGAAAGGTACACTCCCCACATACTTTTGCTGTCTTTGCTTCCTGCATGTCATGGGATGAGTGGCTCTTCTCTGTGCAGGCTCTGCCATTGTTGATTGGGAGCCAGCTTATCTAACCTGAAAACAAGAGACAGAGACAAAATAAGCCTCTCCTTTAAATTGTGGGTGTTAGCTATTTTGTCTCAGGAAGTAGGAAGTGATTAAAACACAGGACTATTAAAATTAATGTGGACATTTGTTTTCAGTTTTGTGGCACACCTATGAAAGGTACAGAGAATGTTCTTTGATTGATGTTCCAGTAGCAAAATAAGTGAGAGCAACAACTGCATGACTCGGTTTTAGAGACTGAGGTAGATGATCTCTTGGGGGAGAAAATCAACCACAACATCATTAAGCCTAAATTGTTTGTTATTCATGATGCTCTGTGCTAGGGAACTGTATTGAAAGCATTCTGAATTGGAAGCAAAACCACCCTTTTTGTATGGTTTAACAAATACTATTTGTCTAAATTCAGCTGGTTTCAGAAATAGCTGGCCAAAGATTCTACAAAACAGAATGAAATATTACCTTTACAGTTTAATGTTTATTGATTGGATATTTCTGGTTTTTCAAGGTAAGTTTAGTGGAACAGAAGCCAGGCACAAGGCCAAGTATTAGGGGAGGTGGGAGGAGAAGGGTCCAGAAACAAAGGCCAAGCAAAGGCCTTGTTGGAAAGTTAAAGCCTTCCTGTACTCTTATATTCTTTTCCTCTTGGTCAGTGAAGAGGCTGAATTGAATTGTTTTATATTTGAAATTCATTTGAAAAGTGTTCAATCTTTTGGGATCTTTTTATAAATCCTATAGGGTTTGAAGGGCCAAATTTCTGACATAAGGATATTATTTTGTTTTCCCTTTGTCCCCTCTATTAGACTGCTCATCTTCTCTACGTACTCACGTTCCTATCTTCCTGTTACCTTGACACTTTGCTACTGTGATCTTTATTAGAAGAATATATGAATGTTCTGGCCATTTAATATTCTACTTTAATTTTATTGAAACTGGTGAAGGAAAATGATATGCCTCATCTTTAGTCTTCCTCTCTGAAGTGATGGCTTGGTGGCTTCACCTGTGAGAGGAGATTAGCAAACACCCATTATATATTATCAATAAATGACATAGTGATGTAGTATGATGTAGTGGTGAAGATTTACAGAAGGAACATAATGAATGAAAAGGCCTGTTAATAATCTTTGAAATAGACTGTGGTTGCTGTTGCTCTTTCTAATCCTTCCAACTCAGATCAAATGTTCTTTAGAAAATATCTGGAATAATTGTATATCCCTCTCAAAGATACTTCATGACTTCTGGTAATGATGTGTATTTTTCCAATTCATATACTTATCCTCATTCTCTAAATATTCTAGTTTTTGGAGGGAGGAGATTGAGACAGGGTCTCACTATGTATTTAGGCTGGCCTTGAAATCACAGCTGTCTTCCTGCCTCAGTCTTCACAGTGCTAGGTTTAGGGGTTTGCAACAACACATCAAGCCGAACGAATTCTTATTAATCCATTTGGTAAATATTCTTTATACAATTAGAAATCAGTAACCACAAAAGGAAAATGTACTGTTTCTTGAAGTTTATGACACGTATCTTATAGAAAATGAATATTTTCATGAATTATTTCTACTTCTTTTTCATATTTTTCCTGATGACAGTAAATTTATAATACCTTCACATATGCTGTTTGCTTGACAGTTTTAATGTATTTTTATATATTTAATATTTGAAGGAATTGTAAAGCATACTAAATGGGATTTGATTTTCATTTGCACGTTTCTATAGTGTATTTTAACTACATTCTTTTATTCAATCAATTCTTTTTTAACTATACTAAGTAATTAAAAAGTTAATGTTACCCTTAGTCACCCTTAGAAACTTTTCCTAATTAGCCTAAAAATTAAAAAAATAAAATGCAACTCAAGCTTTATATTTATGATAATTTAGGTTGTATTTTCTTTGGTTTATATTAAAGATATTTGTTGCATTCTATTTTGATGCTAATTCTTATAAACTGTTTCTCACTATAAGTTACATTATATTAAAGTCTTTCAAATTAGGACTACTTGTACTTTAAGAGAACTTTCCTTTTAGGTAAAACATTCCTGAACTTCTCCAATGCTTAGCTAAATGTTCTTGCCCTTTGTTTTATGGTGGAAAAGCATTGCTAATTTAGGGAAGCACTGAAATGATTCTAACTTAGGAGGTTTCAAAAAGGTATTCATACTCTTTAAAATTTAACACATTCTTCAAACTTGTCAAACTTAGCAATTATGTTTTGTCTACAATAAAAATATCACTAAAATGCATTACTATTAGAAATTTTCATTTCAATTAAAAAATAAACTCTTTAAAACCTTTGCTTTCACGGAAGAATTCTTATAGGTTTTTAAATGTAAAAATGAAGGTAGACAGGAAAATATGAAGACTGGGAAAACTGAATTAGGTACTAAAGCTCATTTCAGTCTTAAAGACATCTAACAAGACTATTTATTACAAACCAATGCTCATGGTATAGGTTCTTTGGCAGATAGGAGACAAAGCATAGTGTAGGACTCACCTAAAGAGCAGTGCTTAAAACAAAAAGTTTATTATGAAGTTTATTATGAGAAACTGACCTTAAAGCATTATTGGGAAGAAATCTACGTGCTCTCAAGGGGAAAACAAAACATACAAAAAAATCATTCAAATCTTGGTTTTCAGTAGACAGTATAAGAGTCTAAGGTATTTTGGAACCAAGTTGGCCTTCGTGTGAGTTTCTCAATTCAACCTGATATAAACTAGATATTATTAAAATAAGAAGAAAAAGACAAAATCGTAGTTTAGTTCAAGTAATTTAGATGCCTGACTGACAAATGCATAGTTTTCTTTTTCTTTCTTTCTTTCTTTCTTTCTTTCTTTCTTTCTTTCTTATTTATTTATGTACCCGGGATCAAACTTGGGCTCTTGTGCTTGCCAGGCAGGCAGCAGAACCACTGAGCCAAACCCCCAACCCATGGTTTTCTTTTAAGGAAGCTAAATTTAGCTCACTGTTCAATTTCTAGCACCAAGGAAATTCCATATAACCAATGCACAAATACACATTATGTTAAATGTGAAGCTTCTACTTAACAACTCAACAGCCATTCAAAGTTGGAGAGCTGCATTAAAGGACAAGTCAAAAGAGCCAGCAGGACATGGTCTTGAATGCTTATAATCACAGCAACTCAGGAAGCCGAGGCAAGAAGATTGTGAGATTGGGAGCAACCTGGGCAACATAGATAGTCCATATCTCCAAATAAAATAAAAAATTCAAAGGGCTTGGGATCTCGCTCAGCCATGGTACATGTGCCTAGCATGCAGGACATCCTGTGTTCATGACCATACCACAAAAAAGAAGAAAGAAAGAAAGAAAGAAAGAAAGAAAGAAAGAAAGAAAGAAAGAAAGAAAGAAAGAGAAAAAGAAAATAATAAATTAGATGCAAAGACTAGAGATTTCTAGAATTCAACAAAGATAACTAATTTAGTATGCTTCACATTTAAAATTGAGAAATGACAAAAAATTTAAATGCCTAATATAATTGTTTTAAAAGAACAAACAGAATTTCTAGAAAACATCTATCCAGATGTGTGCATCTATTAGTCAGAGGAAGGGAATTTTACATTTAGAACTTTATTTTAAAAGAAATAAAATAACTTAATCTGAGACAAACATGAGTAACTATAGCTGGAAAACGCAGATTCAAATTACCTTGAGTGACATGTTGTCCTGTGGAAGAGTTACGTGAACTTTTACAGAGACTGACCAAGGAAAAAAATAAAATATTTTTTCAAGTTAATGCAATTAGCATTTGCACAGTGGGAACATAAGGTAGGCAGCCTACAAGGAGGGGAGATCTATAACATTTTACCTTTAGTGTTAGTGGAAGCTATAGATGTGTCAGGATGAGAAATAAATTCTAAAAGCTTTATCTACAAGTCACAAAGGTATTGGGTCAGATAGCTGTCAAAGGTGGTGAAAGAGAGCCCACAGTAACTTTGGTTCTTGATCTGCAACAATCAGAGTGTACATTATTATGGTGTTCTCTTTAGCCACAGTTGAACAGTTTGCAAGCTCTTACAGATGCGGCTTCTTCCAGAAACTCAGTTTATAGATACACAGGATCCATGCAGATAAAGAGGCTGGTAGCACCGTATCAATTTTTTGATGATTTTTTTTCATTAAGTCTATGAGTACATTTTAGATAGAAAATATAGTTAGTTACATTCATCATTGGGAACTTGTAACTTTACATAATGTATCTTACTTCTTATTTTTCCCCATTCCTCTGCACTTCCTTCAACCCCTCCAACCTTCCCTATTTACAAAGACTTTGTTTCCATTTTTTTCCTTTTCTCTTATTTCTTTTCTTTCCCTTCTTTCCATTTCCATGAAATACTTTTGTTGTTGTTGTTGTTAATGCTTCCTGGATTGGGTGCCTGTAGCAGGATGATGTTTATGAGTCCTGACTAAAAAATCAGTGTCTACTTCCAGTTATAGAGACAATTGGTTATCTTTTCTTCCAGTTATAGAGACAATTGGTTTGGCAGAAGTGGCAAAAAATTAACACGCAATTAATAGTTCACCTAAACAGAGGCCCCTTCATTCCTTTGATAGTAAAAGCTTGGCTCTACCTAGATAGGCCACATTAACTGGTGATGTCAGCCAGGGATATAACACAGCAGCTTGCTGCCTAGCCCAAGAAGTACTCTTTGCCATGATACACTGAAGGTTACTTCTCCCTTGTACAAGCAAGACCAGGGAGTTCTATTTACTCAGATAACACTGATAGGATGAGGGGTACCTAATGAGATCATATAAACCAAGATCACCAAAATGTCACAGTAAAGGCTCTGAAATTAAATCACTAGAATCACAGAGCATAGTATTTGGTTAGGATCTACATGATAAATTGAAGAAGAGTTACTTTCTGAAAAATAATAGATTTAAATAGGACCTCAATCATCCTAATATAAAAGCAAACTGGCAATATTACAATAAAAAAACACCTACCATGTATCAACCAGAAAGGGAATAATTCAAATTGAAAAGACACTAAATGACACCATCACCAGGGTTTATCACACAGTAGAATTATCTGATGGGTTTTCAATCACAAGAATATTTAAGCTAGAGTTTAAACATACCCTTAAAACAAAACTAGATAATCTCAGCAAATAATAAGAAGACTTGAAAAAGAACCACATGGAAATAATGTAACAGAAAAATTCAATTAATTTTTAAAGTGTAGTGCTAAGCGGGTTTCTAATGGAGTGAAGTGACAGGATAAAATAAGTGAGTAATGAAGACACAACGATCGATTAAATTAAGTCATCTGAAGAACAGGGAAAAGAGATTGGAGAAAAAATGAAAAAAGATTCTAGGTTTGTGGAATAAATGAAGGTTCCAGATTTGCATTACTATAGTCCCAAAAAGTGAAGCAAAAAAGCATGAAAATGAGCCAAAAAAAAAAAAAGTGTTGGGGAAATAATAGATGAAAATCCTCCCAATTTCATTGTACTGCATCAGCTTAGAAATAACAAAATAGATAGTTTAAGTATACATTTCCTGGAAGAGTATGAGTAAGTGAGAAGTACATGTAAAAGAATAAATTATTTGTCATTATGAAACTGTGAATTAATATACAATGTGATATCACTACACATATATCAAATGGCCACTAATTAAATAAAAAATAACATAAAGACAGCACCAAATATTTCTGAGGATGTGGAGGAGCTGAATGACATTTATATTCCTGGTAGAAATTTAAAATCAATTAGACACTCTAGAAAATCCTTTTGAAGTTTCATAAAATTTAACACAAAATTATCATACAATTCAGAAATTTTATTCTTGGGACTTTATCTTATATAAGTGAAGCTTATGATACACACACACACACACACACACAGAAATATACATGCATGTTCATAGCATTTTTACTTGCAGCAGTTCAAAAGAAATAACAGAGATAAACTACAGTATGTCCACAATGCCAGAAGGGGTTAGCCAGTTGATACATGAGCAGCTTTTATGAAATGCCACAGTATTGTACTGAATTGCAAAGCACAATTTAAAAGATGATATATCCTATGACTCTATTGGTATAACAATCTTGAAATGATAAAATTATAGATGTGGAAAAAGATTTGTGACAAGATTAGTAGCCTAATGATTTTATTGACTTTATAGGTTAGGAAAAGTTGTATGTCCAGGAGGGAGATGCTCTAGTTGTGTAGGATAAAGAGGGATACTTTTAATGATGGAATTGTTTTGTATCTTGACTGTGATGATGGGTATATGAATAGAGATATGCAATAAATATGCATAGAATATATCCAAACAAACACTTAACTAGGCAAATAAAACTAGAGAAATTTGAGAAAAGGTCAGTGAATTTACTAATGTCAATATCTTAGGCTTGGTATTGTATTGCAGCTTTTTTAAAAAAATATTTTTATTGGTAAATTTTTTTCATTGAGTTCATTGGTACTTTTTAGGTAGATAGTACAGTTAAATTCATCAGTAGGATCTTGTACCTTTACATGACATATCTTGGTTCTTATTTTTTCCCCATTCCCCTGACCTCCTTTCTCCCCTTCCAACCTTCCATTTTTACAAAGAATTTGTTTGCATTTTTTTCTTTTCTTTATTTTTTTCTCTTCCCTTTTTTACTTTTTCCCCTACCCCTCCCATTAGCCCCAATTATAATCAGTGAAACTGAAAATGTAATTAAAAATTTACCAACAAAGAAAAGCCCGGGTCTTGGATGAATTTACTTCGAAATTCTACAAAACATTTCGAGAACTTCTGCCAATGTTCTTTAAACTTTTCAGTGAAATTGAAAGGGACAGAATACTTCCCAATTAATTCCTGGAAGCATATGTTACTTTGATTGCAAAACCAGGGAAAGATGCAACCAAAAAAGAGAACTACAGGCCAATCTCCCTAATGAGCATAGATACAAAAATCCTCAATAAGATATGGCAAACAGAATACAGAGGGTCATCCAGAAGATTGTGCACCCTGATCAAGTTGGATTTATCCCAGGGATGCAAGAATGGTTCAACATACATGAATCAATATTACAGTTTTGCAAGATGTTACCATTGGGGAAAGAAATTGGGTAAAATGTACACATGGACTCTGTAGCAATTTTTAAAATTGAAAGTGAATTTTCCTGATCATTTTATTTCAGCTTTAAATCAATAAACATAAAAAATAATATTAAGTTGAATGCTATATAGATTCATATAATGTTTTTTATTTAATATACCAGTAACTGAAAGCAGAAAACTGTTATCTACCACAATAAGTCATCTAACTGAACAATCCTGAATAACTTGTACTTATAATTTTGAAATACATAGTGCTATAATGACCTTTCTGTATTTGTAATGAGGTGTGGATGAATGAATCTCCTTCTATTTCTTGGTTTTGCTGTTTCATTTCTAACATTTCTTTCTTCTTTTTTTTTATTGATTTCTTTTTACACAGCAAAATTCTGCATCATACACATATGTATGAATAATTGAAATATATTTTCTCTGATGCTGTAATTTGAATTTTAATTAGAAAGTTAATAGTTGTATATAGTACTCCAATTTTAAGACCCACTGAAACCAAGGAAAATAAGACAAAAGGGAATTTAGGCTTCTTCCATAGAAGAATTAAAAAACATACAGAGCTATCAGCAACAGGCAACTTTTTACTCCAATAACTTTTATCAGTCATTTAATTTAGGAATATTCACTGGAAGAATTTTGAGCTTTATATTGAGCAAATATACTTCTGTGCAAGCTTGGAAATACTTCTTAAATGAAAATTTCTTTCTAGCTTCTCTTTGAAAAGATGAGGGGTATTATTAAATAATAATCTGTTAAAGTCATTGCCATATAGACAAGTGTTAAAATGCAATCTTTTGGGGGAATATTAACGTGCTATATACATACAATTTATGACTATTGATAACTTACATTATCAGTTTTGCTAGCTATCTGATAATTGGAGGAAGATTTTTTTTTGAAAGCTAGATTTGTAAATAAACATGGGTGAGTTTCTTGAGAATTTATAATTAGTCCAATATTTTATGCTGTAAAGAAAAGTTTACATGATGTAAATAGCAGACAAACAAATAGCACAATTGACATTTTAATCATGTAAGTGTGGACCCAAAATACTTCGGCAGAGAAATGGCCTACAGTAGTAGGATAATACTCATATAATTTTTAAGGTTTTATTTTATTTTACCTAAGATTTGAAATTAGGGTTTTGTATTACTCACTTTCCCACTGCTGAGATAAAAATGCCTGACATCCACAATTTAAAGGAGGAGAAGTTTATTTAATATGTAGAGAGATCACCAGAGTTTCAGAGGGTTCTCTCCATGGTTGGCTGGTTCCAAGGCAGAAGTGATATAATGGCAAGGCACTGAGGAGGAAAACCACTCAAGGCACACTGGAAAGAAGTAGTAAGATAGAGAAAGACAAGGAAGTATTGAGAAACAAATATATTCCCTTTTAGGTCATGCCCCTGGCAACCTACCTCCTTCAATTAGATTCCATTTTTAATAAGAGCACTCTGGCCTAGTGGAAGGATGCTTTTGGACTCCTACCTTTGTCTTTATCACTTAATATCTGGTGAGCATCTTGCTGCACAAATCACTCCCAGCCATGATGTACTTACTCTGGCACAGGCCTCTAAACAATGAACTGATGATGTACTGAAACCTCCAGAACTTGGAGCCAAAATAAACTTCTCTTCTTAAGTTTATAATACATCATATTTATGGTAACAGAAAGATAAGATAGTGCATATAAGGATGTCAAATCCAATTTCAAACAAAATGAATGGCTCATGATGGTTCGTGACTGTTTCTTTTTAAGGCATACACATTTTTCTATCTTCACTTTCAAGCTGAACTCTTTGTCAAAGATCATATTCTAGAATCTTTACTCATACTTCTAGCGCTCCCCACCCCATCATGTAACCTATGTACGTTATGGGTGGTCCACATTACCTGAGTCAAATATCATGAACTTTTGCAATTTTCAATCTACTTTCCAACATGCAAGCAATATTTTCAATAATATATGAATATAATTACTTTCTTTATAGGTCCAAATAGGGTTAATTGACCACTATTAGGAAGGGATCAAACAACATAATATTTATTCTGGTTTCTCAGAAATTGATCATGAATTCTAGAGCCAGAAATAGATTTAAATCACAAATAGTCATTAACTATATGACATTGAGCAATTTATATCCCATCTTCTTGCCTTTGTATTCTTATTAAAAATTTTTAAAAAAACACCACATACCTGACCAATTTTCATAAAATTTTTCACAGCTTAATAAACTTTAGACAAGTTTATTTCTGACTACAGATAGTGCTTTGATCTTCCTTTTTTTCTTTACAGCATTTACTTTTCTTTGTCCTTTGAGATGTAAAATGTTCCCCAACCCTCTTATTGTTTTACAATTCAAATATACTTTCTCAAAGACCTTGGTATCATACTTTCCAAATCAAGCAAAGTAAGCCCCTTTTCTCCCAGACTTGGCAAGGAGGTTAGAACCTAACTTGCCTTAGTGCCAAGTAGTAGAGAGAGAGCCAATTTAAAATGACCAGTCTTCTCCTAGCTTATTAAATGAACCAGTGGTTCACCTAAAACCTTGAAAATTCTTATGCTTTTAGTTTCAGTAGAACTGAGTTCAATCTCTCTCCCTTATGGAAATAGTATTGAATAAAATCATTTCCCCTTTAATTTTTCAGTTTATGTTTTCTTTAACATATCTATGAGGACTATTTGGAGAATGTCATTTAACATATGAAATAAAAAAATATTTAAAATCCTGGCTCCATGTAATACTAAATAGAACTAACAAAATGTAATTTACCAGTTAACTCACCAAGACAGTCTTGCTCTTAGAATATCTAATAGTATGTTAAATGAAATTTATTTTTGTTATTTAAATTGAATTATTTCCTTTACATCACTTTGTGGTTGTGTTCATGTTGTGTGTGTGTGTGTGTGTGTGTGTGTGTGTGTGTATTCAGTAGATGTCTAGCAATCCCTAATGTAAGATTATAATCTGTCAGCCTAAGACTTAAGCAGCCTTACTTATCTTTTCAAGGTAGAATTAGTTATGTGTCACTATTTTTGCTTAGTAGTCTCCCTCAGTAAGCTATAATTCCCTTGCAGGTGGGTAAAGTATTACATCAGCCAAGTGGTTCACACAGTAAAAAATGTGCTGTATTTGAGTGCTAGTTACATGCAAATTATTACATTATTAAATAGAGAGTAATGTGTTGCTTCAGGGACCACTACAATGGGTAAACAACTCTCTTGTCAGTGAGCAATGCTTTATTTTTTCTTTCATTCATAAAACACATGTACATATATTTGTTTTAGTCTTTAAGTGAACTGCTTCTTTATTGCTGCTTTCCCAATACATTTTTGAAAGAACAGCTCTGGCAACATTACAGCCTTAGACTTATAGAATTCTAATGCTACAGAACAATTGGAAGGACAATATTTTTCTCCTGTTACTAACATTTTTGAGAGATTTAGGGAAAAAATATTCAGAAAAAGTCATTGCCTGAGGCATTTTCTTTCAGTTTGTGTTCTTACGACTGCTGAAATGTATTAGTCTTGCTCCTATTAGTCTTATTGTGAGGAATTTGGCAAAAAGAAAGAGACATAGATAAAGAGTTCAGAATCTACCTTGTAAAACCACCTGTAAAGAGTGTTTTTTCTCAAGTCCCTAGACTACATTTACTTGTAAATTTGCTCAAATTGGTTAGGTTTAAGGTAACAGACCTCCTTTATATGACAAAAGTCAAATTTGTAGAGTGGAGAGACATTTTTAGAAAGAGTGCTAATATCCAAAATAATATTAGTGAGAATATTAAATTATGTGCAACTAATACTTGTCATTAATCCATCTTTGCCAGCAAATCAAAGATACCAGTTATTCCAGATATTTAGATTATTATAGAATTCTATCATCTAAATAATTTAGTATCCAGGAACCTGACTCATGATGAAAATATTAAACTGAAAGAATATTTTTAAACTATGTAAACATTGCACCAAGCAGCATGATTATTGAGGATTATGAATTAAAGTACATCAGTGTACACATCAAGATTTGCTTCTGTCATTCAAAAACATTGAGTTATTCTTTCAAATATTTTCCCTTGTTTTGAGTAATAGTTCTATGTAATTTTGTATAAATTGAAGCCTAAGACATGTTTAGTTCTTAGAGTATTCATCATGAATGTTAGCCAATCTGATAAACTTTTTATCTATTAATTCATTTTAGTATTCACAACAAGCTTTTGAGTACTATTTATTATTATATCGACTTTATGAAGAAAATTGAGACATAGAAATGTTAATAACTTGGTCAAAGACAAATTCTAGTCAGAAGTGAAGTCAGACTTATATCCATACATCTTGTCTTTAATCTTTGAAAAGCATTTTAAAATGTGTCATTTTTGATTTAAAAAAACACAAAGTACTATTAGAACATGTATTTTTTCTGCATATTTCATTTAAATAAAATTTCATCTTAAACATAATATTTTAAAATATTGAACTTTATTCCAGATTAAAATTCCCTAAGAGATTATTTCAGTATGTATATTGAGACAGAGAGAGGTGGCCAGAGAAATACATAGTTTAAAATTATAAGTTGACTTTGTACAGAGAATCATACAATAACAGCAGCTTAGACAAAGGGAAGTTTCATTCTCCCTGATATCCATATTCGCTTGGAGATGGTGGAATATGTAGTTGATGTGACAAATTAGACAAAGACTGGGCTCATTCCTCTTCAGTATTCAGTAATGCTTTGGCTATGAGCCTCATTTTCATCAGTCAAGATAACAACATGTATTTTCTAAGTAGTGAAAGAAAACATAAAGAAGCAGTAAGAGGTCTCGGGGATATTCCCTTACAGATATTCCTTTAAAGGTGCATTGTGGTATTTGTTGCATAATGGCAAACAACTAGTAGCGAGGCAAGGAAAAGAAATGCAATATGTTCTCTTGTATCCATGTGTTCAGTGAGATTGGCTATCTTTACATCACAATGCAGAAATATATTGAGACATAATGTTCAATTATTCTCACAGTAAGCATGTACTCATGTCACGAGGCAGCAACGCAGAGCACTGTCCAGCAGTGCCTCAAACCTGAAAGACCAGCGGGGTGGAGATGGGGCAGAGGGAAAGGAAGGATGCCAAGACAAGGGTCTGGTCAAGGCGTCGTTTATTGCCGGCAAGCATCAGCCTTTTAAAGCAAAAAACTACAAACTATTATGGGATGGGGTTACCATAGTAAATGAAAGTTCACACAGGAAAGAGCAAACAGGCTCAACAAAAACAACCACCATGAGTAGTAGTAACCCAGACAACCACACATCTGAAGGTCAGAGACAAGAAACTGCAGCTTTCAGGAATTCCACAAAGGAAACACACCACCTTCTAAACTGGAGAAATTTAACAAATATGGAGTTACTAAAGTTAACAATACTTACAACTAATACTCATGATTCCCACATACTCATGCTTTCTAAATGCAAACACACAGATGAAGACAGATATATACAGTAGAAGACATTTCAAAGAACATAATTACTTGTAATATATGCATATATATATATATATATATATATATATATACATATTAGGTTTTGTACACTTTACTATATATGTTCTATATAAAGTAAGAATGTAACTGGATATTTTTATGTAGTTTTAGATAAGTGGATAGATAGATTGAGATGCTGTCCTTCGAGTACCCTAATTAAATGAAGTGTTTAAATACTGAGTAGAACATATGAAAACATTATTATCTTTACATTTAACAAGTTACTTCTTACATCAACCCTCAACGAAGATCATCATCGTTACCATGAAATAGGTTTAAAAAAGGTAGCTGTAATAAAGACAGTGGTATACAAAAAGAACATAGTGGCTGAGACAAATATGAGGAATTGCTGTAATCAGTGATTAGAAGCCCCACAGTTTCAGAAAAAAAAATATGAATGCTATTTTAAGTGAAAGTTCTAATTCATGTGCTGTGTTTTCCATCAGCAGTGTAATAATTCTGTGTTGGCATAAAACATTCATAGGAACCTATGCAAAAAACTATGCAAAAGAATTTACTAAAAAAGTGTTCAATTAAGAATGCCTACTTCAGGCATTACGCATACGATTTTACATATATGTTGGCAATAATTTTATCATAGGCAATTAGTACTTAAACTTCATATTCAAGTAAATGGACCAAAATAGTTACTAGATATTTTCCCAGATTACACAATCAGTAAGTAGAAGAATTAAAATTCAAATTTAGAATTATCTAATTACAAAAGTTCCACTTTTTCCTTAAAATAACACCCTAAGGTCTTTATATGCTGATGAGAGAAAAATATTTGAAAATACGTAAGATAACAGTACAGCACAACCTTAGTTACTGACATTTTGTGAGTGGAGCTGAAGTCACATACATATAAGACACATCAGATATATTTATCCAGTAATGTATTGTACAGTCAGGAAAGTAGTTTCTACCATGTACAATGGGCTAGGATATGATATGATATTGGTATACTTAGCCTATCAAATACCGGGAGTTTCCAAGCTTGCTATATGTCAACACAAGCATCTTTTCTCAAATACTAAAATGTAGATACCATGTTATGGATGTCCTGCTGGAAACACTTTATTATTCTCATTGAAACATACTTCGGAGGCATTGTTGTTAAGATTTCCAAACATATAAAGTAAAAATATAATACAGATAATTAAAGTTTAATTATCAAGACCAAATTTCTCTTCTGTATAAATACTGTATGTCCCATTCATATTTGGGATGTATTAATACCAACAAACTTAACAGTTCTCACTAGGCATCCTTCCTTTTCATCTGGCAGGCTTGATTCTTGCAGATTTTTCTCATGCCACTGTGATACCCTAATTCATTTTTATTTCCATCAGGAATAGTTATTTCATTTTCTAAAACTTTACTAGAATACAGAAAGAAAAGCATGTGAACCTCTCTCTAGGAAATAGATGTCAAGATAAAGCATGTTATATGAAATAGGACCATAAATATCTTGCTCCTCACTCTGTCAGCTTTCCATCATTGGTACAAAGTACTAGAGAGAATCAACTTAAAAGGGTGAAATGTATATTTAGCTTACAGTGTCAAGAAGGTTCAGTAGCTGGTCATTTGGCCTTTCTGCATTGGGCTTATTGTGGCACAGGACAGTATAGTGGGAGCACGTGTTGCAGGAGACTTGTTCACGTCTTTGGACTGGAAGCACAGATGGAGAAGAAGATTTCAGGGCTGTAATATTCCCATCAAGGAGAGGCACAAGAGACTCATTTTTCTCCCACTAGACCCTAACTCCTAAAGGTTCAACCACAACCCAGTAGCACCATTCTAGGATCAAGCACTTAATACATGAGACTATGGGGGCACATTTCAGATTCAAAATATAGCACTAGTCTTGTGAGTAAACTAAGTTCACATTACAACATAATGTTTAAATTCTGACAGATTAGAGTAACATCACTTAATTGCAAGGAAATTATTGCTCCTCATATATTTCTCAGGTATTTAAGAAAATTATGCTGCGTTTCAGGTAATGTTTGCTCGAGACTGTAACTTAAAGTTCCGAGGTTTGGCTAATCCTTTTTAAACACAATTCTTCAATTTTAGTATTGATAACTTTCATGAGATGCATGAAGAGAGCTTGTGCCAATGAACACATAACTCTGATTTTTTGAAGATAAAAACCCTTTTTTAATTCTGTTTCCTAGCCCAACTTGACAGAGATCAATTCCCTCATCCCAGAAGAGTGATTTCCCACTTCTCCTTAGCAATGAAAGTATATCAAAGCTGGGGATTTACCTCAGTGGTACTGCTGCCTGCCTCAAAAGTGCAAGGTCCAGAGTTCAGTCCCTGGTACCAAAAAACAAAATAAAATAAAACAAACAACCAAACAAGAAAGTATACCATGAAGCACTGACAGTGTTCCTCAAGGTCTGGATTACTTTATTAAAGTACCACTAACTGTGAGATAAAAACAGTGTCTCCATTCAAATACATTCATCTCATTACAGTTCATTTTTAGTTTATTCAGTAAAAACTGAAAGAACTTTCATATCTCAATTATTGGTAGTCTGCGTTTTGGCTTGTGCAAACCTAAGTCCTGGAAAAAAGAAAATGAGTGCAATATTGTTTCCATTCATATTTTAAAGTAACTTTCAGAAAACCAGTTGTTGAGATGGAACTCTGGCCACAAATGTTATAATTTTTACATTATACAGAAATAATTACCTTTTGGGAACCTTTTCATTGAAAATGTTATATTTCAATTTCATTTTTATATCAATAAAGCTGCTTCTTTCTTTTAAAAAATCTTTATTAAATAGCTGTTTTTAAATAAGGAAGTTGGGCCAAGTGTTGTGGCCCAGCCCTGTAATTCCAGCAGTCTACAAAATTAAGGCAGGAGATTTGTAAAGTTAATCCTACTAGGGTAATTTAGTGGAACCAGTCTTAAATGAACAACCTAAACCAAAACAAGATGAGATAAGACCAAACAAAACAAAATGATCAAGGATCTAGATCTCAAATAATGATTTGAGGTGAAGCTCAATGGAAGGCCCTGGTTTCAATCCCCAGTTTTAAAAATAAAAGCAACAAAGCAATCAAAGGTAAAGAGCACTTCAAAGGTAAATTGTTCCAATCTAAAACTTTAAAATTCTGAATATTGAAATTTTGAAATCTAAGAATTACAAATGACAATTTTTGCCCATATCTTGTCTGATGAACCCTGAAAACTATTTTATTCTTATCCATGATTATATTTATATGTATATAATGCAACTCTATTTTCTGTGTAAAATATCTTATTCTATTTTGTCTAGGTTAGATTTTTATTTTAAATTTTTATATTTTGAAGTATTTTCATGAAATATCATGCCACTGAATATTCCTTCAGAGGTGTAATTACCTATATAAACAGTCCTATGGTAATATGAAGAATTATGCAGAAATAATTTTCATGAACTTGTTTCATTAATATTACTTTTGTCATACTTGGCAAAAAGGTTTCTGTGATAATTTAAACCTTTTAAAAGTGTTTCAGATATGCAAAATTCATCTTCCCATGAAAGTATTTCTAGATTCCAGAACTTGCTTTATTGAAATAAAGGTTTAACAATTTTTGTAAAATTTCTAAGCAGGGCAGTAAGAAATAAAACATGCCAAAGTAATGCAGACATTCAAAAAAAAGTCTTAGAGACAATAATTAAAGTTTTAATACTACTTATGAATGAGTGCTTCTGATTATTAGCTGATATATTATTTCCTTTATAAGTAATTTTTTTTTCTGGGTCCTGGAGATAGAACTCAGGTCCTTGTGCTTGCAAGGTAGGTGGCAGAACTACTGAGCTAACCCTGGCCTATAACTAATTTTTATAATTTTTGCATAATAATTTATTACCGTTGTGAATTATTATACATGTTTTTAAAATTCTAAGTGGATTTATTGAATTTTGTGTTCTTTTTAATAAAACTATACTGGAATCATTTGTGCCAAACAGATTAGTAGTTTAATTTTTTTCTGAATTTCAAAAGACATACAATTTATTTTCTGATTTCATCAATGTTTGTAGGGAATGTAATAAAAATTCATATCAGTATTAAATTATAAGTGTATAAGATACACTATTTTCAGAGGTAAAATTATTGGGAGCTGGCCTGCGAGCTGGCAGGAATGCTGCCATCCTAAGCTAAGTGGAACCATTTTAGAGTTAAATTTCTGTTTTAGTGACTAAGTTTCTGTTTCCTAAGACTGTAGTTCCTTATATTTGTTACCCAGCCTTTATAATTGCCAAGGTCACTATTACTCATGATAGTTTATGTTTATGCCTATTTCCTCTTATCTTGCTAAGACATTTTGTGCTGCTCTGAAGTTTCTCAAATTTAACAACCTTCAAGATTTTTGAGTCATCTGGTGTTTTATGACGTCCTGACTCTGTAGAAGTTTCCTAATGCTTATTTTAGGTCAGATAAGATTGTTGTGGTATTATCATGTCCCCTCCTCTTAGGTTTGTGGTTTTTTGTTTAAAAGTCTGATGCTTGCCTGCAATAAACGTCACCTTGATCAGACTCCTGTCTTGTCGTCCTTCTTTCTCTCCCTGCCCCATCTCCGCCCGACGCTCTTTCAGATTTGAGCACCTAAGACAGTGCTCTGCGTCGCCGGCTCGCAAAATAAAATGTCAGTAGATTTCAATCAGTAGAATGATACTAATGTATGTGAATTCAAATTTTGTTATCTTATGAAGTCATACAATTTATTACATTTACTAGGTTTTCTGTTGCTGGCTGCAATACCTGACACCCACGGTTTAGAGGAAAGATCTAATTTGACTCACATTATCCATTTTTTCATTTTGAAAATAAAAAGTACACATTTACATAAACTCATTATTTCATTTGAAGCAAATCTGGTTGGTTTTCAGTATGAAAATGAAGACAAAAAACATTCTTGGAGTTATTTCTAAACAGAAATTGTTTTTAATTCTAATGTAATATACATGCTATTATACGATGGTCAGTAAAGTGTAAAGTTAGAATATAATACATCAGTTACCCTAGGGTAAAGGCTGCAGATACAAGTGCCATTAGTGAATATTCTCAGGGCCACTGGGAATTATGGAGAGTCAATCTATGGTTATCTGGCTTCAAACCAGAAACACCACAGTGGAAGGGTGTGGCTAAGCAAAGCTTCTCAGTTCATGGTACCTGGGAAGTACAGCAAAGAGCAGAACCAGAAAACAAGGAGCAGCAGTCCAGAAATAGATCCCCAGGCTTTGTCTCCCTGACCCACAAATCCACATCTAGAGTGAGCTCCAGCAATTCCAGGAGGATTGCAAAGTCAATCAAGATGACACTCCACCCTCATCACCACATCCCTTACCAGATCAACTTCATACCCAAACACACCTCCTTAAAAACAGTAAATTTCCAAACAAGTAACAAATTCATAGCTCCACCTAAAACAGTACAATTTTTGCGTACAACCAGAAACACAATAATCACTACACTGAAGTTTCTACAATTCAAACATTTTTCTAAAGTCCAAGTGAAAGTATTTGCTGAGGCTCAAGGAAATTGTAAGTGTAAAACACCTTAAACAAAAGTCTTATTTTCCTTTTTCTGAGTCACAATACCCAAACCCACAACTTAAAGGAGGAGAGGCTTATTTTGGCTCACAGATGAATTCCATTGTCTGACAGATCCAGAGTAGAAAAGGCATGACACCACGGATGTAAGCCATAACAAACAAGGTATATAATCCCAAAGTACAACGGCACAGAGTAAACATTCCTATTACAAAAGATAGAGACAGTGGAATAAGAATGTACTAGACAATAATAAGCCCCAAATCCAGAACTGCAAATATTAAAACTTGTACAGCAGATGAACATGCACAGCAGATTGGTCACATGATGGTGAGAAATGATTTCCGTGGGATTTAGGTGGCCCCATTTGAATAACTGCTGGTTGTAGACCATATATCCTATCTCTTGATGGGGTTCCACTCTTAAGCTGTAAATGTACTTGGTAGATATTCCTCGTCTCCACTGCACCTTTGATTTCATTCCCAAAAGTTCACTCACTGTTCTCTAAGGGGCTCTTGCTTTCCCTTCCAGTCTTTCTTTGAAACCTGAGTCAAAGTCTTCCTCACCCTACAACTCTCGTATCCATTATGCCACTAAAACCAGCATAATGTAGATGACACTAAAGTCTATTGCCATCTGCAGCAGTTGGCTAGAACCCTTGGACCATGGCTGCAATGCCTTCTGAATGCCTGGATAACTGACCACAGTAAAATGAATCTTGAAGAACCAAATATCAAAGAGATTTTTCTTAAAAGATGTACTAGTGACTGTCATCTTTATATTATAGGACCTTTGATTCTCTTTTGGACCAAGCTTTTTAGATTTTTTTATACTCTAACGGGATCTTGTCTCTGTACAAAGCAGTTGATTTCTTTTCAGTGTTGCTAATCTCTTCAGCAGCCATACTTCCTTTGGCCCCAACTCGATGCACTTCCAAAATTTATTTTTGTCAGTTGCTCCTCTGACTCTTTTCCCTGGTTATCACTTTAAATCTATTTAAAAGCTGCCAGTAATACACAGGTCACATCCTGAATGTTGGAGGGTCTTGAAATATTTTCCACCAGATTAACTAATCCATCTCTCTAAATCTCTTTTCATTCTCCTGAAAATTCTCAAGTGGTGGGAAAAATGTAAGAAAATTTTGTCCAGACTATAAACATATGTGGCCCTATAGTCCAAATGCCACTGGAGTTGTTTTAAGTGAAACCTGAGCAACCTTGGCCATCCATATTTCCTGTCTACATGCTGATCTTCTCAGCTCAGACTAGAATACTCTATCAAAGTGTTTTACAGTATTCTAGCTTTCAGTTTTTTGTATGTGTTAGGTTTCTCATTGTTGGAGATAATAACCAATAGCCACAACTTAAAAGACAGCTTAAATTTGGCTTATATTTTTAGGGGGATTCAGTCTGTGTACAGCTGACTCCAAGGCGAAAGCATGGTGGTAGAGGTCATGACAGATGAATCCTTTTACTTCATGTTAGTTAGTAGACAAAAGAAACAGTGCCACAGAGGAAGAAGCAAGGATCTCAAGGCCTTGCTTTTATGATGTGCCAGTATATTTCAGCGATATCCAAGGGAGATTCAAAAATAGATAATTAAGTTGAAATTACATCCTAATAGCCATATTTGTGAAACTAAAATATAGATTGAAATTTCCACTTTATATCATTTGAACATTTACAAATAAAATTATAACCAAATAATATTAATGCAAATCTAAGACTATCTTGACTATCCTTACAAGGTCATTTCTGTTCATAAAGAGTATTGTATAAAGCCAAGCAAATTACTGCTATTTGTATATAATTAAATTTCTCACTAATGAAAACTACAAAGTGTTATTACTTTTCATGATCTATACAAGTATATGATTATAACATTACAGTTTTAGGGTTTGCAATAAGTATTACAGTTTTAGGGTTTGATATAAGTATTTTTTCTCTGAGAAAATAATGTGGAGAAGTTACCAAATTGCAGATGTGATATCACAAAGTACGTCTGAGGAGCCTCAGGAATGGGGACGTATTAAACTTAATACTCTAAAATCTCACCTAGAAATACACACAAACAAGAACTAGACATGTGAAGAGTCTTTTAAGCCGATAGACTAGATATAATTTTTTTCAAAAATCATGATAGTAGAAATATAATTCTTAGATTATAGACATGCTAGAGAATAAAAATTAATTCAAATTACCTATAGTAGTCTCATTATATTGTACCTCTGCCAGAATATTTTCAGGGTCAGCCTAAAAATGAAAGAATGATGTTACATACCTAAATATTTCTATTAATGTATTCATACCCAACATAAACTTACTAGGAACTCATATGATTTATGAAAACATATATGCTATTGTTCACTTGAACTCCTTTTCTTACCATGTGTATTTGAATACTTCATAAATTATTTATCTTGAGGTAGCTTACATTTTTATTTTATATAGGTGACTTCTGTGTTGCTTTGTGTTTCAACCATTCATAAAAGTAAAATCAATGATTATTTAGCTTTTAAAAATGTATTTAAAAATAAAAGTTACTCCTATTGATGCATTTATAAAGTGATTATTTTCAAATATAAATTTGATTGATTTAAATTTTTGGTCACTTGCTTCTTTTTAATTTGAAATTACTAATCTACTTCTTTATATGTGGAAAAGGCAGTGGCTATTTTTTATTAATTGCTTATTACATGGCCAAGTTAATCCATATGTCTTTTAATCTGTGTCACTTTGTTATGAAGACGTATATGTTTATCTTTATTATAATTATGAGAAGAGTGAATGATCTTTTCATGTTTTCACAAGACTATGTTTGACTTTTGTGTGAAGTTTAATAAATCTTCTCATTACCATTAGCATCCTGTCCATCAAGGTCCTATCCTTGTCAAACTCAGCACTGATGTGATCTTTGAAATTATGTTGCTGCTATGGGAGACTAGAGTTAATGTATTATCAAATAACCAGGAATTTCAAGTTTTCATGAAAGTTCAATGAGAGTATAGGGGTGCTTTATCTTCAAATCACAGCTTAGGCATTTTTGCTTTCCTTTTAAATTCTTCTGTTTTCTCCATTATAGTCTAAAATCGATGTTGTTTTAAAGTTGACTCGTTCCTTTTGTTTATTAACATTTCTTGTTTTCAGTTTAAATAGGAATGGTTTTCTTCTAAAGTTTTTAAATATTTTAGCAGAATTGAATCAAATAGTAAGTTTCCAGAAAAATTCTAAAATGATGTCTTGTTAGGCCTCAGAGATTATGCCATTTTGAGCTTTGAGTCACCTGAGAGAAATTGAATTCCCATTTCTAATCAGAGGAGGTTTCGATGAGGTCAAGTGATTGAAATTTGAGTTGTTGTAGTAAGGATATTGTAGGTCCATGGGCCCTGGGAGCCAAGAGGAAGATTTTTCTCTGGTGGGATTCAAATGACCATTTATTACTAGTTGTACTCTCTCTGTCAGGTAAAACTTTCCAGCTTTTTTATATATTAAAATCAATGAAGTTTGAATCCAAGAGCTATTTTTAAGAAATTGAATATATTGAGCCTTCTGAATAGCTTCTGAGTATATCACTCTGCGACTGATTTAGCTCTCTAAGGAATGTCTGTGCAATCTTTCTTATTGTTTACCTGCCAGACTGTAAGTCTCTTTAAAAATAAACATAATTTCATAAAATGAAAGAAAGGAACAAGAAATTCCAATTGATTAATTATCACAGAGGTGTTCTGATAAACTTCTTGTCTCCTGGCCTGATGCCATCATCTTCAATAGAGAAGCAGCTCAGGAGTCGTGATGTTCTGAAGCACAACTGTATTAGTAAGTTAGACGTTACTACAATGAAATACCTAAGGGAATGGTGGAGAGAAAAATTGTGTTTAGCTTACAGTTTGGAAGTTCAAAGACATTCCCAGTGCTTTTAGCTCACTTTGGGTGAGGATGAAAACATTGGCACATCATTGAGGGAGCAAGGTATAGAAATAACCCTATTAGATCGTGCACCAGTAGTAGAAAGAGGTGAAGAGACTTGTATCCAACTACTACTTTAGAGGGCACATCTCCGTTGATTTAAGGACTACCTTGAAAGCTCCACCTCCTTTTCATTTCACCACTGCCTAACAGTTCCACCGCACTGTTCCAGTTCCTTGGGACCAAGGTTTTTAACCTAAGTGCCTTTGGGTAAACATTTAATGTTCATGAACTCAAAGGTTTATGTCAATCTCATGACACAGCTTGAATTTAGTCCATGACTAAGTGTTAAAAAATATTAATTGTTCTAGAAGAGTTGCTCCAAATTTCAAATCCAAATATCTGAGATTAAAGACAAACTCTCAGCTGTGAGCCCCTGCAAAAACAAAAGTAAAAGACATACTTCCAATATATAATTGCACAGGGTAAATATTCGAATTCCAAAATGTAGATATAAACATTTAGAAAGGAAGAATTGGTGAATAGCAGGACTGGAATCCAGCACAACACATATTAGAAACAAAGCCACCAGCATCTGGAGCATAATTTTGTAGAGGTAGGTCCCAAATGTGTTGGGAATCCCATCCCTATGAATTTGCCAGTTGTATCTTCTGCTATTCTTGCTTTTATCTGTTGCTTCTACCTTCCTAGGTCTCCACTTTAAGTTCAGTTTTACTTCCACAGTGCTCAGCACATTTTCTGGCTTGCTAGTCTTTCATTTAGAACCTCAGTGAAAGCTACCATGACCTTGAAACTTCTACATTCTGTAGATCTGCAAAAATACCATCACATAGGCAATGCCCAAGTCTGCCACTTTCATGTGCTTCATCTGGACCCACTTTAATTATGTCTACAGTTGTGTTGTGTTTTTCTTGTAAACAAGAATCCTGAAGTGGCCTGAAGCTTGCAGGGCATTTTGGGACTCTTTCCTAAGGTATTCTGCTCTGGTAGGTCTTTGAAACAAATTTGCATTTCTCCACCTCTGATATTGCCACAGGAGTAGAGGTTTTGTAGATTTATGAAGTGCCCTTAAGCATCTTTCCTATTATCAAGATGCTTGGCTTCTTTACATGGAGGCTACTCTCTTTAGCAAATACAACATCCTTGCCACAACTTTACATGCTTTTTTAATTCTTCTGACCAGTTTGCAAATCTTTCAAATAATTTTTTATGTTCCTTTTTGGTTCTGAAAGCAAAAATAGAAAATAAGACTCATGCTATAGCCCAAATGCTTTGATGTTGTAAAATCTTTACCATCAAATACTATCAACTTTCACAGACTCAGGTCATGAACACAGTGCAAATGAAGTATTTGCTATTGTATAACAAGTATGAAGTTTCTTCCGTTTCTTCCACTTTCTGTTAAAATCTTTATTTCCATTTGCAGTCTCATCAGTATGAGCTTTGATCTATATTTCTGCCAGCTTCTTGTCTTCTGAACCTTCACCAAATTGCACATACTTCTCATCTTAGAGTATCCTAGGCTTTCTCTACCATTCTCCTCCAAATTCTTTCAGCTTTTTCCTATTTACCAATTCTCAAATCTTATCTTGCTCTTCAGGTACAGTTATAGTAACAGTGGTATTTATACAGACTAATTTCCTGTACTAGTTTCTTATTACTACAAGAAAATCCTTGCCACAACAACTTACAAAAAGTTTACTTATCTCACAGTTTTGGAGGCTCCAAGACAGGGCAACTGCACCTACTCCGTTGTGGTGAGGGTAGCACCTGGTGACATAGTGTGGTGGGAGTGCAGGTAGAAACAAAAATCATACAACAAATGGGAAGGTGACCGGACAGAAACAGAGTCAGAGATACAGAGACAGAGACAGAGGCACACAGAGCTGGGGGGGGTGCAAAGAGAAAGATAGGAGCAGCGAGACAGAGACAAAGTCAGAGATAGACCAGAATCCCAAAAATCCCTGTAGAGAACACATCTCTAAATTATAAAAGAGTTTATGTTCAAGTCTGTACCTCTCAGCACCGTCATCCTGTGTGCCAAGACTTTAACACATAGACTTTTAAGGCACATTCTACATCCAAACTATAGAATCCATAAATGCATTCTTCTATAATTATTATAGCTACTGGGAAATGCTGCTATTCACATGTATTCTTTGAAATGTTTTTGCAGAATTCATAATTGATAATCCTTTACTCCCAGGCACTGCATTTGAAATAGATGCTTCAAATTGGACCCTACTTATGCTTCCTTTCTTTAAACTAAAGGGCAGGTCAGGTCCTTTAAATTAAGGTCTTTCTCCTTGGAACTAAATTCTTATGGGTCTGTCCAATCTTCAGCGTTACAGTCACCATTGGAATTGGCCGCGCATGTAGGGCAGAGATATTTTCATGCCTCAGCGAGCTGTAGTTCTATTTTTCCTACTGGATCCCACCTCATCCCCTTCTTATCATCTCCTTCTCCTATCCCCACCTATTTCAGCTCTTCCACCCCCTCCTCCTAGCTGTTTCCATAGCTACAGTCCATGTGCTGCTGATCTGTTTAATTTGAGGAAGAAAACAAGAAACCGATCTTAAAAATTACAAGACAAACTCCCTCTGAAGTAGAGGCACATTAAAAAGGCACCATTTGTAGAATAAATATAAATCTTTCTTAAATCAACAGATGTTGGCATTTAGGATTCAATAAGTATGAATATACTTTAAAGAAGTAGTTCTAGTTGGATTGCAGACTGGAGAATTAAACAAACTGTAAGGCTTTTGAATCACCTAAGTAACATATTAAAAACTAATTTTGTATATAGCACAACTATTAGTAAGAAATATCTTTGTGTCATACACATCTTCTAAATTGTTGAAAAAGAAATTCACTTAAGTACTACTGTGTAGCAAGTTCCTTTTCTTTAAATGGTTTATTTTAAACAGTTTTCTGAAAAAGTAAAACACTCTTCTAGAAATTTGAATATACCATTTGGTAATCATATTTTGTGGTTGTTTTTGTCTTTAGTTTCTCCACTGTAATTTACCTTCTGTATTAGGCAATATTAATTCCTGGATTACTTTAAATCTTCCATTCAATACACTGCTATTTTCTTTTAATAGAGTAAACTTGAATTCCATGAGAACATTTTCTCACAGTGCTAATATCCAGCAGTATAATATTTCTTGCAACAATTGGGCCCTATGACATTAGCCTTCTGATGGGAAGAGGCAACCCATTAGAAACTGCTCAACTATAATATGACATGAAACCATTTGCAGTGATTGCGTGTAATTCAGATAAGTGCTAATTTGTTATAAAAAGATGCTCAGTATAAAATGTTTTGCACAAAATACATTTTAATGTAATAGTCTAGAGCAGAGGCTAGCAGTTTTCCTATAAAACCATATGCTCTCTTATGCTCTCAGCTCTACTGTTGAGACATGAACATAGCAGTAAACAATAGTGAAGCAAGTGAGCATGGCTGTGTTCCAGTTACACTTTATTTACAAAAACAAGCAGCAGGAAAGAGTATGCTTGCAGGTTTTCAAGGCAGCCAGGGCTGATAGTGTAGCTTTATCAGGCTCAATGTAATACTATCTAGTTTCTTACAGATATCAGAAATCTTAGTAAATTATCCAAAATTATTCTGTCTTAGGAAATGAAAGTATAGAGAGCAAAGTGGAACTGTTTATGAGGAGAAGCCCAATAAGGTTGTTGCTGGGCACTCTTGAGCATTAAGAAAGAGGCAGAACTGTATGAAAAATGAACAACTGGAGACTGGATACTAGGAGGCTGTTATCCTTTCCTTCCTTGAGCACACTCATTCTTTTTCTGAAGGAGACAAACCAGTGTCTCTTTCTGCTAAAAGTCTCAGGTATATACACAAGTGCCCTCATTTTGCCCATGAACTTGAATGCCAGATGCTATAACCCAGTCAATTATCTTGCCTTTCTTCAGATCAATATTTAAAATTGGATAAGATCAGGACAACAGGAATAAGGACTCTCATTCATAAAATAAAAATCTAGGAAACAAGTAGCAATGAGCCATTCAAAAGAATGGTAAAATATTGCTACTCAGAGATTTTCAAAACTAATTGAAATGGCATAAAATACCTTTAAGATTCATGGGCTCGAGCACAAGAGTACAAAAGGAAGATCACATATTCAAACACATGGAATTATTTTAAAAGTTAAATGCAGATGATCCTATGGGTGTACAATAAACGATATTTTCACAATAAAAATAACTTTAATGTTATGCTTAGCCTAGCCTACTTCAAAAATGCTCAGAATAGTTGCAATACACTATATTTGGTCAAAATCAAAGCCTATTTTATATGAATATAGACTTTATATTTATATATGCAATAAATGTTCACTAAAATATAATAAAATATTGCATATCTCATGTATTTTATTCAATACACATTCTCAAAACGCTGGCAAGACAGTACTCTGTGTGGTATCAGTTGTTTATTTTTATAATCAAGTGGCTGATGGAAAGCTTAGGCTTATTGCTGGTGTCAAGCACCATGAAAGAGTATCTTTTGCAGAAGTCAGGGTAAGATCTGAAGATTTGGAGTGCATGGAATATGGAGTTTTCTGTATCAATTTCACACTAAGAGTAAAAAAGTCATAAACTGTCCTAAGTTGAAGATCAGCTATATAATATTAATCATGAAATAAAATGTGCTTTACTGACATGACTTTAAAAATATACATTTCTTACATCAAAAATTTAAAACTTAAAATTCTATAACATTTGTACTTTTATCAGCTACTTACTAAATTAGAGCAGAAATTATAACTGCTATTGTACATGTCTGGGTATTCTGATAATGTATCACTTACGTTCAGAAGAATAATCAAATATCATAAATCGTCCTCTGTTTGCCACTTGATTTATGAGAAAATTATCCTCAAATTGCTTTACTTAGTAGTTTTTGATTAAAATTAATTTGGCAAAATTCCTTCTGCTGAGTCAGTAGAAACAGGAATTATTAATAAAATTTGTAGAGCAATATTCTGAGTATGTTGCATTCAGAAAGCATCATAAATTCACCATATAATTTTTACATATTGGCTGAGCATTGAAGAAAATATTCCAAAATCTTTTAGGAGACACTTTTCTCTACATTCCCTTATTTTTACCTCAAAATATTCATTACTTGCTCTTGCATTGTAGCTCAGTGGATGGAACATTTGCCCAAAATGAACAGGAGCCTATGTTCTATTAACAGAACATCCAAAACTCCACTTCTAGTCATTGATCAAGCCTACATTTTAAATTACTATTATGACCTTATCAGTAATCATAATAGAATTTAAATTGAATATTATTGCTATGTGAAATCTCAATTTTGCATTTTCGTTTCCTTATTGTACACTTTCTGTATTTTATATTATGATCACCTTTGTTCTTCTAAATCCTTTTATTATTGATTACTTTTGAAGATGAGAGCCAGGGAATTGTTTACAGCAAAAAATGTTCTAGCCCTCAGCTACAAATATACCCCATCCTGTCACTTTTTAATGTATTTCACACTTAATTTCTTTTGAGTTACAAAAATTCAATTTTTTCTAAATTATTATGTCATTTTTAAAAGTAGAATAGTAAAGTAAAAATCAGTTTTTTATACTTTTTCTACTAACATTAACAATAATATGCAATTGGTATTTATTAACTGAAGATAATTACAATTTAGTTCTATCTTTGTCATTGACTAAAATTTCTTCATATTACATCATTTTGCTATCATGTTTACTTCTTTTTTGTAGTTAATGTAAATTTTGGGGTAGTGTTAGCTAAATAAAATCTTTTATTTATTTATATTTATTTAATTTTTGGTAGTGAGGATTGAATTTGGGCCCTTGTGCTTGTGAGGCAGTGGAACAACTGAGCCAAATCCCAAGCCCAATAACATCATTTTCATAGAATTTAGTCAATATTTTCCTAAGAAAAATATTTATTCCTAAATAAGATTACTGTTGAACTTTTGAATGTAGTAGGACAGCAGCAAGAAACTAAGATTTACTGTCCTACCCAAAAGCATTTGTGTATTTGTCACATTCATAACAGCAAAATAAAGCTAAGTACATTTTTTTTCAATATTTATGTTGCCAATGAAAAAGAGGAAGCGTCACACTTAGAAATGTTACCTATCTGTATCAATATTTTAAGAAATATAAATTAATATTCCAAAATGAATCAGTTACCATGAAAGTGGTGTAAATACTGATTATTTATTTATTAATCAATTCTATTTATTTTCTTTGACTCCAAAATCATTTATTTTTTATTATTTTTCTGCAGCTAAATTAGAATTTGTAGATCTCCCCATACCAAGTATTTGTTTAACCTAAACACCTGTGCAGCAAGCTGAGCTGATCCTCTTAGAAAGGATGGCTGGAAACTCAAGACCACTGCGCAGCTGAAGAGACAACTGTACATCCTGATCTCCACGGTTGAAGGAGATGCAAGGAAAGCTGATAATTGGATGCAACATTACCAGCTATCACTCAGCCTCAATCATTGCTTTCTCCCACCCCTGCCACAAATACAACAGGAATGCCACCCCCTTCATAGATAGCTTTAATGCTCAAAGTTTCATCTGCTTCTTAAGGAAAGATGTTACCCAAAGTTCATATGGAATTGCAAAATTTCCACAAATCTTCTTGACATTTGTCACAGAGCCAAAGATCAGAAGTTCATCCTTTCAATACCGTAAATTTGCTCTGACTTTCTCATTTCATAAGTAACACTACTGTCTCAGAAACCCAATTAAACTTTTTCATTTCCACCTGGATTCCTTCAGCAGTAACTTCTTTAAAGTAACAATCAAACTCTTTGTATTGAGACTTCAATCTTCTGATGGCCAGAGTCTCCAGGAATCATCATCAATAACATCAGCAAGAACAATTTCTATGTTAGTCACATCAACACCAAGTTCAGTCATCACTTCAACTAGCATACAGCTGTAGAGCAACCAAGATTTCCTCAGTGTTTCCAAAATTGTTGGTACAGCATGACTCCTGATGTCTAATTCAGTTTGGCCTGCAATAAGTTCAGCAAATCAAAATTTTGCAGCAATTACCTATGCTTCTGACTACTGTACATCATTGTTCACATCATCTTTGCAAAATAACTCTACTTTAGGTGGGTAAAACTTCTTTCCTTCCTTGACATCAAGATTTCTGTTAAGAATATATCAAGTTGCTATTCTTCTGAAAATCCATTTCATTGGAAACACTTCACAATGGGGTGCAATGAAAGTAGTCGTCCATGTTTTCTGACTAAACAAGCTTTGATACCTGCCTCCTGCAACAATTAAAAAATGCATCGAAAATTTTTTTGAAGATTGCATTTTTTTTTCTCAAGTGATTCATTCTGACTGCTTTAATCTGGCCTTGAACTTCAGGAGGACTTTTGCTGACTGTCAGACAGTTCACAGACTTTTTTGTTTTAGCCTCATAGAGTTTTTACAAACATTTAATACCTCAACTGTAGCTATTATCCTGAATAGATTGCTGTCAGTGAAGACCCAGGAAAAAGAGACTGAAACCTGAAAAACAGCAGATTGAGGGGTTCATGGTGCAGGGTGACTCTAATTGCCAAGCTTCCTGAATCATTAAGTAGACATAAAAAAGTAAGAAATTGAAAATCATTATTAAGAAATATTTTGTTATGAAATGTTCTAATGAATTCTACTTTCTGATCAAAAGTGACAGTAAAATTGCTTTTTTCTTTTACTTATTATACATTTTTAATGCTTATTTCATTTTTGGACTCCAAACCAATATCCTCCAGCTAAAATACCACTCTCCAAATTTCAAACTATCCAAATACAGTTAAAATTTCTTGAGGAGAGAATTTTGATTTATCGGTGTGCATGTATTGTTTAAAGATTGTGTGATTGTGTGGGGGGGTGGAGGGGGGGGGAGGGGGGGTTGAGAGAGAGAGAGAGAGAGAGAGAGAGAGAGAGAGAGAGAGAGGAGACTCACCACTTCCAGGCAATACATACTCTGCCATGACTATACTTGAAGGCAGAGGTCTGAGAGCAGTAGTAAAGTCATTTCTTGGTGGAACATTGGACTATATATATAGTGCTGTTTTATAAATGATATATACATTTTAACATTTTTCTGTTGGATTTTTCCTTCCATTTAGGTCTTCTTTATCTATTATTCTTCATTACCGTATCTGAAAATGATTTTAGAAAACATATTTTTATTTGGGCCTCTATATCTCTATGGTTTGGGAATACTAAAGATTACTTTAAGAATTAAATAAATTAAAAATCTACATGGTTCTCTTGCCAATGCTCAGCATTTCATTGTAAAGGCTACTTACTAAAATTATATTTGGTTCTTAATTTATTTGCTTGCAAGTAAGTACACAAATTTATTGCCTAAATATTCTTATGGAATGCCATATCAACCCATACACTTTCCAGTTATGCTTTTAGTCATTTTAGGATGTGATATCTCCTACCTCACCACATGCTCTCTAAAAGCCAACTAAATATTTATGGATTTTGTTACAACACCAAACTAGAATTAGTTGGACCATGGAATATATTTTGTCATAAAAGATCCCAAATTAGAATAGTCATACAATAGGTACTCATACACAATACTCTATGATTATAATTCCAGGGAAGATCTCAATATATGATTTCCAGGTTGTTTTTTTGTTATAATTTCCCTAACAGTGCAAATGGAGATTAGAAGAGTTCAAAAGTGTCATTAATTTTTAAAGTAAAATGTAGACAACAGTTCATTTATATTTTTTGTTATTCTTATATCTTTTTAGATGAAATGCGAACGAATATTGGGTGTTTTCATTTTACAGGCATATAGTGAACATTTGAGGATATTGTTAGGGTTTTGGGAAAATGACACTTTTGATTTGCCACATTCATTCTGAGTCTTCAAGTGAAAAACCTAGAACATATTCTCTCAGCTAGAACTCAGAAAAGTGGCCTACACCTTAACAGTCAAAACGCATAAGGTGTGAGGAGAGTACTCATAGGAAAAGATGTAGAAGTGCCCCCCACCTGGTGCTTGCAGGCCTGGTGAAGCACGGTGAGTCATTTGCAATACTACTGGCGAAAGATAACAGCAGAATCAGCTCTGCACATGGAAACCCCTTCCCTTCCAGCCCTGTCCTCCTAATATCGTCATGTGTCCTCTGTGGAATTAGCTCTGTAGATTGCTCTGGGAATATTATTGAAAATAAAGTGTTTTCCCAACCAGTAAACCTTTCTGTAAACATAGTGTAGTTTTTTTTAAATAAATCTTATACTAGAATGCAATGTACATCACAAGTGCTCTGTTAACAGATTGCAAAAACAGGGGAAAAGAAAAACTCAACCTAGTTATAGAACCAAGCAGATAAACCTATGATATACATGTTGTCAAGATAAACTGCAATTGATCCTGACTTAAGAGGCCTTAACAAAATATTTTTATTCCACATAGTCCATTTTAAGTTCATCTGGTAATTGGAGTATCCGTTTATATTAGCTAATTGGCTATTATAGGCATGGGATGGAAACAAGTCATATTTTGATGATAGGTAGATTTGCAACTTAGGGCAAAGGTCTCATTGCAGTTAGACTCCTTCCCTGCCACAGAGACTGGGAAAAAAGTGCTGTGTTTCTTGATGGTTAAAGTTCAAAATATGATTTCTGAGTTTTTGAATCTTTGTATTTAAAATATGTAATTATATACATTTCAAAGAGAAGAGAAAATACTTAAACAACAGTTTTCTGAGGTAAATGCTCCAAGAAAAATGGAAAGGGAGAAGTCTCTCACATTATTTAGTTCTAAATTTATTTACTTATTTATAAACTGACATAAAATTTCTCTGGTATACTAATTATTATAAATTATATGGATAATGTAGAATGAATGAATTTAGATAATTTGCACACATAAAACTGAACATAATTATCATCTTTGTGAGGAAAACACTTCTACTTTTTTGGTATTTTGCAAAGATAAGAAACTTCAAATAAATGGGAGAAACAATTTCGTGAAATCAGTTGTACAACATGGGAACATAGTTAGCCATGTATGTTATTTCGAACAGAAACATGGCAGTCTCTTACTTTAAATTTTTTATTATAATATATAGTATTTAGTTAGAAATTTCTTGCCCTTCAGGAGTTTCTGTGATTTGTCTGATATATAATAAAAAATTTTTGGTTAACATTTGCAGAGCTAGATTCTTTTACTTGCAAAGAATTAATCTATATATCATGTTATTTAATCTTCAAGGCACCTCTAATACATTTCTAGAGATTAAATTAAGGTCAAGAAAGTTTATATTAAATTGTTTAGCCAGCATATAACTACTCAGAAAGTAATTTAACTGGAGTAAAACTAACTCCATTTAAAGCATTAGGTCAATGAATTGCTGTCCAACTTACTTAAATGTAGACCATTTAGGAAATCAAAATACGTCAGGGATATCCTATCTGACTTCCATTTAGAAATATGTTGTGGATAACAGAAAAATGTCATTTTATAAGTGTGTCTTTGTGCATAGGAGATATTATGAATGTTATTTGATCCAAGAAATATATGTTTTGATATAATTTTTAAAGCATACCAATATTTTCCACCTTCTAGAAGTATTATTCCAATCCGGTCATATTCATGTATAAGTGAGACTATAAAGAAAAAGCTTTAGATAATGCAAGATGAAGGGTGGATGCTTGTGAATGTTGTAATAATTAGACTTTGTCTTTTGGAATTTTGTGTGTTGACAAGAACATAAATTGAAAGGCATATGAGAATAACCTGAACCAAGAGAACCTTAAGGACCTAAAGACATGTTCTTCAAATGAAAAAAGCTCAGAGATAGAAGAGTAGGCCCGGTAAGGTGGTCCCAGAAACTCCAGAAATCAGAACTTTTCTTTGCTCCCCCTGTTTCAGTGCATGTATATAACTTCCATAATCAAATCTGACACAGGATGAGGGTGAGAGTTCCATATATTTATTCTATTTACATTCCATACCAAAAGAAAAACAGGTAGAATGACAGCAAATGCACACTAGACACCTGGAATAACATTCTTTAAGAAGTTTTCCAAACTTTCCTTTACAGCATCCCTATTGTTATTTAATTAGCTGCAATGCAATCACATGGTTACAGTGAACACAAGAGAGGATGGAAAGTATTTCATTTGGAGAAAGTTCAGCTAAAAGGAGCCTCTTTCTACAAAGAGTAGAAGAGCTTTTGTTATGAAACTAGGACATAACAAAAAACAAAACTGAAAATGATCATAACATTTTGCTTCACCACATATTTTTTTTATTTTTAACCAGAAATATCTTTTTCTTTCTTTATGGGGGGGTGTGCGGGGATGGAACTCGGGACCTTGACTTGTGATGCAGGCTGTGGCACCACTGAGCTAAATCCCTGGCCCTGACAGAAATATGTGGACTTCTTTTCAATGTCTTTTTGCTTATGCCGCCTGACAATTATAGGAGCTACCCCAAATCCTCCTAATAAATTTTTTCCTACATATAATAAGATCGTAAACTATGTATAACTCAAGAGAATAAGAGACTCATACTAAATTTAAAGAAATTTTACCAAGATGGTGCATACATTCTGTGTGTAGATATGTGGAGCATTTCAGAAATGCCAAAATTCATGTAGCAGCCAGGTTCTTAATTTAAATCTATGCAAGGATTAGTAACAAAGTGACTTAAATTTTGAATATCAGCATTCAATGAATAGCCACTGATAATCTTTAAGGTGCAGGTAACTAAACTTTTGGGAAGCAAAATATTAGTAGCCTATCATTTTTTTTTCTATTACAAGTTATAAAGACTGTGTTTTTAGATCATACATATTAATAAAAAATTTTGTGGATGACCCAATGATTTTTGTTTGGAAATAGCTTCTCAAGTAATACAAATGAAAGAAGAATAGAGAAACATATTCTATCATCAGAGACTTATGATTCAGTTTTTCCATCTTTCTAAATGTTAATAAATGGAAGTGAAGTGTGCTAGAGAGAATGTAATAAAATTTCACTTTGGAAATATTCTTAATCTATAAAATATGTGATTGTCCATTGAAGCTCCTAGCTTCTCAAGAGCATAAAAAAAAATCCCTTTCAGAAGAATGTACTTGTGCCTCTTCAGAAGCCAGTTATAGTATTATATATATTTGGAAAATATTGTTTCTAATCCTTAAGGATGTCTGCTAAAGTCTCAAATTTCCATGCAATAATTAATAATTTAATGTTTCTATGCAGTAAAAAAGGATCATTTTAGACACTGTCATAAAGAGTAAAAATTATCATCATAATAATTTTTGCATATTCACAGATTTTGCATCAGCTTTTCCACACATAGTATTGTCACATTTGCATCAGTAGTTGCAAATACTTGGAATGTGTTATATATAACTAATATTTTCTGTTTACTTTAGTAGATAATATATGAGAAGACTCTGGCCTTGCTGACGACATGCTGTTATACCCTTCAAATCTAATGAAAGAGTGCAAACTATATTATAGCTTTCAAACTAAATCACCTAAACAGAACATGATCATTTTGTTGTTTAAATGATTATGCATTTTTACACAATGAAAAATTCAATACTTTAGCATTTAGCTGACAAAAAATCTGAGTTAAAGAGCTTGTCATTATCACCCACATATGTGTTATTTATAATTATTAATTACCATTTGCTGGATGGTGAAAAAACTGATTTGCCACACAGAATTTTTATAGAAACACCTCGAAACTCAATTTTAAATAATTTAATTTCCTCATATCATCTTGCTAAAAATCTTTTAATAAAATTAAAATATAACTGAGACGGTTGTCACCACAAATCATTAAGATTTGGGAAAATATTACGCAAGAGAAACATTGAGTACATTTGAAAATTTTTCCTAAACTATTTTTAATCTGTGTTTTATATATTTTAGAAAACGGGAATTTCCATGGAGGAAACATGTAAAAAAAGGACCAATAATTTTTAGCATTCTGTGCGTGTAACTTTTTATCAATTATACATTCATAGATAAAACTGTATATTTTATGTGCAGTTTTCATGCATAAATCTTTAATTTGTACTTTCAAAATTTAAATATGGTTTTATGGGAAAGGTTCTCTACCCATTTTTAACCAATACAATATATTTACAGAAGTACAGACATTATGTCAAGGTGTAATTCATATTTCTAAATATACTATAAACACATTTTCCAAGGGAAATCTAGACATAATAGTGTAGGACAGTTGTTATGATTTAAGTGAAAAAATTGTTCTACTGAATTATCACTGCACATTTAGACAAAGTCCTCTATGTCCCTGACAATTATAATAAAAGTTGTGATTAATAACCCCTGAATTCTTAACTATTATAAAATTGGCAGCATTTGTCTTTCAATTTATATGCGTGAATCAGAAATTGAACCCCAGTAATAAATGGAGTTGAGAACTATTGTACATATATGAGAAACTGCTATTCTCTAACAAAAGAGACAAAGAAACTACTAAAAGTGCATTCACACCAACTGGGTAAGCACCCAAGATGTTTAGATGTAAGTGGACGTTTTTGAAACATTGTCACAAAGCTGATCATTATATGTGATAGTGCCAATTGCCTGATTAATGAACTCTTAACCCTATATTCTTTATCTAGAAAATCAAATTTTCTGTATATAATAAGGTTTATATAGAAAAAAACAGATAAAATAGAAAAATAATGAAATAATCTTGATACCAGGAAACATTTGAGAAAATCCAATACCCATTACTGATAAAATCTCCAAGTAAACTTGGAAAAAAGGGAAAGCTCCTCAGCCTTGTAAGGCACATAAAAGAAAAATCAGAGCTAACATTAGATTTAATGTGCTGATAATATATATTAATGCATATTTTTCTAGTTTTTTTAAGCCTTTATTCTAGAGAACATCAATTTTCTTATTATCTCATGCTCATTAAAATTTTAAATTTGGTTTTTCGTAAAAATACTATATTCTCCAAAAGCAAGGCCAAAGGGAGGTCTTCATTATTAACCATCCCAGATATTACTGTTTTTGGATCTTTCACACATTGGTAATAAATTTATATTTTCTTAATAACAGATAACCGATGAAAATTTTAGGTCATGCTATATTCAGCTTTCATGTTTGAAAGTCTGAAATTTAGAGATTGAATCCAGGACCTAATGCCTATGAGGCCAAAACTCAAACACTGGATTAGAGACTCAGACCTCAAAATCATATTCTTAATATCTGACGTTTATTTTTATTTACATTTTATGTACATTGTTGAATTTTTCTATCATATTACAAATTTATTTTAATATGTCCTTGCTGCTAAGCTGTAGATAGTTCATGCCCTTAATTCATGCAGATGAATAGTTGATGAATGAAAGAAAGAAAAGTTCTAGTTTTTTGGATAGAACTTGAAATCATGGTTTATATGCTTTCAATATGTACTGTAAGGAAAGGACTTAAAATAATTTGTACTATCATACTTCTGGCTAGCTTTGTTTTCATGTTTTTTAGTTAGAGGATGAAGCATATACTAGCAATAGGTGTTCTGCTTTTGTTATCTTTTCTTTTTTGAACTGAAATTGAACTGAGAATCTTCACAATGAGCTACACCCCTAACCCTTTTGCATATTCATTTATATATTTGTTTTTGAAACAGGGTATTGCTAAGCCTTTAAATTAGCCAGAGTGAACTCAAACTTTTCTATTTCCAATTTTTAGTAGTATATGTTTTCAGTACATACCGATTGCATTCATTATAGGAAACTGGTACATGCATATAACATATCATAATTCTTTATCCTTTTCCCTCCCACCCTTTTATTTTGCCAGCATCAGATTCATTTATTTATGTTATTAGTCTTTAAAACTTAATTATCATTTGTACAAATTATCAAGCAGAATAGACCAAAAGCATATAGTACACACAGGACAGTTATACTTAATCAAGGTACACTTTTAGGTACATTGTCCATGTTGCATTGCAATGGCATTTCTCCTTCTCCCCTCTCCCTCTCTATCCTCTGTCTCTCTCTTCTATTATGCACCTTTTATGTTCCACTTTATTTATATAATGAGGTTTCTATGTAATTTCAAATCTGTGTGTGTTATTTACTTCACTTAACATTATGACCTCAAGCATTCTTTAAGGTAGAGTAGTATTCCATTGTGCACAAAGGCCCCATTTTCTTTACCTATTCATCTATTGATGCACATATAGGAAGTTTCCATGGTTCGGCTATTATAAATTGTGCTGCTGTAAACATGGGTTTGCATATATCACTATTGTATGATTCTCCAAAATCAGAAAAGGACCTAATCTGGAAAGAGAACTAGAAGTCAATCTCTTTTATTTTTCTCATTGAGTTTATTGGTGCATTTTAGGTATACAGTACAGTTAAATATTATTGGGATCTTGTACCTTTACATGACAGATCTTGATTCTCATTTTTTCTGCATACCCTTACCCTCCTCCTATTTATGAAGATTTTTTTTCCATTTTTTTCCTTTTCTCACATTTTTTCCTTTTCCCTTACTTAGAGCTCAATATCTTTAATGAATATAAATGCAAAAATCTTCAATAAGATGCCAGCAAGCAAGATTCAGCTAAAAAAAAAAAAATATTGACCAAGTAGGATTCTTTCACGCAATACAGGGATACTTAAACGTATGCATATTAATAAATATGTTACACCACAAAAGCAGAATCAAGGACAAAAATCACATAATCATCTCAATACATACAGAAAAAATATTTAAAAAAATCCAACATCCACTCATGATTAAAAACCTCAGAAAAATAGAAATAGAAGGTCTTTATCTCAAAAGTTATCTATGCTTAACCAAAGGCCAACATCATATTAAAAGAGAATCTGAAAAATTTCCTTCTAAAATTAGGAAAAAGATATAATCTACTATCATCTCTTCTGTTGAATAAAGTTCTCAAAACTCAAAGCAATTAGATGAGAGAAATAAAAGGGACATAGAAAGGAACGGAAGATTTTAAATTATTATTTTTGTAGATGACATGATATTCTACATGGAAACTACACCAAAAATCTTTGAGGACTGATAACCAAATTCAGTAGGATAGCAGGATACAGTCAGGGCTCAAAAATCAACAGCATTCCTTTACATCAATAACAAACTCCCCTTCAAGGAAATTATGTCTTTCACAGTAGCGTGAAGAAAGTGAAATACTTAGGAATTAACCTAACCAAGGAAGTGAAAGATCTCTACGGTGATAATTATAGTATTCTGAAAAAGGAGATCAAAAAGAATCTCAGAAAATAAAAAAAGTATACTCTGTTCCTAGATAGTAGAACCAACATAGACAAAAGTGGCCATATTTACAAAACTCTTCTGTAGATTGAATTCAGCTGCTAAAAATACCAACAGTATTCCTTACACAACTGGAGAAAGCTATACTAAAATTCATATGGAGACAGAAGAGACCTAGAATAGCAAAAGCAATTCTGAGCAACAAGGGGTAGGCAGGGGCATCACAATCCCAGATTTTAGGTTATACTACAAAGCTACAATGATAATAAAAGACATGGAATTGGCAAAAAAAAAAAATTGTGGATTGATGGAACAGAATAAAACATGCAGAAATGACTCCAGGCACATTCAACTATTATATTATCTTTTACAAAGAGGTCCCACTCTTTGCTAAAGAAAGATAGCTCACCTCTTTAACAAATGGTACTGAGGAAACTGGCTATCCACATGCTGAAGGTTATCCCTCAACATGCACTCAACTAAAATCAAACTTGTGATGTTCTAACCTCAGCTTCCCAGTGTGCTAGGATTACAGGAGGGGCGTGTAAAATTCTATTTCATAATACACCAGTCATAGGATATCCTTCTCAAAGTGTGATGTATTTTTATTTTTGTTTTTGTTTTTCTTCATAGCTAAAATATCTTTGGAAGCTTTCAAATATTCATTTTATATTGTGAACAGTATCTTTTTATATACTTGATTGACATAGAAGGAAGACAGTTTTCAGACTTAAGTAGAGGCTAGAATATCAGTGCAAAGCTGTAACTGAAAATAATATTTATTGATTAATACAGTGTAATAGGTATAATTCCTAAAGAATTAAGAGAAACAACATGGTCAGTACTTTGAATTCAATTATTTATCATTGTATGAAATTTTTATCTTTTCTTCATCTTGCTAAACTTGGAAATTCATGTAGAAACTGATATAATAATATTTCCAAATCAAGGAGAAATTTTGGAGATCAGATGATTAAATTAATATGAAATGTATTCTATAATTTTAGCATGATTCTTAATAACAGTAAGCCATCTGTATCATCACTTTAAGATAATTTTATAAATCTTGAATTATTCTTATAATTAGCTCTAATTACTGTTATTTCCATGCAGCCAAATACAGTATTTATAAATTAACTTTGTGTAAAATACAACAGGAATAGAATAATGTAGAAAATTGTTGCCCGTAGCAATTTCCTTATACAATCAACAAATCAGGAACTTTAAATAGTATAAAATTTACCACTTGGCAGAATTTAATTCTCCTCTAAGACTTTAGAATTTCTACCATGTAGATAAAAACTCTTAAGCTGTTTTAATTAGGCCTTTTAATGCATAATTATTGATTTAGGTGCAGGTGCAATCTTTCTTTTATTTAAAAATAAATACAAGTAAAAAATGGGAGGGAAACAAGAGTCTGATTTTCCTTTTGTCTTCTACCATTAGTTCTCCTTTTGTCTGTGGAGATATAAATTCATACTAATCTTTCATACATCAAGGCTTCTCTCAATTTGTTTCAGTCACAAAAGATGGATTTTCTAGTGTCAGAAGTGCAACATTTTTTTCAATTCTAGTAACTGAAGCCATGTATCTGTGCTTATGAAATATTTCTCTCTCCACCATTAACATTTAAAATAGCTAGATTAATATTGGGTAGTAGCATGTACACTACAATAATAGAAAAAGAATAAGACTGTTATTTATGTGTTAGTCTTTAGTATGTGCAGGTTCTAGTTTTCATAGAGAAGATAGGTCTCAAAAGAGTGCTGTATTGGCATGTGTAGAATATTAATAGCCATTGGAGATTGTAAAAATACTGGGAAATAAGGAAAAATGTTTTAGAAAAAACAGAAAAATGGAATAAATGGGTGCATACTTGATCAAATTGCAATTTTTTTACAAGTGTTTAATTTTAGGAAAATATGTCTAAGCTAAATGTTGGGGAGTATATGGTAGAAAATCGTGCATTTTGTTAAAGAACAAAGTGTTTTGATAAACATTATAGAGGATATACATAAAGGATTACAAAGAGAAAAATAAATTTCTGAAGATATCCTTCAAGGCAGAGGAAAAAATCAGCATATTAGGAAAATGAATAAAATCCAAGAAGTTTGCATTTAATGCTTAGTATACCTATAAATAAATGTATTGTTAGCTCATTGTTCTTTATGTTATATTAATGCAACTTTTTTTTTCAAGTTCTCCTCATTGCCTTACTTAGGATGGTTTTTAAAATATTTTCCTTTGCATTCATGATTTTTTAATAGAACTTGATTCTTTTGATTGTTGACAGTCTGATATTGTTGAAATGTAAGTCTCAATAAGTAAAAGTTTTGCTTGTCTGTTCACTAACATATATGGCAAAACAGACACATTAAATACTTCAGACTGAAAAAATAAATTAATGGCCTCAAAATACCATCTAGTATATTTTTTCAGATTTAATATATTTAAAACGTTTTATCTTAAATTTAGATAAAGATATGGAAATTTAGATGAGAATATGGTTTTATGAAATACAATTTTATTTAAACACATTTAAACATGCTTCCTGAAACTTAATTATTTCTCAAACATGATAATTTTCCCCATACAAATGTATTTGTTCTTTTACAGTGTTATTACATTCTATCATTCTCCACACATTTTAATTCTAGGACTTCAATAATGAAAATACTTAGCAATTGTGTTGGTGAGTTAGTTGTTCAATCAGAGCTTACAGTAAGCATTAACATCCTTGTTGAAGAATTTAATTGATACATAGCATAGAAACTAATACATTAAATAAAGCATACTAAGATTTAAAAGCTTACTCTGAAATATGATATATGTAAATAGTGACACAATTTCTATGAATCAGCAAATGTAGAGAAGGTCTGTGCCTGCATTTTGTTGTCACAACCTGAAAGTTTATTGTTGGGAAAAGAATCCGGGACCTGAGAACATGCATATCTAATACTTGCCCAGTGCACTACATAATCTCTAAAAGTCATATTTTTTCCTTTTTAAATGAATATAAAGAGGGTGCCCAATTTCCAGTACTAGGAAAAAAATGGCAGAGGTTCAAGTGGAAACTCGTGCTCAGAGAGAGTTTCTGGCTGTGAAAAAGAGTATAGAAAAAACGTAGAAACAAAGAAAAAAAAACCCAAAATGATGAGCCACTGAGAAATTTGCTGATGTCCTCCTCATCAGATAATATCAATTTGCAGTGTGTAGCACAGAGTGAATACTAACAGATGTTAAATGAATAAATGGTGCAAGGATTAATCAGGGGTATAAAATATTTTATTTTTTTTCTTGGCAATTGTAATCCATCAGAATAGTATATTTTATATAGTATTTAGTAACAAAATTGTTGAATATGTAAGAAGTCCTGTATATATTATTCATATGCTGCAATACCAATTTTCAGACTCAATATATGTGTGCTGACATTAATAATATTTGAAATATTACTTTGAAAAATTATTTCCTTATTCTACTGTGTGATTCTCTAAAGTATAGTTTATATATCAAGGAAGTATATAATCAATTTATGTTAAAATTATATTAACAATTTTGTTTTAATAAAGTAGTAAAAAAAACAATGCTGTATGTAAAATTTTCTGTCTCCTTATAAAGAGACATCATTTGCAAGTTTGTACATGCATTTTATTATAAAACAAAATTGAGCCAATTATTCATGGATTTTTATATGATCTAAATATTCCTTAAGAATTGTGATAAATCTGATAAAAAGTCAAAAGTATTTTCATGTGACTATAAAGAGACATGGATATTTTAAAGCTAAACAACTTCAGTGGAAATTTTTAAAAGAAAACTTGATTTTAAATTAATTTTTATAAAACAATTCAATTGAAAATAATTTCTAATCAGCCGTGGAGAAAAGTCAATATATTTGAAAGTCCACACAAGACATAAAAGTATCATAATGTATTAGTTATTAATTGTTTTTTATTTGAGACTCTAAGTTTAGGTGAAAAAAATTATGCATATTATAAAAACTTTCATTTTAAAGAGCAGGAATGATTTTATAATCTATAATCATTTAAATTCCAATTATCTATATTTTTAAAAAAATGAAATCATGTTACGGAAAATACTATAAGCAAATTTGGGTTCATTTTTAGATCTTTTTTATTTTTATTGAGTTTATTGGTACAATCTAGGTATACAATACAGTTACATTCATTACTGGGATCCTGTACCTTCACATGATAGTTCTTGGTTCTCATTTTTTCCCCTTGTCCCTTACCTCCCTTCAACCCCTTCTCCCCTCCCCATTTACAAACTCTTTATTTCCATTTTTTCATTTTCTCAAATTTTTTCTTTTCCCTTATTTCCTTTCCCCTACCCTTCCCACTTTCCCTATACCTTTAGCCCTTTTCTTCCCATTTCACACTCTTAATTAGGATCTTGTGTACTATTATAGTTTTTCACGACAGAACAACTATTCAGTATTTACACATACATGTGTGACTTATTTATTTCACCTGAGTATAACCTCAATATATATCCACTTTCCTATGATTGGCTCTAATTTCTCATTCTTTATGACTAATATTCCATTTTATAGAAAAAAAAACATATCTTCTTTATCCAGTTTGCAACAGATGGGCAGATGGGCTCTTTCCAAGTTTTAGCTATTACACACTGTGCTGCTATAAACATTGGTGCACATATATCCTTGTGGTATGCTTCTTTTAAATCTTTTGGAAAGATACCCAGCAAGGGATGGCTGGGTCAAATGGAACCTCTAGACCTAGCTCTTTGAGGTATCTCCATACTGATATCCATAGTGGTTGCACCAGTCTGCACTCCTACCAACAGTGGAGAAGGGTTCCCTTCTCCCCACAACCCCACCAACATTTGTTATTGTGTGATTTCTTGAAAGCAGCCATTCTTTGTGGGATGAGGTGTAATCTCAGTGTTGTTTTCATCTGCATCTCTCAAATGACCAGTGAAGTGGAATACTTTTTCATATATTTACTTGCTGCTTTTACTTCTTTGAGAAACATCTATTCATTTCAGATGCCCATTTGTTATTTGGGTCTTTATATTTGGGGGGCTGATTGTTTGAAGTTCTTTATATATTCTAGATAATAGTCCTTTGTCTGAGGAGCAGCTGGTAAATACTTTTTCCCATATTGTAGATTGTCTCTTAGTTCTATTGATGGTTTCTTTTGCAGTGCTGAAGCTTTTCAATAAGATGAGATCACAGTTGTTGATTCTTTCTGCTAGTTCCCATGCTACTGAGGACTTGTTCATAAAGTCTTCCCCTATGCCAATGTCTTCAAGAGTTCTGCCTAATTTCTCTACCAGCAAGTTTAGTGCTTCTGTTTTAATATTTAGATCTTTAATCCACTTTTATTTTATTTTAGTGCATGGTGAAAGATAAGGATCCAGTTTTAATCTTTGGCAGTTTGAGATCCAGTTTTTCTAACATCATTTATTAAAGAGGCTATCTTTCCTCCTGTGGGGATTGTCAGCTCCTTTGAGAAAGATAACATAGCTGAGTACATGTAGAGTTGTTTTTGTGTCTTCCAGTCTGTTCCTCTGATCCTCAGTTCTGTTTATTTGCCAGTACCATACTGTTTTTATCACAGTGGCTTTGTAGTATAGTTTCAGATTAGGAATTTTTATTCCCCCTGGCTTTTGTTATTCTAGGTCTCCTATGGTTCCAAATGAATTTTTGGATTCTTTTTTTCTAGTTCTGTGAAATATAGTGTTGAAATTTCAACTGGCATTCCATTGAATCTGTATTGGTAGTATGGCCACTTTTACTATGTTGATTTTTCCTACCCAAGAGCAGGGGATATCTTTCCATTTTCTTATATCCTCTTTGATCTCTTTTTTCAGAGTGCTGTAGTTTTCGGTGTACAGGTCTTCTGCTTCTTTTGTTAAATGAATTCCCAGATACTTCCTTTTTTGGGGTGAAAGGAATTGTTTCCATAATTTCTTGTTCAGTGAGTATGTTATTTGTGTACAAAAAGGCTATTGAATTTTGGGTGTTGATCTTGTATCCAGCTACCTTGCTAAAAGTGACAATTAAGTCAAGAAGTCTTTTGGTAGAGTTTTTTTGGGTCTTCAATGTAGAGTATCATATCATCAGCAAAAAATGTCAGTTTAACTTCTACCTTTCCTATCTTTATTGCTTTAATTTCTTTCTCTTGTCTAATTGCTATGGTTAATGTTTCCAGAACTATATTGAAGAGGAGTGGTGATAGTGGGCATCCTTGTCTTGTTCCTGATTTTAACGTGAAGGTTTTCATTTTTTTGGCCATTTAATATGATATTGGCTTTTGGTTTTTAATAGATAGTCTTTATTAAGTGGAGATATAGACCATCTATTCCAATATTTTGCAGGGTTTTTATCATGAATGGGTGTTGAATTTTTTCAAATGCTTCTTCTGCATCTATTGAGAGGATCATATGGTTTTTGTCCTTGACTTTGTTAATATGGTTTATTACATTTATTCACTTACATATGTTGAAGCATCCTTGCATCCCTGGAATAAACCCGACTTGGTCAGGATGTATGATCTTCTTGATGATCCTCTGTATTCTGTTTGCTAGTATCTTATTAAGGATTTTTGCATCTATATTCATTAAGGAGATTGGCCTGTAGTTCTCTTTTTTAGTTACATCTTTCCCTGGTTTGGGAATCAAAGTGATACTTGCTTCCAGGAATGAATTTGGAAGTATTGTTTCCTCTCAATTTCTTTAAAAAGTCTCAAGAGTAATGGCAGTAGTTCTTCTCTAAATGTCTTGTAAAATTCAGCAGTGAATCCATCAGGACCTGGGCCTTTCTTTTTTGTCAAGTTTTTAATTACATTTTCAATTTCACTGATTGCAATTGGGGTGTTTAAAATGTTTTTATTTTCTTCTTTCAACTTGGGTAATCCACAAGTATCTAGAAATCTGTCCATCTCTTCTGTGTTTTCCATTTTATTAGAGTACAGGTTCTCATAGTAGGTATTAATGATCCTCTGGATTTCTGTGAGATCTATTGTGACTTTGCCTTTTTCATTCCCAATTGCATGAATCTGAGCCTTTTCTTTCCTTTTTTTTTGATAAGGTTTGCTAAGGGTTTATCAACTTTATTTATTCTTTCAAAAAACCAACTCTTTGATTCATTTATTTTTTGTATCATTTTATTAGTTTCCATTGTATTGATTTCTACTCTAATCTTTATACTTTCTTCTCTTTTTTGAGCTTTGGGCTTTTCTTGCTCTTGTTTTTCTAGGAGTCTAAGATTCATCATTAGCTCACTCTGTTTTCCTAGTGTGGGCATTCAGTGCTATGAATATTCCACATAGAACTGCTTTCATTGTGTCCCATAGATTCCTGTATGTTGTATTGGCATTTTCATTTAATTGTAAAAACTGTCTGATTTCTTCTTTAATTTCCTCTGTGACCCATTGATTGTTAAGGAGAGTGAAGTTCAATTTCCATGTGTCTGTGAATTTCCTACAGTTTCTTATGCTATTGATCTTCAGCTTTTTTGCACTATGATCTGATGATATAGAGGAAATAACTTTGATTCTTTTGAATTTGCTCAAACCTCTTCTGTGAGCTAGTATGTGATCTATCTTGGAGAATGACCCATGTGCAGCTGAAAAGAATGTTTATTCTGTTTTTGTGGGGTGGAACACTCTATAGACGTCTAATAAGTCCATGTGCTCACAGCTTGGTTCAATTCTAGTATTTCATTGTTGATTTTTTACCTAGATGATCTGTCTATTTGTGATAGTGGGGTATTTAGATCCCCCACTACAATTGTATTAGTGCTTTTTTGGTTTTTCATGTTGCTTAATATTTATTTTGTATAATTGGGGGCATTTATATTTGGTGCACCTATGTTTATGATTGTCATCTCTTTCTCTCGAACTGTTCCCTTTACAAGGATTTAATGGCCTTTTGTTGTCTTTCTTAATAAGTTTTGGTTTGAATTTTACTTTGTTTGTGAATAAGATTGCTACTCCTGCATTTTTTGGGGGGCCCCAGTCTCATGGAGAATTGTTTTTCCACACTTTCACTTTCAGTCTATGTGCTTCTTTTTGAACCAGGTGTGTTTCTTGTATACAACAAATTGTTGGATTTTGCTTCTTAATCCATTCTGCCAATCTATTTCTCTTGATTGGTGAATTGAGGCCATTGACATCTATAGTTATAACTGATATGTACTGACTTATTATTGTCATATCATTGTCCTTTTGTTGACTCTTTTTAATTTTTTGCCCTCTCCTTTCAGTTTCTTACCTTGACTATTTGATTTGCTCTGTTAGGACTCATGGTGTTGTGATCTTCATTGTCTTTTTCTAGGATATTATTTAGAATTCCAAGTAGTGCTGGTTTGGTATTCATGAAGTTTCTCAAGTGTTCTTTGTCATGGAAGTATCTTATTTCCCCATCTATTTTGAAAGAGAGTTTTGCAGGATACATCAGTCAAAGTTGGAGGTTGTTTTCTTTTAGGACTTGAAATACCTCACTCCAGGCTCTCTTTGACCTGAGGCTTTTTGTTGAAAAGTCTTCTGTGATTCTGATGGGCTTTCCTTTGCATGTGATTTGTTTCTTTTCTCTTACTGCTTGTAGTATTTTGATCTTCTTTTGGGTTTCTGGGATCTTGGTTATTATATGTCTACGTGCAGATTTTTTTTTAAATTGGGGCTAGTTGGTGTACCATATGCCCCACTTAACTGTATGTCAAATTCTTCCTCTCTGTTTGGGAATTTTTCTGTCATTAATTCTGTGAACAGCTTTTTTAAGTTATTTGCATTTTTTTTCCTGCTACTTCATGGATTCCTATCAGTCTTATGTTATTCTTCTTTGCATCATCTAGGAGTTGTTGGATTGATTTCTCATGTTCCCTTACTGTTTTTAAGTGACGTCTCTATTCATGGTCACTGTCTGCAATCCTATCTTCTATATCTGAGATTCTATCTTTGCAATCTTTTATTCTGTTGCACACACTTTCAACAGAGTTTTTAATCTCCTGGATTTCTTTTTGAATCTGTTTAATGGATTCCATTTCTTTCTTATGTTGGGCGCTCATTGTTTCCATTTCTTTCTTATTCTGGGCCTTCATGGTTTCTATTATGTTCCTGAGCTCATCTACTTTTTTGTCAGTTTCTGTTCTAGAGTCTCAAATCATGTCTTTCATTTTGTTCACCATCTCTATGGTTATCTGGGAAATTATTTCTGTTTAGAATTTTTCTATAGTTTGATTGATCAGTTTTGTTACTTCCTGTGCTGTGAGTTCTTAGTGTCCTTGTAGTTCACTATCAGACTTTTCATCCTCCTTTTCCCTACTGTTTGCCATTGGTAGACTTGAAGTCTGTCTTTTTGGCTTGCTTAAGTGTTTTCTCATCTTTATTTTTGCTTTTGGGTTGCCCTTGATTCAATCTCTGGGTCAGTAAATCTTCCTGATATTGTTGCATCCCAGCCTTGGATTCTTTAATGACTTATAGACATTCTTATATTCATAGTTGAAACAACTCATCAAATCAATCCCTATCTGTTATCCCAACTGATTCAATCAGGAACACAATAGGATCAATCACCACCCTTTATACCCAGCCATGCCTCTGCGGAGTGCGTCCCTGGACTGGCACAATCAGGGGATCTGAGAGCCAGGGTGGTGGGGTGGCGCAGTGCTTAGCAGTGCCCACATGGCTACCCTCCTGGTGCTGGGTCCAGAGCAATCAATGGCGCCCCCAGGGAAAGGCACGACCTGGTTGGCAGAGGGAGATCTGAAGTCCAAGCCAGCTGCCTTCCCAAAAGTCACCCTCCTGGTGCTGGGTTGGGAGGAATCAATGACACCACAGGAAAAGTTGCATCTATGTGGGCCTCTAGATCTGGCCTGGACAGGGGAGGGAAATCTGAAGTCCATGCCAGCTGCTTTTGCAAAACTCTAGGTTCAATTTTAGAATTAAAAATATCTTGCCAGTTAAAGAGATAATTAATTTTATATGATTATCCAAATTGTGAAAAGTTATTGTTTTAAAGTTATTATTTTTATGAAACTCTAAAAATATTTTGAATATTTTTTCAAAGGAATATCCAACCAGTCAATGAGTTAGTGAGCTGAAAAATGTATGTGTTATTTCAAATACAACTGTGTTATCTCTTAGGTATACTTGCTTTTATAGAGCGTGTAGTTTATATATGCTTGCATATATTATGCGAACAAATGCCTAAAAATCCACATGAGTGAATATGCATAATGCAAAGAAATAAACACAAGTGTTTAAGCTAGTTTCATACCATTGAACTGATTATTTTAGTAGACACATCCAACAACTAATTTATAGTCTGATGTTTCTATGACTATGTAAGAAAAATTAAATTATGAGGTTCAGTAAATATTTATGGTATGACTACTAAGATGTTTCTGGTGATGATTAAAGAGCCCCAATGAACAGGCCTAACAAACAGAAGACACTTCTGTCATCTAAAGAAGAGTGTGATTTGTGAATGTAACAATTTTTATTAGTCAGTTAAGTCAAATTACCAGATAATCTTTACTTGTCTCATTTATGGCCTTCTACTGGAATAAGCGTAGGTAAATAGTTTTAGGTAAAAAGAAAAAGAAAAAAGAAAGTACAGAAGTATCATTTCAATAAACGTTTAAAATATTAGACAAAATAAACTAACAGGTACTTGTTACTATGTACCCTACAAGAAACAAGATTTATTTTCTTTTGCTTTGCCATGTACTTTATATGACAACAGAACTATAGATTAATAGAAATTTTAAAAGTAGCAGGCAATTGCTTGTCAGTAAAATGAATTAAAGAACAAAAAATATTGGTTATGCAAAGGTGTAGTCCTTCAACATTTCAATAAATATTGCTATTTTGTTTTAAATCAAGTAACTAAATTTGAGGTCTGTAAGACCCTAATATAGAAGATGGTGGTAGCTATAGATAGATAGATAGATACATACATGCATACATACATGCGTACATAAAAAGATAGAGATATATTTTGGAACACTTTTCTGATCCTTGTATATCTACTTTTGAAACATTCAATTAAAGTTTCTAATTAAATACTTTAAGGATGTTGTTTATGAGAATCTAGAGAATTATGCATGATAATTTCTCAGTGGCATTTTTCAGTACTCACATGGTTTACCAAAATTTAAATATAATTTTCAAATAGAGTAAGCCTAAAAATAGCTTAAAAAACAAATATATTGTGAAAATTATATTGTGAAAAAAACTCATAATGTTGAATATTTACATTGGTGAAAAAACTTCTGATAATATACAGTAATGATAAAAAATACCATTTAAAAATATCAGAAGTTAATTCTGCTTGGCTAATCTAAATCAAACCACCTTATTAAATACGTAGGACTTGTAGAGGTACAAGATCCCAACAATGAATGTAACTGTACTGTATCCCTAAAATGTACCAATAAACTCAATTAAAGCTGAAAAAAAATGTAGAACTTATTACTAACCATTTCAAAAATGACATTTTAAAAGAAATTAATTAAGTACACAGATGACTTTTGCAACTGTTAACCTTTGATTTATTTTCTTTCACAGAACTAGATTTACATAACCAAACAAATTCTTATCAAAATATATATTTTTTTAACAAGGAGCTTAGTGATTTCAGTTATATTTATTCTGTAATTATTAGAGTTGTGGAATAATAAAATATATAACATGGCATATTACAACATGTATTTCAAAGAAAATTTATAATGTTTAATTCCTTTATAAAAGAAACCATAGTTAATGATATATAAATTCCTTATAAAGGAAATGGTAATTGATATTAAATAGGATGTGTGCTACCAAAGGATTTTTGTAACTACTAATGTGCAGTTACTGATATAGACTCTAGCAGATTATTTGTGAGAACAGAAGCAGGAGTTAAAATATGTAGTGTTTAGGCCTTTGAACATGTAGTCCAAGTTTGAATTTAAATCTTTGGGTCAGTTCTGATTCACACTGCATAATCTTGCTCTAGTTTCTAATCTTAGTTTACATTGTATAAGAAGGACTATATTTATTGATATCTTACATTTCAATGGATACAAAAGAATAAAAACAAGTTATAAGATACAATTTTCCCTTCAAGAGACTTATTTTATTATAGTACATGCTAGTTTCATTCTCTAAGATGCTAAGTAGTTGTTTTTCATGTAGTTTAGTGTAATAGCACATGATATATAATATAATCATGATATGATATAAATGTAAAGCTTATCAAATAAATGTTAATAAAGAGCCAAACACAAGGAATAATTTGCTCATAACTTAAAAAGACTGTATTTCCCTTGTGCCCCCTTCATTAGTTAAAATGATAGTGGCTGCAGATTTTTCCCTTTTGCTATGGGCTATTGTAGGCACTTCTTTTGCAGTGATTAAACTGCTAATTCTTAGTGAATCCATTAAGAAGAAAGTGACTAATTATGAACATTAACAGTAAAGATTGTGGGAAGGGCAACGTATTTCATTGTGAATGCATAACACTGCTGTGTTGAAGTTGTAGTCTGAAATAAATAAATACAACATGTAATAGATAACAAAAATGGTCACAGAGAAGAAATGCAGGCTATTATCTCTGAAAAGAATGAAGGCATTAGTTAGGAAACATGGAAAGAAGACTTTTCATTATGCTATTCAGGGTTGAAATGCCTTTAGAGAAAAGATATGAGATTGGATACCAGCCTCTCATGTCTTATCCCCTGCCACCTCCTGCCACACTGTGCCATTTGTTCAGTTCAGTGCCATTTGTTTGCTGCCTATCCATAATGCCCTTTTTTCTTTTTCCACAGTGTTCTTAATGAGGTCCTATTTATTCTTCTGTATGGAATTCTAAAGGGATATTTTAAAAAATAATCTTTCATAATACACTATTTCCTCACTTCCACTGAAATATAGAGCCTTAATAATTATTATATAACATACTGTAACTATTAGAATTGTCTTTATTGTATATACAGCTATTCTTGAGTTTGGAAACACTATATTGTACACCAGCACATTCCCAGAATCTAGCACAATACTGGCACACAGTAGATATTCAGCGAGTATTTAATAATTGGAGAATAAATACTTTGATATTTGATATTAAGATGAAATTAAGGTGAAGCAGACAAGTGTTACCTGATGTGATAGACAATTTTAAAAAGAAATTATTATTATTGTCACTATTGTTTGATATTGGGGATCAAACTCAACCTTGTGCTTGCCAGGCAGGCATGTCACCAGTGAGCTAAATCCCTGGCCCAAGAAAATATTATTAAAAATAGAAATTTCCTGGTGATATGAAAGGTTGTGAACATGTAAGAAAATACATCTGCCAAGAAATGTGTGCAGTGGGATTATAATAGAGCGATGAATATAGAATAATCTCATGAACAAATACTGAACAGTTTAGCAGCACAGCTGGTTGAAAGGAAAAAAATAAAGAAAAGCAAACAAAAAAATACATTTGATACCATCAAAAGAAAATATTAAAAGCGTAAGAAGAAATTATTAGAAATAAATCAAGTTTAAGAAATCTTTTAAAAAGAGGACCTATGGAGCTGAGTTAAGAATACAACTTGTAGAAAGAAATAGCATGAATACTCACTAAATTATCTGTTATATTAGTAATATAGTGACAGAATGAACTTCCAGGAGCAGGAATAATATTTAGGCATCATTGCATGAGTGTAGTCCTCACATCCGGGAAGCTGAGGCTGAAAGATTGCAAAGGCAGGATCCACCTGGGCAGTTTAACAATGAAGAAACACCCATCTCTAAGTGAAAAGCAAATAGGTCTGGGGATATAGCTCAGTGTGAAGTTATTAGGTTCAATTACCAGCATACCCACCCCGCTAGTCTGCAACACACACAAGGCATCTGATTCTTTCTGAGTTTTAAAAGTACAGTCAACAATATAGCCTAGAGAAAACAATGCAGATGTTAGATAGAAAGACTTACCTGGAAATGATTTCCAGGTTTTTGGACTGATTACCTTAATGTCTTCCATTTACAGTGCTTTTAGACATGCAAAAATGTGAAATGAGCTTTTTATCACCAGTACTGCAGAGATTGAACCGAGAACCTTCATACTGATGTACACCACAGCCCTAATTATTTCATTTAAAAACATTCCTTTGCTAAACTGAGACTGGCTTTGAACTGGCTTATCATGTTATTTTAGGTTTCCTGAGTAGCTGTGATAAATATATGAGCCTCTGTGCTCTGCTGAAATGAACAGTTGGAAAGAGGTGAAGGGCTTCTGATGTTAAATGGTAGAAATGGTAGGGGCCATCCTTCGGGATCTTCTATTTCACTTTCTTGGACAAATAGGAAATGGCTGGCAACTTCAGTCAGGGTAGCAGGAAAGGTTGTGGTGGCTCGGAAAGCAAAGAGAATGTGAAATGATGTTCTTAAATTCAGTAGAAATGGAATGTGGCAATGCAAGAAAGTAAGGAGGCAGCATTCAGTGTTGACTTCAGGGTCCCAGTTAAAGAGGTTAGACAGGAAGATCATTTGTTTCTCTATTTAATTAATCTTTATTTTATTTTTTATAATCATTCATTTTATTTTTTTCTCACTGAGTTTATTGGAACATATTAAGTATACAGTACAGCTGCATTCATCGTTGGGATCTTGTACCTTTACATGACAGGTCTTGGTTCTCATTTTTTCCCCTTACCTCTGCACTCCCTTCACGCCCTCCTCCCTTCCCTATTGACAATGAAAAAAATGGAAATAAAGTAGTAATTAATCTTTAGAGTGAGACAAGTCTAATCAGGGTGATTTGGATTGACAAGCAGGCATGACAAAATGACAGAGGTCAAGAAATCCATGGTATTTAGAACGGTGCTACTGTCATTCAAGACCATAACCAAGGCTGGGGATATAGGTCAGTGGACTGAAGCTGCCTTGTAGTTGCAAGGCCCTGAGTTCCCTTCCTAGTACACCACCCCTAAAAAAGAAAAAAAAAAAAAAGACCATCATATGTAGTATATATATATATATAGACAGAGAGAGAGAGAGAGAGAGAGAGAGAGAGAGAGAGAGAGAGAGAGAGAGAGAGAGAGAGAGAGAGAGAGAGAGAAAAGAGGTGAGGTAGTTGAAAATGGAAGTGATAATACAAAATCAAATCATTATTGCACAAAAGTCCTGTGTGTAAATCTTTTTGTTTCTTTTCAGGGCAGTAACAGATGTATTCCAGAAAGATGAGATTTAGGATCAGAAAAATGTAGCAATTTAGTATAACAGCAATTTAAAATTTGTATGTCCATACAAATTCTTAAAAGTGTTTATCTTTAATAAGAGAGTGTCAAAACAATCTTAATAATAAATTAATAATGATTTTTGATTGCAAGCAAATTTAATGAAGATGAGGCAGAAAAAGAAGGGACTGTGAGTCTGGTTGGCTCTCCATAGTCCTAAAATTTGTTGTTAGACTACTGCATTAATTAGACAATTAATCAGCAATGTCTTTAAAGGGGAACAATATATTAAGATAACAAAACAAAATATTTTATATAAAATTGTTAGTCTTTTATAAAAACAGAAGATAGGGTGTTTCTTTTCTCTATTCCGTCGGTAAAAAAAAAGATGAAAAATATCATCGGGAGGACAGTATTTCTTTTAAGTTAAAGGTCACAATTTACTGAAAAGACAAGGAAATTTCTTCTTCCTCAAAATCCGTTTTTTAAACTTAGAGACCATGAAGAACTATGATTCATGTTGCTACGGTAGACTGGCTTGTGATGTATCTGAATTTCAACAATATGTGGTAGAATTACTCCAGAAAAATAACTTACAAACTTTGAAGTCAGACTGAATACAGCTGTCATGTGGGAAAGAAATTTGAAACTGTGGGAAAAGTAAAAGCTGACTTCTATATCATAATCCTAAAAGTATATAACTAATCATGATATATATATACATATATATATATATACATATATATATTATATAGTGACAGATATGTATATAGACACAGAGATAGAGAGAAAGATTCTTTGATTGATCTTATATTAAATTTTCAAATTTGTATGAGTCACCTTGACTTACATTGATTTGTATTAATCTCTCTGATAGCAAGAGTATTTGTTTCACTTCAGAAACCCCACAAAGCCAAATGCTGGTACAATAAAGCAGGCGGTTTTTCCATTGATTTTTAAGACTAGACTTTTTTCCCCTTTGGTTTTAAAGAAAAAATTTATAAAACCCACTCTAAATTTTGTTTTTTCTTCCCTAATATTTATACTTTTTTCTGAATAGCAAAGTATTCCTTATGTTGACTTAAGTAAATGACTTCTATCAGACTAAAATCGTCCACGTGATGGCTATATTAGCAGATACAGCTTGCTGATGACTTAGTATTCCAGGAGAAGTTCATCTAGAATTTCAACTTCATCATCATATTGCAAGAGTGATGGTTATTGTTGTACCAGGTACCACATTCAGCTATTCCAATAGTCAGAGAATGAGAAAAGTACTACCTATCTTGCCGTCTTAGAAGTAAAACTTTTTCTCAGAATTTCCCATAATCCATCTTTTATATAATTGACCATTCCTGAGCTAAACACTGGCAACAAAATTTAGATTATCCTTATCCAGGTGCTTCACTGATGATGATTTTCCTTGAAAGGGACATCTGACAGTATTTGAAGATAATTTTTGGTTGTCACAATTAGGGAAACAGCATGGACACCTTGTAAAGAGGAGCAGGGAGACTGCAGAGCTGTCCACAAAGTACAAGTCAATCCTTGCACCAGAAAAGGAATATCCATCCCAACTGTCACTAGAGTCAATTCTGAGAAACCAATAAAGAGCAATTATTAGACCAATAAAGACAACCCCTTGAGATATGGTTGACAAGAGCTTCTAACAAAGCACCTGGATCAGTGAGGAATCAATACATAAAGATATTTAATAACCTTAGGAAGGAGTCACATACAAAAAAGCCAGATTGATATTAACGCCATTGCCATTACATGTTTGTAATAGACACACAGTTTTCATTTAGTTTCAATAAGTAATTTTATATCTTCAGGCATCTGATGGAAAATTTCATGATAGTTGATCATAAAAAAGTGTTTTAATTGCGGTTACTACTTGATGAATATGTTATAAAAAATTCTAACATTTAGTAGACCATAAAATATGTAATATATTCTTCAAAATCAAATAAAATATTGAAAACTTGGTTAGAATATGTATTAATTGTCTTTTCAAATTTTGAAACAGCACTACTTCAAAATGGAAAATTGTTTATGTGCGTGGGCATGTGAACTTACTAGACAATTATTCTTCTGCATATGAAGCAGGCAATATGTGCTTCTTCAGGAGATGAACCATCCTCATACCACCTACCTCTCTTTGCAGATTTTCTGTGCTTTGCATATAATTTATTTAATAATTGTTTTTTCAAGAAGGAAATTTAAACCGTTCTGCATATGACTCCTTTCAGATAGTTTAATATAGTACAATATATCTAATGTTAAGGACAACAATCAACTAATATTTATCAGGCAATGTCTGAGCACATTTTCTGGACTTGTGAGTTTTCATTACATCTAATAACATTTGATTTTGTATAATTATCAATATAAAATGATCAAGTTCTAAAACTGGAGGATGAGAGTGTGCGTGTTTCTCAAGAGAAGGCCAGGGAGTTAGCTCAATGGTTCCACCGTCTGCCTTCCAAGCGCAAAGTCCTGAATTCAACCCCCAGTACCAAAAGAAAAAAGAGGGAAACTGTATGTCTAGGATTGTAAAGTACTTTTTTTTTAGATCCCACAGATGGACTAATTGAAACAAAACTATGATCCCAGGGCTACTATTTCACCACATACTGCTCCACTTGTTACTTATCTGTTGGGGAAAGAAGGTAGGCTATAGAAAAATAGGAGATGGAGAGAGAAAATGTGAATATTTTAGATTTCAGCTTTCTTACAGATGAATGTGCACAGAGGAATACTCTTACTCCTTAATGATGCCACTGCTAGTAGATTTTGCAGAACTAATGAAATGACTACAATAAATTATATGCAGTATTTCCGATAGATTCCTCCCCAGATTACTGTTAAAATATGAAATTATTATTTTTACGTGACAGGTAAATAACCATTTTCCTCTAATTAGACTAGATTAAGAGAAGTAAAATGCTTTGAAAATAGCAATGAAATGGAATGGTGTCTTACATCAAGAGCAGAATCATGTTAATGTCTTATGCTGTCTAGTTACCATGACAAATAGGTTTTGCTACACGCACACTTTAATTATTAATGCTGAAATCTGCTGAAAGTGAAGTATTGCTTTTCATAAGAGCTATTACTACTGAAATGACCCATTTAATAGTGATCATGTTATCAAAGTATGGATGTAAATTGGTAATTAATAACAGTCCATTTCTGGAAATGTTAACACAGAAGTTCAATAAAAATGCTAAATGGGTATCAAATACCACAGACGCTATATTGACCTATTACTATGTATTACTTATGTTAAATGCTCTGTAGGGTTAGATATGAGAAAAATGATAAGAATAAAACATGTTCTAACTAGCATCCAAGAAGTCTGTTATTTAATTTATAAATTATTTGCATATTTTCTTCCAACTTTTACATCTAAAAATAATATATAAAATGTTACACAATTTTCTTATGGAAACACCAGCAAATTTCAGGTAGAGTAGATATCTCAAAGGAAGAATTCCATGGCTTTTGGTTTGGGAAACATTTCACCTGAAAGACAACTAGATTAGAGGAGTGGATACTTCCTTATTCAGATATTTTTCCTATTCTGTCCACCAGTGAGCAGGACAAATCCACCCATACTGAACATCATGAAGGGCAATCAGCCTTACACAGTTTACTCATGTAAATGTTAATGTTAAAGCAATCCAGCAACACTCTCAAAAACACACCTACCTGTTTAGCCAAATACTTCTACATTTGATGGCCTAGACAAGTTAACACATAAAATAAATCACCATGGGGAATGAAGACATATTAATGGAGGAGAAGAGAATTTATGCTAGGTAAGAAATAATATGAGAATACGTCTTGGCTAAGTGGCAAATTATAATTAATAAGGTTATGGGTGTATAGGTTTCTATCTGGAAATATAAGTATAAAGGAATATTTATCCTATAATCATTTGTTTCATCAAAAATTTTTAACATTTAAAATAATACAAGTAAAATTCCCCCCCCCTTTTTTTTTTTTTTTTTTTCAGTACCCGGGATCAAACTCAGGATCTTGTGCTTGCCAGGCAGGAACTGTGTCACTGAGCTAAATCCCTAGCCCAATTTTTCTCTTATAAATCAGTATTGTAATTTTTATTTTGTTTTTTGGTTTTTTGAGACAGGGTCTTACTAGGCAGTTGAGATTGAACTGGAACTCACTATGTAGCCCAGGTTGGTCTCAAACTCACAGTGATCCTCCTGCCTCAGCCTCGCAAGTGCTGGGATTAGAGGCTAGCGCCACCACGCCACACTGCAATTTGTATTCTTAATAACTTCTAAAAATAAATGTTCTGAGTTTTGTGAGCACTGATTCCTAGAAGAGACAGAAAGAAAGAGTAGGGAATATATCACCATCAGTTTTCTATAAGGATTACAAGTATGAAGATACAAGAATTTTAAAAGATGATGTAAAGATTACATAGCTATTGTTTCTATAAATGGCCCAAGATATCTTAAAAGAACAGAGTAGTTTTGTAGTTTTGTCTCAGAGATTATAGTAAGTCTCAGAGAGAATAGTGAGCTTTGTATATAGGTTTTGATACTTGGAAATTTATCCTAATATAACCGTTAATACTGCTTTGTCAACTTCACTGGATTGAGAAATTCCTAGAAGGTTGCTTGTGGGTGGGTGGGTCTGGGTGGGTCATTGTGGTATGACCTCGGGTGTTTATATATATATATATTTTATACACACACACACACACACACACACACACACACACACACACACAGTCCCTTAACCCATCTTCTCTGCCACTGTTCTAGCTACCATGAACTGAAGAGCTTTGCTATGTCACCCCTTTCCAAATGTGATTTTTCTGACACTGAGCCTGCCTGCTATGTACTAAATCTCTTGAAACCATAAACTAATGCAGTAAATTAAACTTCTCCTCTTGTTGTGGATATGAGGTATTATATCTCAGCAATGGGAAAAATGACAAATGCAAAAATTGGTACTAGGAATGGGGCCATTCCTGTGACTGTACATTACCATGCAGCATCGGTGCCTTTGTAATGAATGTATTGGTGGAAGGAGCCTGGAAAGGTTTTAAGGTACAGTGTGAAGAAGGCATAACGTGCCATAAAGAAGCCCAGGAGATCAGAATGCTGACTGCAATACAGAGTAAATGCAAGGCTAGGAAGGTTTCAGTTGGTAATAAGGACTCCTTTGGCCTTTGGACTACAGGCTATCTGTGTTTTACTCTGACAAATATGTGTGTGTCTTATGCAATTATATATAT
>NW_022900918.1:5861047-5897964 GCF_012274545.1 Fukomys damarensis
ACACACACACACACACACACACACACACACACATATATATGTGTGTGTGTGCATGTGTGTGTGTGTGTGTGTGTGTGTGTGTATACTGAGTCTAAAGGAGACTCAGGTTAAGGATAGAAAACTAATTGATCAAGGAGAAGAAATTTCAACATTTAAGTTTTGGCATGGGTACAGCTGGTTGCTTTTGTGGTTACATTTACAGTGAGACTCAGGGACAAATCCAGTGCTGAAGCATATGAAAAACTTCAATTTTGACCCAGAAAGAACCATGTGAAGTTGGGGCCAGAGGAAATGTGGCTCTTAATGAGACTACTGCCTTGAAAAGACACTAAGTATGAGAAAAGGAAAAAAAAAATGGGAACAATGTCTTTGCAAATAGGGGAGGGTGGAGGAGGTGGAGGGAGGGCAGGGGTATGAGGAAAAAATGAGAACCAAGATCTGTTATTTAAAGGTGCAAGATTCTAGTTATAAATGTAACTGTACCACATACTTAAAAAGTACCATTCAAAATGAAAAAAAGATAAATAAAAGACACCAAGTAACTTTTAAAGGAATAAGTAGAAAGGTGCCTTGAGGGCCTCTCTGGAGGACGTCACAGATGGCAGGTTCAAGGCGCTCAGAGATGCTCTAGTCATGGTTTAAGCGGTGCTGGCTTCGACTCCCGCTGGCAGCCAGTATTGATACCATCAACATGATGCCGGTTTTCCTGGAAGGTAGATTGTAATTCCTGTGGGATCAGGAGGGTTTCTCCTCAGATTTCAAAATAAAGGCCTGAGAGACCAGGCAAGGATCACTTGAGAGGTCAGTGGTTCTAACGTCAGGAAGGAAGTCAAATGTGCAATGAAGATGTTAGCAGTGTGCCTAGGAGATTTGGAGTGTGTGAGTGGAGCCACGCGAAGACAGTGGCAGTACGGGTTGCAACCAGCAAGGACATAGGTATGGGTGGCCCCAGCCTTCTGGAATTCATATTTTAACACCATATGGTCTTGATGTCAAAAGCTATGGGACTTAATATTTGCCCCACTGAATTTCAGTCTTGCTTTGGTCTTATTCTTTTCTATCCCTCTTTTCCTCCATTTTAGAATAGAAATACTTACTTTGAGCCATTGTATTTTGGGGTTAGTGTAACTTGTTTTGATTGTCACAGTTCACAGCTTGAGTCTCAAAAAGACTTAAAGCTGAACTTCTGAAGAATGCTAGACATATTAAGAGTTGGAGAAAGGTATTATTATTTTTCCAGTTTACACAAAACATTTATATTATGGTAGGCAGAATTATGAACTTCTTGTTACCTTTATGTGAAGATGAAATATTGTTTGAGGAGCTCTGTTCTTGTGAACTATACATATGGTCTGTGGCCTTTTCTTCTCTGGCAATCTTCTGCTTTGACTCCCAGGTGCCGTACACTAAGCAGCTGTCCTCTGTCAAACCCTGCCAGCATGTTTTCTACTTGAAGCTTACTGACCATGTACTGATCTCCTGGAATCTTGAGTTTATGCTCTTTTAGGTCATGGGTGTTGATCATTTTGTGTTAGCTTCTGAAAAGCTGACCTATACACCAAATTTATTTTAAAAAAGATTTCTTAAGGCAAGATGTGTTGCATTAATGCTTTTTGGTTTATTTGTTGTTTTTCACCCTTTGCAACTCTTTCCAACCTATAGTTTTTGTCAGTTTGCCTTGGTGGACATTAATTACCTGACCAATGGAAGTGTGTCATACTGTAGTCAGCTATCACCATGATATTAATTACTAAACCCTCTTCTAAGTCTCTAGGAAGACTTTAAAACTAGCATAATATCTATAGTAAATAATTACTTATGTTTACAAGGCCTATAAACCAGCAATTTAACGAGGAAAACAATTCTATAATACCGAATATATGTGATTTCTGGTATTCAATATAACTTCCATTTTATTGAAGGATCAACTAATATAGTTTGGAGCTTGCATTTACTCCAAATGCTATTAATGTTTAACTGAAACTATTAACATTGTAACATCAGTAAAATTCTGCTCTATGCCAAAGCATCAAAGTTATCAGTACAGCTGCTATGGCTGAGATTAAAAAGAATAAACCATTGTTTCATAAATTGTATCCTGTCATTTTGTGATACAGAATAAGATACAGGTGACTGAGCATTGATCCTAAGTAAACCACTGATACGTTAAAAGACTTCAGCCAGTTCCCACACAGTGATGCATTACTGATCAGAGATTTTCTTTTAACCTCTTCAAAATTAATTAAGATTTCTGTCACATTACATGAAATACTATGATACTAAAACAATACTTGTTAGCTTTGTTAACCTAAAAATGGTAATTATTTGTCATAAAAACATAAAATACTCCAAAAGGCCCATTGATATGTTTAACTTGCTTGCACAAGTACATATTTTAACTTTTTAATGAACTAAAATGATTCTTATAACTATATATTTGGTTTATATAATATCAACAACACAAACCTGAAATATAGTTGAAACTTTGGCAATTAATAACTAATACATTTACTCCCACAAGTAGAAACATTTTCAGATGATTTATTACAAATTTATTATTTAGTTAAACAATCACAGACTCTTTTTGAAGTGCTATAGACTGAATCCATGATGTTGTGCATGCTAAGAGACAGGTGTTCTATTGATGACTTACATCCCCAGCCCAGAAAAGTAAAATGCTAATTTATAAAAACTAAGTCAGGGATTAATTTCAAACTGTTTTTATTGTGTTTTAAGATAAATAAAAGAATTAGAAAAATATGGTACAATAAAATACAGAGTTGCTCTTAATGTAATTAGAACTGATAATAAAAACATAAAAGATCTATTTAATATGTATAGTGAGTTTTGTGGATAATCATAGAAATAAAACATAGTGTGTAAAACCCACATCGTTCTTTAAACTAGGTATCATTATGTAAATGATATAAAATACGGGCTAAGATTTAAATAAGAGGAATTAAAATAAAACATTTGATGTATCTATTTAAATACTTATATTTTTCAATTTTCTATTTCTTTTGAGAATCTTCCAGATGGCAGCATACAACTCAGAATGAATAGTGTGCCTTGACCCACTCAGGTTTTCCCTGTTATGTAGGTCTCTAAATTTCTACCTGACATATATTGAAAATTATATGTAATACGTTGAGTACACATTTATATTTCTGGTAATTATTTAGTAAATATACATAAATTTAAACCATAGAGACAGATACAATTCATGAGTATTCTTTTTTTTTTTAAATATGTAAAGTTAAATTGATCTGTTCTTTTTATTTTTCAGGGCTGGAACAAAAACCAGAATCTTGTGTATGCTCAGCACATGTTCTGCCAGTAAACTACACCCCTAGCTCTAAATTTATTCTTAAATATCATTACAAATCAAATTTAAACCCAGTACACCAACAAATAATAGCAATAAATTATGATAGATCCATAGAAAGTGTTGCCTACATATGTAGCGAAAGTAGACAAATTAATAAGCAATCAACCATATACAGAATGCTAATGTACTAAGCACTTAAATACACATTTCATTCTTACATTATGCTAAAGGAAATTGAAGATGCTTCTTATTTCTCTTTCTTTCCTTCCTTCCTTCTTGTTCCTTCCTTCCTTCCTTCCTTCCTTCCTTCCTTCCTTCCTTCCTTCCTTCCCTTCTTTCTTTGGTACCAGGGATTGAAATCGAGCCCTTGCACTTGCAAGGCAGGCTTCGGAACCACTGAGCCAAATCCCAACCCAAGATACTACTTGTGTTAAAAAGAAAATTTCTAAAATAACTGAAAAAAATTCTTGTGCCACGTCTCTCTCTCTCTCTCTCACCCCCCCACATGCACAAGCATACATACAAATAGAAATAGAATAAATGTATAGTTGATTAACACAAATACTTCTATACATGCCAATACAAAGAAAAAATCATTTTTCTGTAATTTTGAGCCAATATAAAAATCTTACATTGTTATTATCAATATATTGATTATTTGTTTAACATTTACTTAGATCGGTGATTCTTTTCCATTTGCCAATGTCATTCCTAGTGTCTATCTAGCTCACCCCCAAAATGTTTGTAAGAGCACCCGCATTTCATTTTAAATTATTCTACTTTGATTGATAAATTATACAATCATGCTACCAGTCAAGAAAAAAGGGTCTTACTGTATTTTGGATATATATAAATATCAATACCTTTGCACATAAGAGCGCAATATATGTTTATTAATACAGTTAGTATATTGACAAAAATATATGACAGAAACTGGGAAAAAGGCCAGGTGTCTGAACAGTGGCTTTTTTTTTTTGTACCAGAGATCCAGCTTGGGTCCTTGCACTTGCAAGGCAGGTGGTGGAACCTCTGAGCTAAATACCCAGCAGCTCTTTTCAACATAGATAATTTAGGTATTTAATTCAAAGTAATTATTGCATAAAGCTTACACTGGGTGATAACTTCTATTCAGTGAATGAAGACATACAACATTTTTAGTAAAGTGGAATAGAGATTGCATTGTGGTAATGTGAGCCTTGAAATAATCAGTTATGCTTTAGCAAGGAGGTTCCTGAGAAATAAAACAAGGGAGAAAAGTGAATTCCACATGGAAGTATAGCACAAATAGCATGTGTGACATTGTCTCAGAAAATTCAAAATAAATTTTTAAAGAAGAGTCAGAACAATATGCACTGCCATTTTTTTTTTTTTTTTGGTAGAGGTACTCAGTACCTTGAGCTTGCAAGGCAGGTGGTGGCACCCCTGCACTAAATCCCTGGCCTTGCACTGCCTTATTGAAAGCAAAATATTGGTAACCATTTTTGTCTACATCTACATAAGGTGTTGGCACTTAAATATAACGCCTCCACTCAACGATCTTCTAAGCAGAAATAATAACCTCATATCTCTGCTGATTTATCTTCAATTATAATCCTATCCCTTAAGTAGTAGCAAAACCTCAGAAGAGTGCAAGAAATTTAATATCAAAATATCTCTATAGGTGAATATATTAACAACCAATACCTACATTTGTGAACATGTGTTTGAGGATAAATACAAGTGTACATGTTTGAGTGTGTGTGTGTCTATGCAGTAATACATACACACACCCATGTATACACACTTGCCATGAGCACATATATGTTCATGCAGTTTGGGTTGGTGAAACTGCCAAATTACAAACTTTATCATTTTCTGAAAGTTTCCATTTTATTTCAGTGACTTCAAAGTTTCAGTTTTCCTTTCACACTCTGTAGGCTTTACTTCATATTGTTGCCTATAGTATGAATGTACATATCTGTTAAAGGAAAGAATGAGGTCTTGGGTTTTATGCAATTGAGTTTTTTAAAATTTGATGTACATATCTCTCAGTTGATCAGCTAAAAGAAAATTTTATCTATGACTATATAATTTGTATAATATAATAATATAATGTAACACAATTTTGCCTAAATTTGAGCAACATACAAAATTCTTCTGAGCTTTAATAGGATTAGTTATTTCCCTCTCTCATTAATTCTCTCTCATATTCTTACATGTGTACATATGTAAATATTTGTGTTTGTATGTATTCCTCAGATGCACACATATGTATATACATGTATATATATGACAATATTTGTGTGTATGTATATAAAGTAATCTTTTTATAGTATAAAAACCTGCTACTTAAATATCTCCATTATCATGCTATAATTACTTTTAATTTCCTGTGCCATCCCTATTCATATTGTTATAGCTTCATTATTTCATCTCATTAGTCTTTCTTAGATGTCAATATATTCCATATAATTGTGAACTTTTCAAGCCTGACCTTCTTCATTTATTTCTGGAGGCTATGAAGAGATCTTCCTACTTGCTTCCTTCTAATATATATAGTAATTAAATTGAAAGTGCATTGATGGGAAAACAGTTAACCTTTTACTTTGAAAAGACCTGTTGCATTTATGTGCTAGGAACCTTTGAGGCTGTTTTGATAATTTAACTAAAATTATAAACACCTGATTTCATACATCATCTTAAAATTGATATGTCAAGAATATTTTTAAAACAGAACTAACACTAGCCGCTCGTGTGTGCAGTTTTCAAGGGTCTTTGTGTCTCTATAAGATCATGCCATCTGGAATGAGAAACTAACTTTTATTTTCCAGTTTGAATGATTTATTAATTTTTCTTGCCTAATGTCTCTACAGTGGTAGATGTGGGTATCCTTATTTATTTCTAGTCATACTGGAAAGTTTTCAGGTTTTCATTATTGAGTATAATATCATCAGTGGCATTTCTATATGGTCTTTCTATGCCCAGATGATTTATTGTTCTTCCTACTTTAAGAGGTTTTATCATAAAATATTTTGGACATTTGTCAAATATTTTTATCTACATCAATTGACTATTTTATTCTGTATTTTGCTAATGTGATGCATCACCTCAATTTGCTTTAAGTCAGCCTTACAACAAATTTAAATTAAGTCATCCTTGCATCCCAGAAATAAACATCACTTGGATATTATATATGAACTTTTAATATACTCCTGGATAAAACTTGCTAGTACAGGTTGAGTATCTTTTATCTGAGTTGCTTAGAACCAGAAGGGTTTCAGATGTAAATTTTTTTTTAGATTTTAGAATAATAGTATATATAGAGTGAACTGTCTTGGAGAAGTCATCCAAGTTTAAATGTGATTTTTTTTTGTTTTATATATATATATATATGTGATTCACATAGCCTGAAAGTAATTTTTTACTATATTTTTAACACACCTGTGTTTTGACTATTAACTGTCATATAAGGTTAAGGGTAATAGCTTGCATTTGTGACATTAAGTCAACACTCAAAATGCTTTGGATGTTGTAGCAGTTTAAATTTTGGGTTACTATATTAGAGATACTTAACCTGAATCTTGAGAGTATGTTCAGTAACCAAACTGGCATATACTTTTCTTGGGACACCTCTTGTGAATTTCATATAAAGCTAACGTTGGTTACATAATATTGTTTTGGAAGTGCTATACCTTTTCATTTTTTTTTCTTTTTTTTTTTGTATCGGGGATAGAACTTGGGACCTTGAGCCTGCCAGGCAGGAATAGGGCCACTGATCTAAATACCTAGTCCTCTTCCATTGTTAAGCATTTGAAACAATTGATTTTTAATTCTTTAAATATTTTGTAGAATTTACCAATAAAACCACTTGTCCTAAGAATTTTTCTGTTAAGAGACTTATCACTGTATTTCCTTACTCTTTATACATCTGTTTTCTCTATTTCTTTTAATTTTTTTCATTAGATTCCCTTCATGCTCTTTAGTCCTTTTTTTCCTGGCTTGTTAGTTTTATTTTTTAATTTCTTAATATATTTTTGCAGTGCATGAAGTTTAAATTCATCTTGGTGAGTAATTACATGTACATAATATTGCTTGTTCCACTTTTAAAATACTTCATTCTTGGTGGGTTATATTCTTCTAGAAATGTATTTCTTCTCAATTATCTAGTTTGTTGGCATGTAGCTGCTCACAGTACTCAGTTATGATTTCTGTGGCATAGAATATAATACATATATAGATACTAAAATCTTGTACAATTTAGAAAAATAATCAGGGAAATTTTAAATCTCATAATATTTCCTTTTTTCATTATTTTTGGTCATATTGAATCATGATGAAATAAGAAGTTTAATTTCTAAGCACTTCATTTATTTGCTCATCGATATTTATTTAATGAGCTACCAAATTTAATAATCAGATTAAAATACATTTGTTTTATTATAATGATACAATTTGAATTATATTAGTATTGTATCTTACCCATTTTAAAATATTTTCTCACTATAACAATTTAACTTCATTGGTTGATAATAGTACTATTAGACAATTAAGAAATCTCTGTTTCTGTATGTGCAGAAAGATACATTTAGAGCCCTAAATAATGCTATAATCCAGATAGGCAAAATAAGCACAAGTAAGATAAATATATTGTAATCAAACAGAATTTTCTATGTAAAGGAAAAATGAAGAACAAAAACAGTAGTGTATAAGAGTTCAGAGGCAGAAGTACATGCAGGGAACAAGTTGTCAGGGTAGTTTGTGGGGTGGGGTAGCTGCAATTATGCACAGTATTAAGATAACTTATTTGATTTCTCCCAGTGATGCCTTTATTGAAGCAAATGACATACTTATTAATGACATAGGCTTCCATTATCTGATTAAATGCTTGACTTTACTGACCTGTTACTTTACCTTTGAGACTTCATTTCCCACCTGGCTAGCACAGTTCTCACCATGTGAAAAGGAAGGTCAATGCTAATCAGAACACTTTTCACGAGGTTATATAAAATGCTAGCTAATCTTAAAACTTTGCTTTTTTATAGAAACACGTTTTTTTCCTTGCCTTTACTTCTTCAAGAAAATAATGGTAGTATTTTTTTTTTGTAAAGCTGTATGCAGAAAGTAAAATGCATGAGTGCTTATTTTATTTTAAGTTTAGATTAGATGAGAAAAACAGATAGGACTTTCAGAATGCCCTTCCTCACCTTGCAATGAATCTGACTCATAGGCAATTTATAGCAACACATACAGTTTAAAAGTTGCTGCAGTAATAGTCAGCAGTCAAACCATTATAATTTAAACTAAGATGCCCTCAGAGAACACATTTTAAAAGAAAGCTAAAATTTATTGGAAAACAATGTGAGTTAGGTTTTTCATTCATTGAATTTCCATTCCTGAGAAAATCAGTGCCGATAATGCTTGTTAAGTTATTGTCTTGCTTGATGCTTTTGCCCTGCAAGTTAGATGTTCAGTTTTAACAATTGAAGACAAGGTCAGAATTGCACTGCTTTTTGTCCAACTGACCATAACATGATTCATTTTTAAGAACATTTCAAAGTGTTTCAATGTTTCTCATCCTTGATGAAATATAGAAATGTCCTTTCTTTTCTCTTATGAAAAGTTTCAGAAATATCTAACATAGATTGCAGAAGGTAAAACATTATTTTGGTTACATTAAAAATAAGTATACAATTGTGGTCTTTTGGCCTGGTCTCAGTTTGTAGTTCCTCATTAGATTGGCCCCTTCATGCCTCCATCAAAAAAATAATAGTATATGAAAATTTTCTTGGACCTTATGTTTCCCTGGTCTTCAAAAACATGTTTCTCATTTCCATCTAAAAGCTTTAGAGAGTCACTTTTAACATTATCGCTTTCTTACCCACAATTTCTTCTAGACAGCCCACTTTTTTTCTAACGCTTAGATCCAAACTCTTGTACATCCATTCATTACAAATTTCAGTCACATCCATAATTTTAGGTTTCTCAGACACACCCCTTACTCTTAGTACCAAAATCTGTTAGTCTGGTAGGGCATGTATACGAAAATTTGAAGAGTCGATACCTCAAACAATACAAATTTACTTTTCACCATTCTTGAGGATGGATGACCAAAATGAAAATGAAAAAAAAAAAAAAAAGAAAAGAAAACTTTTTCTCATTCCTTTCTTACATAGCCTTTCCTTTGTAAATGTTCCCTCCTGGACTTGTCCTTTTTATAAGGACACAAGTCAAATTAGACATAGACTGCCCCACAACTTCATTTCCATAACTGTTATATATTGAGTGTAAGGTTTATATCATATATATTTTAGGGGAACAAAATTTTGCTCTCGAATAGTTGGTGAGAATTCTAGTATCATTTCTATGTTTCTCTTGACATACTTAGTAGATTCTGGATAAAGGTTCACTATCAAAAAATTTAACTACATTGTAAGATGGGAAAGGATGATACTTTTACCTTAAACTGAGAAGAATATTGTTTAGCTGTTTCCTAAAACATCTTAACAAAGATAATTGATAAAATTTATTATATCTTAAGTTTTGGACTTACTATGACAGGAAGTTAATATTAATTTTTCTGGTACTGATAATCTTTTTAGGGAAATTGTGGAAGTTACTTTCGGTATTTACATGCATACTGCATTGGTCCTTACCAAGCCTGTATAACTAATGTATATTAAACATCTTTAAATCACTTTGATCAGTTCGACAGCTGGGGATAAATGTTGAACATATGGATAGATATTGGGTGAACAATTTGAGAATTTCATGTATGATAAGTAGAGGAAATATGTGCAGATCTAAGTGGAATGATTCAAAACTTTGGGTCAATTTGGGCTCAAAATTCCCAGTCATTGTGTTGTTCTCACAAGCAAGAAATAAAAAAGTATTTGGAACCATTAACAGAACCCATGTTCCCAAAGGTCAGAAAAATTACATGAAGAATATTTAACAGGACTCAGAGATGAGGATTTTGAGACATTTTAATTTAAAGGTCATGAGCCTATTTTACTAATTATGTAATATTTATTGTATAGTAATTTGTGAGGCAGGCACCAGAACCACTGAGCTAAATCCCTGGCCCTTAGTAACATTTTCTTAAAGAGAAATTATATTGAATCCCTATCATTCTTGGGTAGCAGAAATCCACATAAGTCATAAGTGGATCCATCAAAGTCAAGAAAAAGGAGCTAAGGATATTAAATAAATTGGAGCATTTGGCGAGAGATTATGATCTTTAGTAATAATGATTAGCAGTATTTTCATAAATCTGCAAAGATACTTACACTTTATCTTTTGTGTTATGCCAAGCAGTTGATATTTTTTATTAGAATCTTGTAGTTTCCTGTCTGCACCATAGCTTCCCATGAAGAAGATATTTTCTGAGATTCTACAGGCTACCCCTGCTCATCACTGCAGAATCTTGAAAGAATGAAAACCTTTTTGAAATAAAATTCTATCAAATAAAATTAACACAATACATTTTCTTCTATGCCCTCCACAGAGCAATCTTAAAACAATATTGATGGTTAAAGTAAGAACAATAAAGTCTGACAAAGAAAGGAAAAGTATAAATTAATATTTTCATTCATTGCTATGCATTAGATTGAATGTGCTTCTAAAATATCACTGAGATTCTTTTAATTATTTTGGAAAGAAACCCAGCAGAGGGATGGCTGGGTCAAATGGAACCACTAGTCCTAGTTTTTGAAGTATCTCCATATTTATTTCCACAGTGGTTGCACCAGTCTGCACTCCCACCAACAATGCAGAAGAGTTCCTTTCTCCTCACAAACCCACTAATATTTGTTATTGGTTGATTTCTTGATAGCAGCCATTATTTCTGGGGTGAGGTGGAAGCTAGGTGTTATTTTCATCTGCATATCTTGAATGACCAGTGATGTTGAACATATTTTCATATATTTATTTGCTACTTTTACTTCTTTGTCTGAGAAATAGCTGTTCATTTCAGATGCCCATTTTTGAATTGGGTCTTTATATTTTGGGGGGCTTGATTTTTTGAGTTCTTTATATATTCTAGATAATAATCCTTTGTTTGAGGAGCAGCTGGTAAAATTTTTTCCCACATTGTAGGTTGTCTCTTAGTTCTGTTGATGGTTTCCTTTGCAGTACAGAAGCTTTTTAATAAGATGAGATCCCAGTTGTTTGATTCTTTGTGCTAGTTCCCATGCTACTGAGGATTTTTTCATAAAATATTTTCCTATGCCAATGCCTTCCAGAGTTCAGCCTAACTAACCTTCCAGCAAGTTTAGTGTTTCTTTTTTTATATTTAGATCTTTAATCCACTTGCATTTTAATTTAGTGCCTGGTGACAGATAAGGGTCTAGTTTCAATCTTTTGCAGGTTGAGATCCAGTTTTTCCAACACTATTTATTAAAGAGGCTATCTTTCCTCCAGTGGGGTCTGTCAGCTCCTTTGTCAAAAATGAGGTAGCTGAGTGCATCTGGAGTTGTTTTTGTGTCTTCCAATCTGTTCCACTGATGCTCAGGTCTGTTTCTTTGCCAGTACCATGCTGTTTTTATCACAGTGGCTTTGTAGTATAGTTTCTTTTTTAATATTTAGATCTTTAAAGGGGAACTGGGAAGGGTAGGGGAAAGGAAATAAGGGAAAAGAAAAAATATGAGAAAACAAAAAAAATGGTCACAAAGACTTTGTAAATAGGGGAGGAGGAGGGGGTAAAGGGAGGGCAGGGGTATGGGGGAAAAATGAGAACCAGGATTTGTCATATAAAGTTACAAGATTGGAATGATAAATGTAACTGTACCGCATACTTTTAAAGTACCAATAAACTCAATGAGAAAAAAGATAAAAAATAACAATTCAAAACTAAAATAAAATAAAATATCACTGAGAAAACAGCCTTCAGAGATTGAAAACATATATGATAGGTAAAAATTTGGAGAATATAGCACTAAATTTTTCTATTTAATCACAGCAGTGATCTATATGTTTATTCCTTCATAGAAAATATCCCAGAGAATCTGCTGAAGAAATTGTATATTTGTCCCATTTTTAATTCTAGTAGATAAAGTATTTCCACAAAATTGAAGGTAATATTTCAATATATATTCAGGGTAAAGGGCGTATATTATTGATCCAAAAAATTTAGTGGGCTAAAGTTTGAGAAATAATACTACAGAAAGTTGGCAGAGAAAGTAGTAGTACAGAAGAGAATTTAATTTTCGGAAACATTATTGGGCCAAATGAATATCTAACCTAATTTTGTAGGATTTGGGAAGATATTTACCAAGACTACAAGACGACAGAGAAGTAACACGACGGAATTGAGACAAAATTTACTACTACCCAGTAAAGGAATTCGACTCAGCTTCACTCTTCATTAGGCAATTTGCTTATGGAACTATAAAGAACCTCCTTTTATCTACAACTTGTTTTGTGGGAGAAAATCTATAAAACTGCTTTCTATGTTTTTTCATATATACACTAGAAATTGAGGCAGGAGTACTAAACAATTAGTAGTTTGTTTTCTCCAGTATATTTCTAGTTTTGCTAACACTGAAGTTTTCTAGGGAAGAAAAATGAAAAACAATAAAACATCACATGGGATGCTGTTTCAGGCACCAAAATTATACTGAGCTGCCCCATTGCTTTGGCCTCTGGAGAGGCTCTTTGGCTGGTTGATGGCATTGTGGTGTGAGTGTGTTCAGGAAGGAGAAATCACATGGTGAGAAAGGAAGACAGAGAATGAGAGGAGCCAGACTTGCTCTTTAGTATCAACCCTTTTGACGGACTACCCAGGGATCTTACAAGAATTACCTTAATTTGTTCAGGGCTGACCTAGTATTTCACCGAAGTATCAAAGGATCACTTTGATAATAGAAGTTATGGAAATTTTGAGCTTCTGTATTGTTTTCCAGAGAGAAAAAATGTATTTGTGTGTGTGTGTGTGTGCGTGTATGTTTGTGTATGTAGAGAGAGAGAGAGAGAGAGAGAGAGAGATGGATATAGTGAACACTTTGATTTTACATAATTCATAATTTTAAATAATCTCAGTTACTTAGCAAGTTGGAGTAGAGACATTGATAAGTTAGGAGAAGAAAAGATATGCAAGTTTTCCTATTCTCATTATGTAAGAAAAGCATTTCCATACTAGGGATAAAACAAAACACTTTATTTCATGTAGTGTACTTATAATATTATTTATTTAGAATCCTTTTACAAATTTAGAGACTTTAGTTCTTCAGTGAAATTTTTCTATGTTAACAAATTATTTGTGGATGTGAAAAGCACCTTGTTTTGGGAAAGTCAAGAACAAAGATAATTAGAAAAAGTATTTTGATTTCTAATACATTGATGGATGTGTACATTGTTCATTAATGGAAAATTTGATAATTTGTCTTAGGAGATCTCCAGAGTGAATATGACTACAGATGGAACATATGCAATTCCACACCCAAGTTTTCCAAACTCTTTTTTCTATGTGTTAATGAAAGTTAAACTAGCACAAACCACAAATTTTGTGTTAAGTCCTGTCTTACATGTGGGATAAGACAAGCTTATCTCATATTTTACAAAACTTGTCATTCGTTTTATATAACTTTATATAAACAATTAAAATTAATGATTTATTCTTCATGCTAATAATTGTCAATGTAGAGCTTGCTTTAGTAGGATAATTTAAAATAACTTTATTTAGAGTTACAAGATTATATGTAACCTATTTCTTAAAAATTGCCAATATTGGAAACTGCCATACAGAAATAAAGCTCACTGAAAAGCAAAACAAAGCAAAACAAAACAAAATAGCATAGGTATCAAGGAGAAACTAGCTGTAGGAAGTGCTGACAGATGCAAAATGCTTCACACACATTGCTCTGTGATGTTTAGCATATGTAGTTAATTAAAAATTGCTTAAAAATATTTAGCACAACAAATCTATCACACACGGAATCTGAGGAAATAGTTTTTGCATATTTTTTAACTTTTGAATATTTAAATAAAACCACAGTTTATTGTCTCAAGTTGTGCTTTTATTATCTTTTTTGAAAGATTCACTTTAGGTTGTTTATTTTCCATAGATGCTGAGTACTTTTCCATTGTTAAAATTTCATGACTGAATGTACATAAAATAAGTAACATTATAATAAAGTGAATACTTATTCGTTTCCCTTCTTTGATATTTTGCTAATGATACTCTCATAACTTTATTTTAGAGCCTATTTTCAGATAATGTAGACTATACATATTTGCAAAATAGTGTTGATATGCACAGAATGTGCTGTGTCTACATATACTACTTTACATTATACATTTTATTGCAAGCATAGGTGGTGAATAGATAATGGAAAATGTCACAAAGAATTTTGATTTAGAACACTAGAAAAATATGACAACTGCAATCCATAAACATACAGAGCAAAATGAGACAACTTATTCTGCATTACAGTCATCATTAGCTTTGTCAAAACCATTTTCAGGGGTTAATCTGGTGGCAGGAAAGCATATCTCAACACTTCTAGTGCTATATGAGTTAGTCTAATACACGCCTGGATAGATTGTGGCCCTAATAAATGCGACACTTTCATCAGGCCTCAGGCAATTTTAGTAATGCAGTTTCATAGATCCAATAGATATAGCTATACCTAAAGCATACACATGAACAGACATAAAAATTAATTGTAAGGCAAAATAAAACTCTTATAGTCTTCAAATATTCTCAGATCTTTCAAGGAGGAAAATGGTGGACTTGAAAAAAAATAGAATCTAGGGATAGTAGGTTCTTTGTGATGTAGATTTGTTTAGTGTAAACGATTTACTTCCATTAAGTCATTCATTCTTTAATTTATCTATTCATCTATTCATCTGATGTGTTTGTTGCCTTTCCATTAGTGTGCTTATTAGTTAAGGTTCTCTGGAGGGACAGAATCAATATAAAATATATGTGTAATTATACAAAGAGATTTATTTAGCAGGTTTATAGAACAGTTTATGGAAGAGTTGCAATGGCTATCTCCAGAATAAAGAAGGAAGAATCTATAATGCCCATCTCTGCATAAGAAAGCCAGAGAATCTAGTACCAGTCAAAGACTGAAGGCCTGGCAGTTCAGTTTAGAGTCAGGCGTGCAAGTCTTTGCTGGAAGCCGTAATAAAACCTGAACTATAGAGTCTATTCTGAAAAGCTGAAGGTACAAAAAGACTCATACCAAAAGGCCACGTCAGATATGAGTTCCTGAAAAGATAGAACATTTGGTGCTTCTTTCCCTTTTTCTTCCATCTAGACTACAGCCTCTTGGAATGGATTGTCCCACTCAGTTTGCTGGTGAATGTGACAAACATTCAGACACTTAGAACTTTACTAGTCGCCAGACAGTCCTATTTCAAGTTAGTCATCCTATCAAAATTAATCATCACAATCCACCCCTTGTCATTTTGAGAAGCAGTCGCAACTAGTTAAACCATATTATTCTTCAATTCAGGCAGCAAATCCACAATTATGCCTAATATGACACAACTATCCTGGGCATAAAGGGAAATACATTAATTCCCTCCCAGAATACAAGGCATAGTTTTTCTTTGGGTGACACTTATTCTTCTCTTAACACTGTATAACTTAAACATTACAATATATGTTTAATGATACTTAAGTATCAATATTAAGTTATTGATATTATTTGACAAAAAATGAAGATGAATGGTTAATATATGTGTGTATGTAAAGCAAGCGTGTTAACAAAATAAGAAACATACTCATGATGATCCTCATTTTTGTAATTGATTGTAGCTGGTATTTGTAGCTACCTACTTTTACTACCATTACTGTATTCCCTAAACCTTCAGCAACCACTTCAGCTGGCCTTGATTCTTTACCTGCCAGAGTGACAGAAGCCTTCATTCCAAGGTTCTGGGCCATTTGTCATTTTACCTGGGTTTGGTTGTTGTAGTTTCCCATTGACTTTAATAACAAAGCATAGTAATACTAGGAGATGATCCAAGGGATCTCCTGCACTCCAAATATATTCTTCCTTACATCTATTATGAAGTATTATTTCAATTCGCCCTTGGTAGTCTGGGTCACTCACCCTGCCGACACTGTAACCTGACCTTTAGCTTCTTCACTCAGAGGTCTGAGGCCCAAAATGGCCAGAGGAAAGTCTTAATTTCTAGTTAAATTAAATTGCTGTTGTGCCACCTGTACAAACCCTGAACCCTAGAACTAAGACTTCTGTGCCATGGGAACAGAAAGCAAAAATTCTGCTAGTGGATACCACTGCTAATGGTGAGTGGTATCCTTTCCTCTTCCACTCCTTGATTCCTGGACCTATAAATCTTAGCTATGGGAAAAATAGTACCATGTATTAGAAATGGATTCAAAATACATACAGGGTTCTGGAGAGCTTTGCCCAAGGCTTGCAAAGTATTGCCATCTAGGTAAAGCTATAAGTGCATCTTCAAAAGACCATTCCTCTTTTCTCTCAAACCAGCTGCTTCTTGGTGATAAAGACCATGGTAAAAGAATCCCATGATTATTTCCAGACCTCTTTGGCCACGAAATGCAAGGCTGTATGGATTGTGTTGCTAGTGAATGAGGCTGTCTATAAATAAGCAGATGGCAGTTTGGCAGAAGTATTAAATGCAGGGAAAGCAAATCTGTACCTGGAAAAAGTATCTTTTTCCAGTATGGACAAGGTGCTGCCTTTTTTACCAGATCATAGGCTGATTACCCCAGGCAATGGTACTGTGTTGGGGATTCAGTGTTAGTGGCTGCTGCTGGAAAAACAGCCATTCAGCAGTGGCTGTTACTAGGTCAGACTTTAGTGAATGGAAGTGCATGCTACTGACCCCATGCGTAACCTCCATCATGGCCAACAAAACCATTTGCTTCATGAATTCAATGGTCACTGATGACTGAATAAAAAAAAATGACTGTTATACACAGAATAAGTTTCACTATGTACTTGATTATTAAAGTCCTCTTCTGCTGAGTTCACCTTTTTGGTGAAAATTCACCTGGAATAGAAATATCTTCATGTCCATCGCTCATATGAAGTGTTTTATCTATGTACTTTTCCCCAAATATTTTTGTCACCAAGTTTTCAGTCATGTTCTTTCTAATTCCCACAACCTCTAGTCAGGCTGTTGGCTATAGCTCTTGAATTCATATATAGTCAAACATCTGGCCACTAATTTTCCAAGCAAAATATGTAAAAAGTTACACTGTCCACCATGACAATTACTTTTCATTAATGTCCCTTAGGGATGATATAGAAAGTGGCTGTAGTCTTACATCTGTCCATTCTCAACAGGTGTCTGCATAACACGCAGAAACATCTGTTAACCAGGCCCCAGTATTTTCTGCCTCTGTCCATTGATCACAGCATAAACTGCATGATACCACAGTCATATCTTGTAGGCAGAAGTCAGTCAGCAGTAATATGAACCACAGACATTCAAACCACTTCTCAGTGTAGCTTACTTATACTTTCAGAATGTGCTCCACTTTCATGTGATGTCCAACTTTATAACTTGGTGGGGCAAATAGTACCCAGTTCAGCTTCCATGGCAAGCCGGTATCCTATGGTCAAAGATTCAGTTTCCACTAAATTCTAGTAGTAGGTCAGAAACTGTTCTTCAGGGAGTAGTTGGCTGCATATTAATGTAGAGCCTTGCTAAAATCGTAAGGTCTCCTTCCATGGAGAGCTTGCAACATTTATAGGGAGGCTAACAACAACTGACACCTTAAACAGGAATGGTGCTACTGCTACTGAATCATATTGGCCTTAGTGATAGAGAGGCCTGACAGCAGGTTAGGCCTGTTGCAGAACATTTGCTTATTCTGGGACCCACTAAAAAATAGTAGCTTTCCAAATCACTGGGGAAATGGACAAGAGTAAGAAACCATATGAAGAATCTGTTGCCTCCAAGAGCCAAATAGACCCACTAGGCACTGTGCCTCTTTTTGGTTGTAGGAGAGCCCCAATGCAACAATTTTTGTGGTCTACTCCTAGATTAAAAGCAGATCTGAGCAGGGTGTGGTGGCAAAAAACTGTAATCCCAGCACTCAGGAGGCTGAGGCAGGAGGATCGCTGTGAGTTGAAGACCAGCCTGGGCTACATAGTGAGTTCCAAGAGTTCCAGGTCAGTCTCAACTACATAGTGAGACCCTGTCTCAAAAGAAAAAAAAAAAGTGGATCTGGTAACTATGATAATTATAACAGGGCTCAGGTAATTTTGTTAATACAGCTTATTGTGGGATCCAATAGATACAGCTGTGATCTAAGGCATGCAAAGAGACAGACACAAAAATTAATTGTAAGGCAAAATAAAACTCATATTTTTCAAACCCTTTCAAATGATTCAGGGAGGAAACCAGTGGCCTTAAATAAATTGGATAAGACATTGTATCGGTACATTTTCTGGTGAAATAGGGTTGGTAACAAATATTTATTTGCAGTTAACCATTCCTTCATTAGTTTATCCAGCCATCTACATATTTGATGTCTGTGTGGCCTTTCTGTTAGTGTGCAAGGGCTTTACTGAGCCTTGTGAGGCACTAGAAACCGTCTTGGCTCATTTATCTGTCAATCGGTCAATCATGTCTATCATATTAGAAAAGTTTGGATATCTAACAACATGACATAACTAAGGAGTTTTCCGTAAGAAATGAAGTTCTTATTTAAAAAAAACACATAGCTTTCATATCTTTATAAACAAAGGCAAATATTGACATTTTACTATAAGAAAGTCACACAGAGGTTTTCAGTGTCAATGAATAAATATTCAAAACAAATATAAATTCTGGTGCTCACTCAAAATCTTCTTCTTAGATGTATTTATATATCTATAGGACTAAAAAAATAGGAATAAGAAATGAAGTTGCTATATCTAGTAGATAAATGATCCACATGTTTAAAATACCCCTTTTGAAAACTTTGGCTAAATAGGTTTCCTGTTTCCTATTTTTTTTTTCCAACATGTTGTGATTAACTTGCATCTGAATTTGTTGATTAACTTTGAAACAGCCCAATTGCCCATCAACTGGAGACTGGATAAGAAAATGAGTTTTTTTTTTTTTCTATGAAATGGAGTACTACTAAGCCATTCAGAATGAAAAACTAGAGATGTGTATAGCAAAGCGAATGCAAGTTGAGGCCATATGCTTAAGTTAAATAAATAGGACACTCATGTGTAAATACAGAACGGTTTTCTCTGGTGTTAAAAACTAAAAGTGTAAATAAGGTTCAAATTGCATAATTGATAATGTGAAATAGGAAAAAAAAGGTTTAACTGCTATTTTCTTTATAATAGCTTTCCCAGTAAGACAAGAACCTGATTTCCCTCCAAGTCGACTTTATTCCTTATTCAATACGAAAACTAAGTTTTCAAGGTGATTTAAATAAAAAATCTTTATAAATTTATATATTCATAACTTCCTATCTGCATTGTATCCTTAGTTTTATCTCCCAATTTCCTTTGAGAAGAATATATCTTTGGGGAGAAAAAGTTCATCTGCTTACATAGAATTTGAAAGGCATAGGATATTATTACATGTGTTCTCTCTTTTCACTGTTTTGAAATATCTTTCATTTTTGGATCAGATGTGATCTTATGTTTCATAAATAGATTTACTGATATCCTATTTCAGCAATTGCCAAGAAGTCTGTTAATGTTTGTTTATTGTTTGCTATTTTCCATCATCTTCTTTGAGATTATGACATTGATGTGTTTATATTAAAAATGAACTAAAGTTACATAAAATATGCACAGGCCACTGAACACCCAAGACTAAGTATTATATGTAATTTTGTTGGATATGAGAAAATAATCTCATGACTGGTCACACAGATCATTTACAATGTATGTGTTGTGTCTTGTGATTGCTAAAAAATATATATATATCTGTTTGTTTTTCCTGGGAGTTTTATTATGAGCTTAGTTCTCTACCCAAATCTAGAATTGTAAAGTGTCTTCAGAAATAAAACTGCCAGCTCAATGCTTTGAAGTTTCATTATTTTATTGAAATATCTAACTCCCATTTTTTTCACCTGCCAGTCTAGATGTCTCACAGAAAGTGAGAGTTTATAGCACCAGAGAAATGGCTGAGCAGGCAGTGACAGCTGAGGTGGAAGTAAGTAGATTTCCCATACAAGTACTGAAGCTGTCAGTGCTGTCAGTCTACACTGCCATAAGCACGCGTTTTAAACCTTTGGCGAGACATTTTCCAGCCTTCTTCCAACTTTGTTTAATTTCACAGTGTATTCTGTATCTCACTAGCTACAGTAATAGTTCAATATCTATTTCTACTCTGAAAATATTGCTCTCCTACCTTCATTGAAATTCAAGTGATCCTCCACTCCAAGGCACCTTACATGGAGACCTCTGCAGGGCAGTACACTTAGCCTTTTTTGATGTTAACTATATTACTTAAAATGTACAAGGACATTATGCAATATATGCGCTTTGGTGCTGGAAGTTTATGAATGAATTTTGGTGTAATATTGCATTTTTTTTCAATTTGGTAATGGCAGTACTTTCATTTTTAAAATACTCCTTGGGCCAGGTATTTAGCTCAGTGGTTCAGTGGCCTGCCTTGCAAGCGCAAGGATCTGAGTTCAATCCCTGGTACCAAATAAATAAATAAATAAATAAAATACTCCTTTGTTAGTTTGTGCTCTCTAGAAATTTAAGAATATTCCAACTTCTTCAGAAGACACAACCCATTGATTGACCATCTATTCTTTGTTTCTTATTCCTATCAGGGCTCATTTCCCTTCTTATTGGTGAGATTATATAGTTTGTTAATACATTCATTGCTTTGAGCACACAAATTTATTTTGTCACTCACATTTCTTTGCACTCCTATTCCTTATATTCAATACAGAATAACCAAATAACTGGAGAAAAACACACTTTAATTACTGCCAAAAACATGACATGTTCTTTTCAGTCTCCTTATCAATCACATCTTATTTTTCTCCTGAATACACTATCATCCAATTCTCACACCTACCTCTTCTCTTCAAATACTGAATAGTTATTCCATATATCATGTCCAGTTGTTGACTTTAATTTTTAATTCACTGGGAAAATAGAATTTGGGAATGAGATTTTTTTTTTCATTTTTTTCCCACAAATCTACCTGCAATTCCTACCATTTGCCTACATTCAGCTTAAAATGACAAAACTAAATCATTCAACACACTTGCATATGGGCCCCACAGTTTCTAACCTACCATAATACACTATTTCTAATAGGGTTTTCATATTTTCGTGATAACATTTCTATATGCTGCATTGATTCCCTTTACCTTAAAATATACATTGTTTTTCATAAAAAATCAAATCCTAAAACAAATGAAACCAACACATCAAAACCAAAGCCCTGAACGTGTGTGTGTGTGTGTGTGTGTTGCTGTGTTTGTTGGGCTTATTCCTAATTTTTCTCAGTCTCTCTTATGAAAATCCCTCAAAATTGTTCAATAAGTTTACTGTTCTCATTTTCTTTCTTTTATTTTCTTTCCACCTACCTTTATTCCCATTGGTTGACAATATGACCATGATTTTAATAGATTTAAACCCAGTAGTTAATTTGTAATCCTATCTTTATTTGACTCAGAATAAAATGTAAATGTTAATCATTTCATTTATCTTAAAAACGATTTTAACCTGGGTGTTTGTTAACAAGTTTCTCTTCTTCACCTCCTGGGATCTAGTAGACAATCTTCATTATGTTTGCATTTATTTATATGTGTATTTGTTGTTGTTGGACTCTCATCAAATTCTTATACTTTGAGTTCTGGTACTCCAGAACTCAGTTCTTCAAACTTTTTTCTCCTTTGTATCCATTATGATGTGAGGACTTGACAACTTATGTCAATGGGGTATTCGGGATATTACCAAATTCAGACTTGTCATGTCCCCATGTATTTCAATTTAACATGTTGGAAGGCATTATTTTCAAGCTCCTTTTTCCAAAGTAATGTCCAATAATCTTCATTTCTTCATAAATAGCATCCCCATTCTGCTATACATACAGGGCATCTTTCTGTGTTTTCTCAGCAGCAGATCTTGAGGTATTTGGAGTATAAGAGTTTTATTTGGAAAGCATATGAAATACTGACAATGAGGAAGGAAACAAGGCCAAGTAAAGAATATACCAAGTGCAGTGTGAGTTTGAAAGCTAATTTAGGGGCATAGAAGCTATGTCTTCACTGAAACCTTAGGACAAGGAGTGACAAAATATAGGAGTTACCACACTTATAAGAGAAGGGATTAAAAATAATTTTATATAATCTCTAATATTGCACAAAATGAGAACTCAACTAAGGATACCATGAGAGTAAAAGTCTATAGACAGTGCAATGAGTGGGGATGGGAAACCCACCTTGAGTGCTGAAGAAGTCAGGTTTGACCATGGCTGGGGCTCTGTGGCATCAAGCATGCCCAGATCTTCACATTCTTGAGGGTCACATCTGAGTTCCTTACCTTTTAAACGATATGGTGAGTTTCAGTACTTCTAGGATTCATCAAACCACCACCATTTACTAGTGGGAGTGTAATTGTGAAATGTCTTCATTGAAGTGGGATTAGGAGTGAATTGGAGTAAAACAAATATAAGCTATTGAGCAAGACCACCCTTCCCTTTTAATTTTTCAGAAAAAAATCCCAAAATTTTATTGTGATAATTTAAAAAAATGGGGTCATGACAGGTTTGTTTTTCAGAATAAAAGAAGTTTAATGTTGGTATGGTAATAAGAACAGTAGAAAACTAATTATGCAAAAATAGAAAAAAATGCGTTGGAAAATATTTGAAAATTGCAGATCAAGGCATCATTCATAACACTTACAGAATACTTATTTTTTGTTATTAATGGGAAACATCGATTAAATGATTATAACCTATGATCACATATGCAAGTAGATGGGCAGTATCCATATTCTTCTTAGGAGGCCTCGATGTTTCAATGTAAGAATTTAAGCACAAAAGCAATGATAAAGGAATAGTTGCATATTAAAAGGGAAAAAAGGCAATATTACAAAGTTTTCACAGATATTGAGAAATAAAGAAATACATTAGGCACAATTCCTTACTTGAGATTTAATAATTATTGTTCATATGTTATTCTTAAATATATAAATAGAACATGTACTATACAATTAAATTATATATTATTTCTGGATTTAAATCTTTTATTCTTGGGGTAGAAATAAAAGAGTCATGTGTTGTGTCTTGCAGATGAGGCCTAGAGACAGTCAAATTACCTGACCCCCACCACCTTGCTGTTGGCCTCCTTTTGATTCATAAAACATTCCAGAGTGACTCATGTATCTGATATTTTTCCTTGTTTCCTCTGCCTGAAAAATCTCTGGCCCCTTAGAAGGTCCTAGCTTCCTTTTTCCATGTCTTCAATTTTGCAACACTGTCATTTTTTAGGTGGTGCCTTCCAGAACTCACATACTCGCAAATGACATAATGCTCCCCACCCCTGCTCCAACCAGTAGATTACATGTCCTACTTTACTTCATAGAAATGCTTATTTTTATGAACTGTCTAGGTCTCCCTTTTTGACCATAAGCCATCTACCAGAAGGAGATTTGAAAATCACTTTCTGAAATGCAGGTGAGATGCTTCATTAAAATGAATTGTCAAAGAAACATACATGTTCAGTATGAAGACCAGTAATCATATATTATCACTTTAAAAACTTTACATTTTGAATATCTGCAGCCCTCATCAAGAGTGGTTAAGATGGAATGACTTGGTATTACATAAAAGTTTTTTTTTCTTGTTTTATTTTTTTCAGCTTTAATTGAGTTTATTGGTACATTTTAGGGATGCAGTACAGTTACATAAAAGTTTTTTAAAAGAGAGAAAATACATAAACAAATTCCAGTCTTTTTAGAAAAAAAATAAAGCTGCTGAAAATATACTGGTGAATAACCTCATCAATTTCACTGAGGTTGATTTTCACCTGATGACAAGTTTTTGACACTCTTGTCAGCCTTGGACTGATTCACCTGTATTATTACGTGAGTGGTTTCATGTGTCCCAGTATTTTATAAAATATGTTTATGTTTTTATAGCTTTGTATTTTATAATTATTTAATTTAACAAATGAAAATAGCTATGTTATAAAAAGATATATCTACATTTTCAATGACATTCCGACTATTCTAACAAATTTAAGATATATTTACTTTTTTATATTTTATTTTTTCTTGTTTTAGACCAATCATTCGCCATATTTTATTTTTTAAAATACTTTTCTTATAGAAAAGATATATATAGCACTAAGATTTAAAATAAGTTGAGTACTAATGTATCTAACAGATTCACTGATTACTGTATTAATATACAAATTTTTTTCATTTAGTCCCTTTTCCCCTTTAGACTCCTTTAAATCATATTGAAGTTGTTTGACATTTATCTGCAAATATTAAATGTGCATTTTTAACAGAGGCTTGTACTTTTAATATAAACATGCAACAGGCACTTAATAACGCTTAATAACTAATCCTTGTCATAAAATCTCTAATTGCAAAAAACAAACTCTCTTGCTTTTTTTCAAATTAGAATATAAAAACAAGTATTATATGGTACTTGAACATAATGTCATTTATATTGCTTTTACTATATACTAATAAAACCATTTAGGTTTATAGCACACATACTTAGGAAATACTACTCATTTATGTAAAAGAGAAAAAATCTTGAGTTTTTTAATTAAATTTTCTAAGTCTTACAAGATTTTTTTCAGTAGCCATCCTTATTTAATCTTTATAGTCTGGAACTCAGATATGATTCCTTTTTGCTATATTTTATGCCCTCTACTTCTTTTTCTTCTTTATGTACTCATTTTAATTTTCCTTATACATTTCTATAGATTTAAAATTTTTTCTTTTTAAGCTAATTTTTTGTTGTGCAAAAATAAGTGCTAATTTTTTTATCAAATGCTTTTTAACATCTATTGAGAAGCTAATATTCCTAGTACTGTTTATGTTATTATTATGATATTTTAAAGTACTGAGTATCCTTTATGCAGCATCTGTGGTAGCCGAGTCATCACAGGCCTAGCTTATGGGTGGATTATGTATTTCTTATCCTGTTGAATGATAAACATAAGTATTTTATGAAGATTTTTAAGAACAATAATAATAAAATACTAATCTTCCTTTTCACCATTTCTTTATTGATTTAAATAAAATATATTTAGTTTTTATATTTCAAATTATTTTGATGAAGATGTATTTTAATCCATTTGCTCTTTGATATTTTGAAGGAGTTCAATAAAAACTGAAGAAACCTCTGATAGGAAAACTTTGAAAATATTATTTTAAGTCACTTTTTTCATCTTCATGTGTTTAGCTTTTGTACAATTCATGTCTTTATACTACAAGGAAATCATTAGAATGATAAATTCTGTAGAAGCAGATTTTATGTTGAAATGTGATATTAAGCTATATACTTTGAGGATACAGGAAAAAAACTTAGAAAAGGTGCTATTTGATCTAAACTCTAAATGATCAAAGTTGAATTGTCTGAGAAACAAATTCACATAATGTAATTGGAATACTGAAGATGGCAGAAAAATTATACGTGTATGTCAGATCATGAGAAGTATTTTGTGACCCAGTGACTTTAGCAGGCCACTTTTTCTTAGTAGGCCAAATACTATTATCTTTCAATTTCCCAAATCTCAACTGCAATTTGGAACTCATTCTCTATGGTAAAAGTCAGGATTCTTATACGTGCTTTCAGATTAGCATGCACATCCCACTTTGTAACTTTCAATATGTTCTGTGGCATTGTGCCTTCAAGGAAGCCTAAGTAAAGCAGGCACAGTTTGAAATTGCACAAGGTCAATGCTATCTGATTCTCCAGCTTTCTCTTTGTAGTTTAACCTTGTCATTTTTGCTGGAAACACATTCTTGTATCCCAGCCCACTTGGCAATTCTATGACCCAGTGTCTGATGAAGAAATGTGTTATCTGGGCAAATACTTCCTAAAGTTCTATTCTCTAGAGGACTTTAAAATACTGAAAATGGTTATAGATGTCATATTTTGGCATGTAGTAATAAAGTACTTCAATCTGTCTAATTTATAATAGATATGATAGAAATTTATTTTGCACAGTTGTGGAGACTAGATAGATCAATACCAATATGTCAGTAAATTTGGTGTCTGGGTAAGTTCCACTTTTCTGTCATGGATGGCAATGCCTGCTACTTCTTCACATGGTATAGAGGGCGAACATTTTATGTTCACTTGGCTGATGGGAGAACAGCTCCCTTACATCTATTTTATAAGGTCCTTTACCTACTACAATGCTCCGCTGTCATGATTTAATCACTTCCTCAAGTAGTTTTCTTTAAGAACCTCAACAAAAGAGGAATTATTGAGGAAAAAAGCCTGCTTGAGATTTCAACTCACACCACCTGTCTGTCTAATCTGTTGAACAAATAAAAGCATTTCTTTGTGATTTGGCAGTCTACCATGAGGTTTTGTGAAATAAGAGTAATTAAGATCAAATTGCACTTCAGTCTGCAGCTACATGTCTCTTTCACTCCACACCTCTCACAGACCATAATCAGTCCATTTTCAGATTCTGTTATTCAGGGGATGTGCATTACACATAAAAAGGTTTATGCCTTTTTCCTAGACGTTGTTTATTTTTCAGCATGAGTGATCTCTTGACAAACTCTTTTTAAGTCATCAAAAATTAGCTCAAATGCAAGCACATAAATAGGTCCTAGGTTACAAACAGATATTGTTACTCTTTCTATGCCCCATCTACATAAATATTAAAATTATCATCTAATTACCTCACTTACATGATTGTGAGACCTTTAAGGACTTGGAATGACAATAAACTTATTTTCCTGCACTATAAGTAACAACAAAAGCATACATGCACAAATTAAGTATATTATATTTTCCAATGAAATAATTATTCATGAGGTTCTGCCTAGGTAGCCACAGAACACTTTATTCTGTCATTTGAGAATTATGTAGTTCTTGAATGCTTACAATATTATAAATGTCTCCACTGCGGGCTGGGGATTTACCTCAGCGGTTCGGTGGCCTGCCTCGCAAGCTCAAGGACGCGAGTTCGATCTCTGGTACCCCAAAACCCCCCCCCCAAAAAAAAAACGAAACAAAAATAAATATCCCCACTGCTTTCAAAATATGGATACATCTGTCCTATATCATGAGAGACTCATTTATATATTTTAGTAAACGCCCTAGGTTATTGTGACACACACACTTTGATAAGCAATGTGTAGCCTCCACTAAACATTTTAATACATTCAGGACTCCACTGAAGCATAAGGCAAAACAAGCCATGCATGTTAAGCCAAGATAGGGTCAATTAATTGAGACTACATTTTTAATCAAGCTTTTATGACAATGCCCTTCCACCACTAGGTGTCATTGTTAATAACGTCTCAGTCATTTTGTGATGTGTGACATTAATTTTTTTCTTTTTCTTATATTGACTTCAAATTCGTGGAATTAGTTAATTAATTGTATAATTCTAGTAGAACAGATGGAATATTTTCATACACAGTACAAACATAGTTTGTTGTAATCTTTTATATTTTCAAAAAGGTTTAAATGCCTTTGTTCTGTTTTATGTCAATGACAGCTCAGTGATCTTTGATACTTCTGAAACCAAACATGCCAAGGTAGAGAACTGTGACTTGAGTTGATGCTGTCTACCTCTGCGACACATGAAGCTGAAAGCTTTTTTGCCTGTCTGTCGATCTGCACATTTAGATAGGTTTGACAAGTATGCTATTTTAGCAAGAAACAATACAAAAGGGGAGAAAAAGATATTCTTCATTTTATTTAAGTCTCAGGCTGTTCTGGGCTTCAACCTGGGGGAATTGGATTCATGGTCAGAGGATGCAGTTGTTGTCTGGGTGGAAATTTCCAATAGACCTGGAATTATTTTCAATTATATTGAGTTTGACCTGACCTCAAGGTAGAATTTTATATTAAGTGGAGAACTGATGGTTGTTATTACAAGCAAAAAGCACTCAAGTGCTAGAAATAGCAAATAAAATGAATTGAGAACAGGAATTGAACTGTTAGCAGAAATCCAACCTAAGAAGATAATTCTATATATCACTGTTCTTTGGAGCACTCTGGTCCCCTTTTGCAGTGAGCATTTGTTTAGAGATTTATTCATTTGGTATTTTTTTCCCAGTATTGATTTTCTTCTACATTTTTATTATCATACATTTTCAAGTATTTAAACTTATAACTAAACTTTTCTATTTCTTTGGCAATAATAAACTTTCTCTTCTACAATTTTGTATTCATCATGTATTCATTAACTCATGCATATATATCATTCCATAGATATTTCTATAGCATTACAAATATGTACAATGTTATAATTACTTATTTTGCTTTCAAAAATCTGGCAAAGCATTCAGTTAACTAGATTTTTCAGAAATAATGATTAATGATAATTCTTTAATGTTTTGTGTAATGTTTGAATTAATTATAAATTGATATTAAGAGATAATAAGTTTGAATTGCAGATACAAATATCTAATTGAACAAAATATTTGGATATCTTAATTTTAAAATGACTACTATTTAGCCAACAAAGACCTATCTATATTTGGCACTTTTTAGTCATTGATGAAAGTATCTATTTATATAAAATACTGCTGCAAAACTTAATTATTCAAGTATTGCTACATTATTGATCCTCTAAAAATAGTATAATTTTCTTCCAAATTGCTACAGTTGATATAGATATTCATATTTGGATATTACTTTGTCCTGAATTTTTGTCAAATAATCTAGATTCTTCCATTTTATATTTAGAATCCAAATTAATAAATTACTACATGAAAAATACTGATAAATTTATTTAATGGGGCATTTCTTTGAAAGAAATGCAAAATATATCTTAACCTGCAATAATTATTCATAAATTCATTCAGGATGTAATTCAACAATTCACTTACCCTTCCTATGCTATCATTTTTATACTTCTAAGAAAAAAAGACATGTTTCCTAATCATACATTAATTCTTGAAATATATCTATAAAGTGATAATCTATAATGTGATAGAATTAAACTCATTTGACAGGTTAATTAACCTAAGTATGATTGATGAAATATATATTTATATTATACAAAGCAGACTGAGTTATAATTCCAAGTCTTCCTGATTTACTGCTCATGTTAATTTATATAGGATTAGATAATTAAAAGGACTCAAAATAACAGGATGTAATAATTAATATAAAGATTTAGTAAATGTAAAAGGCATATGAGGAAACTCTATTTACAGGCAAAGCCATTCATTTCTTTTTAATTCATCCTTGAATTATGAAAGATTAAAATCTCTTGAAATGTATCTCAGTTTCAAAAAGTTCATGAAAGAATTTACTAAAGAAGCTGAAACTGCTCTGAAAGTGATTGAATCGGTTGTAAATAACCAGTCTAAACTCTGGCAAGTTCCAAACTTTAAATAAAGCAGTGTAGATCACTAGACTATCTTACCTTTGTTTGTGCCAGAACTCAGTGCTAGATCTTCAAGTACACCTAGACATAAGCATAGTGCTGTCCCTGTCCAATGAGTAAAATAGTATTTTAGCTGGAAAAGCCATTTAAGACCTCTATGTGTCAGTATTTTTGGTATTATTGTTTTAACATCACTTAACTACCAGTAAATATAACCCTTATCACTGAAAGTTCATCATACCAGTATTTATTATCAAGGTAATATTGACTACCATGATTAGGATTACTGTAGCTATGGATAATGAATTGAGTCTATTTCATGATCTAGTAAGTTTCATTAAAAATTTCAATGAAATATTTGAATTTGTTGTATTAGATTGTGCACAAATTTTATGTGTACAATTTACATAACTATTCAAAGTTCTTTCTTTTCTTCCTTTATTTTCTCAGTGTTATTTTCAATTCTGGTATCTTTCTTTTTTGGGACATATTCATGTCATTCAGAAAAATGACTCACAAAACATTGATGGATCAGTACCACTGTGGAAGACTTTGGAATGTTTTCTAGGTATAGTGAGGAATGTTTTTCCTGAGAGAATAACAAGAGCCAAATTATATTTTTAGGAGATACATTTTAGTTTCTAGCTGAAGAATGTTTAAATGCAGAATGAGAATAGTTAAAAGGAGGTAGACAGAAGGGTGCTACAAAGTCCAGGCAAGATGGATTACAGTGAAAAGTAAGTGAACTTTTAAATCAAAATATTACATTTATTTTTCCTGCAAGAGCTTGTATATTGGTCACAACAGTCATTTAACAGTAATTCTTCATAATATCAAATAAAGCCAAAAAATTAAATCAACTCTGATATAAAGTTAAAACTTTTAATTAATGCAAAATTTGCTGCATTTTAATAAGCAATCTTTATGATTATATTCATGGTAGCTTTAAATTAGCCTTCAAGTATAAATGCTGGTATGTTTGATTTTCAGTGATGAAGATTATATTTACTCTGGTGGGCAAAATACATTTAAATCACCTTAGTATACTTGAATTGTGATTTTTGTATGTTTTGAGCAAATAAACACAGGAAAAGACTCTAGATAAAATTGCAGATTGGGAAAGAAGTATCTCTAAAGACCTAGAAGTGCATCACAGAGAGTGTATATTGCTAAATGCTTGAGTGTTGTTGGAAAAGAAAAAAAAATACAATGAGATTAATTTGAAGAGGAAGCTACAGGCTAAATGATACCAAATCTTGCAGGTTGTGATAAAAGTTTGGAATATTTTCCAGGTATGGTGAGGAGTGCTGGTGTTAATAGAATAACATGACACAAATTATGTGTTTAGAAGACTCTTTTTGGCTTCTGGCTGAAAATGTTGCAATGGAGAATAAGAGCAGTTGTGAAGAAAAAAGGTAGAAAGTGATTGTAAAGGTCCAGGCAAGATATAATTTGGTTGCACTGGGAGATAAGTTAATGGTTTCAATATGCATTTAGAAGATAGGAATGAATGGACTGACCATTTTTCAGTATAAAATGTCAAAATGATAATGGAAACAAGGGAGAACTGAAATAATTAAATCATCAGAAACTAGTTGAATAGAAAAAAATGTACTATTAAGCATAATTACATTATTTATTATAAAAATTGAAATCATATGAAACAATTTCAAATATTTTAGACAGCATTGTGATACCCATATTGAGACGTCTTTCAAAACTAATATAACATACATAATTTCAAAGAGCCCTTTTGAGACATTACCCCAATTGTGGAGAGTAATATCTAATAGGTTTGTGGCCTAACTGGAATTAAATGTAAAGAAAGACCAAGTTGGGATTCACTGAAAAGCTCCATTCTTGAGGTAGTGCATCCTTTCCTACCATCCTTTGTGGAATTAGACTTCAGCTTCTTCAGCATTACATTGCAATCTCATATCAACAAGTCTCCAGGGAGACTGCAGGAAGCCTTCTGTGTCAAACTGGTGCTGCATTATCCAGCCATCCATCTTGTTTTTTGCAGCTTCCATCCTCTTGCTTTAAACAGATGCTGGATCTTCTGGGTCTCCAAAGAGTGGGTCATGGTGGACTATCCTGCACTGATCCTGCAAGAGTGACTCACTCTACACTCCTGCCTGCTTTCTACTCATTATCATCAGGTATCCCAAGAACTGCCAGCTTCCCTACCTCACACACTTGTATGAATACACACCGGACATCGTTGGTATATTTATAGAAAAAAACTGTACTATTAATCACTATTGATCCGAGCATCTTTGATGAGCCCAAGACTCGGAATCTCTCAAGGCTTTGTCTCTGTGCTTTTATTTCCTTCTTTCCTATCTCATGGACATTATACCAGCTTGCAGGAGACCAGGTCCCACTGCAGAATTCTCAGGTGATGTCCCATTCCCATTCCCTATAAGTAAGAAATTTAAAACTTATGAATTGTTTATTTCTGGAGCTCACCATTTATTATTTTTGGACTATGGATGTTGTTGGAATAAAGGCAATTGTAGAAATTTTAATGGCAGATGAAGGAATAGTACTGTAATTGAGAGGTTAAAAGCTTTTTAAAGTGTCAAATGTATTTAAGGGATACATATATAAGGGATGTATATAATTATATATAGTATTAATTATAATTATATTATTATATAGTATATTAAATAATTATATAGTACATGATATTGTATATAGTGTATTATATATAATATTTATATATACAGCTACAGTCATGTTAATGTTTTTATTTGTGATAAAATATCTGAAATCTATTATAATAGAAAATTTCTGGTATATGGTGCAATATTATTTACTATATAAATCACCCACAACCATAGAAAAAATTTTTGACTTTTGTCTGAAAAGAAAAAAAGAGTATTTTCATTAGCATAGCTGAAAAATACAAGTGAAATATTATTTAGGAAATTTTAAAGATGTGTTATAAACAGTCTGATGATGATAGCTTGAACAGATGAGTCAGTTACGATTTAAGGAAGGAAAATTCTCATTTTCAGAAAGTTCAGAATTCTCTCTGAACAATAAAACATATTTGTATTGGCTTTTATAAAAATCAAGGCCTGGGCTAGGGATTTAGCAGAGTGGTTCTGCCGCCTGCCTCGCAAGCGCAAGGTCCCCAGTTCAATCCCTGGAATCAAAAAATAAATAAATACATAAAAATCAAGGCCTGGTTCATGCCAGGTTCTCTAATATTTTTGTGTAACTGGTTATACTAATTACCAGTATATCCGAGGGTGAATTTCATATCTTATAATAGGACTTCATTTGTTTTAACTATTAAACTTATACAATGGTCACTGTCATATGTAGATCTTCATGTGAGAAACCCAATATCTTATCATATATTTATTCTACTGACCTTAGCAATGTTTTAATTATTCATTTATTGTGGATATTTACTATTCTGCATAATTAGAAGAAAATTTTATTGTTCTTTACTATTAATATATGATACCTTTAAACTCAAAACTTGCTTTAAAAATCATACTCAGTGATTATTGAATTGATTTATATTCTTCAATGTACTGAAAAGAAATCCAGAAATTTAACATAAGATTCATGCTATTAATGGTGACCACATTTATTTGCAGACATGTATCTTTTAACATTAACACACTCAATTAAATTAAATTTCTTCAAATGTCATTTGAATATGTCATGGATTTTAGTACATTAGATTTCAATTAGCAACCATTTCATCAATTTGTGATGTGAATCATATTCTTTGTCACTGATGGTACAATTATACATGGGGAATTTTTTTCAAATTGTTTGTGTTTATTCATTGTTAATAAACACATACAGATGTATATATTTGTCATACATAATAGGTACAATTATATTCTAAATTAGTAAACAATGAGAAATAGGTAAATAAACTTATTAACATATGTATTACTTGCTATAATTTTTCTGTCAAAAGACATTGAAAATTTATTCTCAGCAATTTCAAGAAAACAAAGCATTGCTATTAACTACAGTTAGTCATGTTGTATGGTGGCTCTTCTCAATTTGTTCTTCCTATTCAATTAAAAGTTTGAATATTTTGTATATTTTGACCAACGTTACAATTCTACCCCTCCCACAAACTTCCAGTGCCCACCATTGCAGTCTTTTCTTATTTGACCTAATCTTCTTTAGATTCCACATAGAAATAATTTTATGGTTTTTGTCTTTCTGAATCTGTCCTATTTTACCATTGTTTTCATATCACCAAAATTCACATGTTCCAAATGAGATTTTGATACTATTACTCTATCTCTGTCTCAAATGTACTCTTATATACCTACACCTGTTTGCATGTGATTCTTACTTCTGTCTCCTCAAGGTTTACAGCATATAAATACAGTGACATTCCAGCAGCAACGAAGATATCTGCAGAAAAATATTCATTTATGAATATAGCTCTCTTTCATGAAAAGGACTGAAAGTTCCTTCAAAACCATCCTGGTTGGGTTAATGCTGTGCCTCTGAATATTCAATAAGCCTGGAAAACCATAGTGTGACATAGTAAGGATATTCACAAGAAATTAGGGGTCATGTCCAAAAGGCATATAATGTCAAAAAGACACAAGTTGAAGCATCTCCTAGAGTTCAGATTAGAGGAAAAGATCGCAATCCACAGAATTAAATAAAACTGTAACCCAGTATAAACAATAACCATCCAGGAATAGACAAATAACTTCTCAGAGTCATAAATTGTAAATCACATGCTCTTTCTTTTAATAAATTCCTGCCAAAGTACATAACTCTATCTGATTATGAGGAAATATTATACAATTTATGAATAAGAATCCAGCACTCGTCTGTCAGGTTAAAAGAAATGAAACAGCACAGATTTATAGACACTTAAAGACCCATTAAAATTAAACACAACGTGTGATCTCGGTTTTCAATACATTATCCGCTGCTATTGCAGTGTTCTGAAATGTCTGTAATATGGTCTTTAACCATCAGCGAAGATTTCGCAGACATTGCTTCCTTTAGGAGACTCATCTTTTTCATCGCCAACACATTCCTCACTGAGGTCAGGAAGCTCATATTCACTGAGATTTAGAGCCTAGTAGTGAGAGACTGCAGTGGTGACTCACCCATTATTCACTATTTCTTCTCTACGTCATTTAATTTCACTAGCAGTATAACTACTTTTCAATTATTTGATCTACTTTCATTTTCGTTGGCCAATTCTTGTTTGAAGTCAGTTTTTACAAAATCTCACTTTATCACTAGACAATAAAGTCATACATTGGTGAACCAAATCTGGCCCCACAGATACTATGCTGAAAGACACCTTGACATTAATTCCCCCAAAAATTCTTTGACTTGGTTTCAACACATTTATTCCATCATTCTTGAGGTTTTTCTGAAGTAATTGTGGAAATCTTTTGTGCGTGTGTTCATGAATTAAGACCAAAACAGCCATTAATGTTGCTACTTTTTATCCAATGAAAAAGCAATCTTACGGTGTTCCTTATCCATTTAGTTCACCAGATTGTCACTGTTTGACTTCTGGCTTTCCCCAAAGTCAAAATGACCACTACAAGTAAACTTTTTTAAAATTTAATTTTATTGGTACATTTAATGTATACAGTACAATGACATTCATTGTTGGAAATTTGACCTTCATAAGGTAAATTTTTTTTAATTGATCCATGACTTTAAGTTAGCCAGATGGTTTATCTAAAGGTATTCAAAAAAGGGAATTCCCGGAAATGCTTGAGGAAGAAGCAAGAATGTTGGGATAAGTGTGTTCAAAGCATCTGGGAGTGTTTCGAAGGTATATTTAAATGGCTATGCATACTTTACAGTATTGAAATTTTTAAATTTAATCTTTCTCCATCTATGTTGATCACCTCATATATTTTTCATACTACTATTATAAATTCAAGGAGCTCACAAGTATCTGACATATAATTAATGATCACTCTGCGAGTGGTATCTACTGAAAGTATTGTCAGGCAAAAATAGTTTTAAAGACCAAAACTTCACATTCAAATAAGCTTCTTGTTCTGTGAGAGCACTTTCCTACACCAATACAAAGTTCTATTTCTGAATTTCCTGTATGTACTTTTCCTAATTCTGTTTATTGTTTGTCCATATCTTTCCCATTGCCAGTCACCATTACTGAGGCTTTTCAACAGTATGTACAGGGCCTTCCTGCTGCCTGGGGAAAGGATTCCCTAGAAATGTACTAAAGATTGATGAATGCAAGGCGAGAAAATTCTGGGACCTAAGTTTAGGAGAGTCATAAATTTTCATTTTAGGCTTAAATTACTGGGAAAGTTCAACTTAGGGTAAAATCTTTTTCACCCATTCAAATGCTCTAATGTGATTATTGAGAGAAGATAATGAGCAAAGTAAAAATAACCTTCACATTTATTTTATTTATAAAGGCTACCATAATTGATGGTAGGTTGTCCTTTTGCTTGAGGCTAGTTGTATTTGCTGTTGCTCTAAATGCATTAAATAAATAGGTCCCTGTTTTAACCCTTACTTTGTGAATCACTGATAATGCTAAGGGAAACAATAAGTAAGAATTCTATTAACCTATATATATATAGATGATGTTTTTCTAAGGTTATTTCTACTCTTTTTTTCCAGGATAATAATAAGATAGTAAAGTTTAAAACAAAGCAGATATGCTAGTGATATTCTGATTGGGATTAAACTAAATCTGTAAAACAGTTTTGGAAGTATGACAATTTAAACTATATTAGTTCTGCCTATCCAAGGACAGGGTATATCTTTCCATTTTCAGATATCCTCTTAGATATATTTTTTTTCAGAGTACCTGGTTAATGATGTAAAGGTCTTTTACTTCCTTTATTACATTGATTCTAAGTATTTCACCTTTTTTGACACTATTGGGAAACATGTTAGAACCCTATCTTCTCCCTCTGTGAGTTTGTTATTTGTGTACAGGAACGCTACTGAATTTTTAGTGTTCACTTTGAAACTGCTACACTAATGATTTTGACTATTAAATCTAGAAGTCTTTTTCTTTTAAATGGAATGTGCTGAATGTCTATAATTTTGTTCAGATGACTGCAGAACCTGGAAAAGCTGTTGCTGCTATCAATGCATAACATACTATTATTAGTCTTTTTATATAAATATATA
>NW_022900918.1:5898112-5926247 GCF_012274545.1 Fukomys damarensis
TGTATATATATACACACACACACATATATATATATATAAATTGAATTTTGGGAAACTTTAACGGTGCTGCCAACTTTGGAAAAAGTCACACCAATTTACTGCACCAATTTACTGTGTTGAGTTGGCATTGTACAGAAATTGACACCCATATTGGTCTAGAAATGTTAATTTTTTTTTTCCATTTATACAGGGGTAACGCACTGTGCTAAATATGTAAGGTCATATCTAAGTGGGATTGATTACAGAAACTAATAAAGTATTCTCTAAATAATTAAAAAAAGAATAAGATAAGACTACAAGAGCAAGAACCAATTTAAATATGTTAAGGGACCATTTTCATCTTCAGAATTAAGGAGTATTTTAATCTTACATCATTGCCTTTTCTCTTTTACTTTCCTTTTTAGTTTTATTTTAGGATTCCCTATTTTTAATGTTCATACAGAGATTTGTCTAACTGAAATACTGAATAGTTTCTTTGGTGTGAAAAACTATAATAGTACACAGAATCCTAATGAGATAATTAATAATGTGAAATAGGAAGTAAAGGGCTAAAGGTGTAGCGAAAGTGGAAAGGGTGGGGTAAAGGTAATAAGGGAGAGGAAAAGATATGAGAAACTGAAAAAATGGAAATAAAGTGTTTGTAAATGGGGAGGGGAGGAGAGGGTGAAGGGAGGGCAGGGACAAGGGGAAAAAAATGAGAACCAAGACCTGTCATGTAAAGGTACAGAATCCCAATGATGAATGTAACTGTATTGTATACCTAGATTGTAAAAATAAACTCAATAAAAAGGGAGAAAAATAAGAAGGGTTGAATGGAGAGGGAAAAAAAGTATCAGGACATTATGTACAAGTACAAATTTATCATGATGAATGTGATCACTAGTATATCAAAAGTGTGCAAACATAATTAAATTTAAAAAACAACAAATGCACAAGGTACTTTAAAAGTTTTTGAATTGTCAATAAATAGCAAAAAAGTAACTTCTAGCAGTATTTTTTGTTTTTATTTTGATTTGTTTTGTGTTCCAAATTTGTTAATGTACATTTCTTAAATATAAATTAGGTGGGTTGATTAGATGGTACCTCATTTAAAACTCCCTGTCTTTTTCAATCTATGTTCACTTATATGCAAAATAATAATTGTGATGATGAAATTAATGTAAAAACCCAGATCAAACTGCAGAGATGATTACAGGGAGCAATGAGCTCAAATATGTATAAATTCTCTTCAAATATTCCTTCCAATTTAAAACATCCAAATTCTTACATCTCTCTAATTTTAAACTTAAATCAGAAGTATAAATCAATACTCCCCTAGTCCTGTAACATAAAATGCTCAGTTCATTAAGCTACCTCATCATGAGAAACTTGCACTTACATTCTTTCCCCTAAGACAGTTCAGAAAAATTATTTTTACTTCTAGGTCAATAAGAACTTATGAAAACATAGTCCTTGTCCTTAGAGCAATATGTGGATTCACAGAATATACTATGTCCCATTCTATCTTATGAGTTAGGGGATTTGGCAATTTTATCTTTTGGGTAGATGAAGAATACTTGCTCCATGGCTATGGGAGGACAATCCATTTTGAAGAAAAAGCTATCATTTATTATTACTAGCCTTGAATAAATATCTCCTCAAAGCTTATTTGTAAAGAATCTCATTTTTTTAAATTTCTTTTAGCTAGACAATTAAAATTGAATGTTGTAAGGAATAAAGGTTAATAGTAATCCTGTGTAGAAATGAAAATAAATATCATCTGAAACTTATTTGAGAATTAATTATATATCTGTGGAAAACCATAAAACAAATTATTTACATTAGTGAAGTTCTTTATGATATACATTCATCTTTATGATATTAGCATAGATATTTTTCCTTTTACTCTACTTCTTCAAGCTGAAACAAATAACAAAGTTTAATCTCATAATTAAATTTTCTTTTTTCTTCCTTCTGTGTATTTTCACACTGAGAATACAAATATAATGGTACAGAAATAAAATAGCTTTCACTATTTTCCTTTAATAAAACAAGTCAATACCATTGATTGTAATTTGGAATATCGAACATTTTTGGTGAATTTGCATCGCATACTGAAATTAAAAGAAATAAAATAAAACAAATTTATATTAAGATTAGCATTAACATTTAAAAAAATACAATATTTTATGGTATTTCATGTGAACTTGGAAAAGTTCAGATTCCAAAATTGAAATGAAATATTACTTAATTCATGGATTCCTTCATTTACTAAAATTTTAAAATAATTTTTAGTAAGAAGATAATTCTTACTTTGTTCTGTTGCCTTGAAATTGTGAATTTAGTATGTTTATATAGTAAAAATGTCCTAGCGTTAAAATAACCAGCATATACTTTCAACATTACTTATAATACATGTGACTTATTTTTATGATTTTCAGATATTTTAATCAAATTGGGAAAATACACTTAAAATATGTAATTCTATAATGAATATAAACATAAAAATTATGTGAAGTAACAAATTTTATAATACTTTTATATTTTCTTCTGATTTAAGTGACAAGGAAGCACATCATGTGTTATCTTTTTAAAAGGAATTACTTTTAATCAGTCCAACTCTTTAGTTTTTCTTCACTAATTCCACTTTAGAATTTTGTTATGATAGAATTGGACAAATTTCACTTGCCTATACCTATTATACAACACATTAAAATTCAAATGCATTAAATCTTTAAGAATGACTACTTTTCATCAATTTTGACACTAATTATAATACCTAGTTTATTTTTAGAATCCATAATTTTTGATATAACAAAAACTAAAATTTAATTATAAAATTTGTGATAATTACACTTTCCCAAATTATAGACATGTTGAGAAAATAATTTTACACTCCAAGTAATGTATTATGTATCATAGCACTAATGAAGACTTCTGGTTACCATGACAGTGAGAGTTGAATTGGAAGGACGAAGCCTATTATTAAAAACACATAGAATGCAAGATACTTACTGAAACTAGATTTTAAATAACAGAAGCAAAAAAAAAAAAGTCAGAACATCCCAGTTGTCAAAAATCAAATGAGATAAGTACAAACTCAAGCTGATGATCTAACAAGATATCTAAAGGAAAAAAATTGATTAGGGAGTTTAAATTTTAATTATAATGTGAAGACTGAGGATCATTTCTAGACTCCTGCCAAAAGGGATAGCTAAAACTGAATTCGCAATTGAGCTACCTACAAAGATCTAAAAATCTCTGTTACATCTAAAAAAGGGATTATGAATTCTATACCCATCATCCTTGGCAAACTGTGAATAAACTTATTGACCAGAAGATATTTACCATAATATTATACAAAATTTTTGACAGTTCAAATATATGAATAAAACCCTGTCAAAATGAAAGGAATCTGATTTCAGCATTTTCCCTTCTTCCACAATTACATGAACTAAAACATGAACTAACAAAGAGCATTAGAAAAACGGAACATAGGGCTGCGGATTTAGCTCAGTGGTGCCACTGCCTGCACAAGGTCCTGAGTTTGATCCCCTGTACAAAATAAAAGTACACAAAACTATGCTTTTACAGTTTTTGCTGTTGTTTATATAAATAGTTCATGTAGTTAATAAATCTTTACTAAGATAGTTCTACCTGCTAGGAATTTTTTAAGATGTTTAAAATAGGTGTAAGTAATTAAATTCAGAGGGCTTGCATTTCCATGTAAAAGTAATGAGAATGGCAAGTATTAATTTTACAGTAAAAATCTGATAACTATGTGTTTAATTATTAAATGCATGATTATTGTATGGAAAAGTTTTTATTAGTACTTAGAGTAGTATATTTTGAAGTCATTCCTTCTCGAGTTGATATAGCAACCTGTAATTTTGCTTTCTTTCACAATTCTCAAATTTGGTAATGGACAAATGTTGTAGGATATTTGTTGTTTTTGTATTATGGCTTTACACTTGTTTCCTTTTGTTCTTGCTCTTAGATCTAGGTGAAGAACATAAGAGGAGGATTGTTAGGAGGGGTTAAGATAAGATAGTTTTCTTGTCTCAGAGAGTAAAAATAATTGATGTTGCTGACATTTGTTGATCAGTTAGCATATGTCAAGTGCAGAACAAAATGCCATACACACATCACGAGGGAGACACACAGGTTAAAAACCACCTAGTTTGTCACAGAAAGGAAGAGAACCCTTGGGATCTGCCCTTTGGAAATTGACTCCAAGGCCTCTGTAGCTCAAAAGTTTGCAAGACTGAGACAGGAAAAGGAACGAGTAAAAAATACCTCTCAAACAGCAAGTTATTTTTGTTGTCTTACAATTAGTGTAGGACCAATGAATACTTTGATAAAATTAAAATGAAAGATAAACAGTAACATATAACATTAAATAATGCAAAAACACTAAATTTTATTATATTGATCAGAAATATTTTTGTTCAATCAAGTAATGATAGCACTGAAATATTTACCTTCATTTTTCAAATTCAATTAATTTTTAAAAATATCTTTGCCAGAATTGTTAACAATAATTTATAAAGCAGTAGTGATTCAGAGGCTGACCTACCCATGTAGTGTGGATTGTGTTGAATGTATGTAGATATATATCTCTACTGGACATAAGTTGATAATAATATGCTTTTATGTAAATATGACTATATACACAAATATACAAGTGTAACTGTATGATATTTAGAATAAGGAGAAGGCTGTATGTTAAAATATTACTAAATGCAAATGCTTGCATGTTCTGAATTACTTAAGTTATTAGGCCTAAATAAGTAATTGGGAGAAAATCAATAAACACTAAACTAATATTTTATAATATATTTCTAATGCATCATAGAATTGTTTGTCTAATTCAATGGCTTAGTTTTTTCAACAACATTTTGGAGTTCTAATGACATAAAAACATTATGTTTGCTATTGGGCATCAAAACTGCAGGAAGAACCACACCTTCTCCCACCTCAGCCTCCATGGCTCCAGGGCCAGGAGGTAGCCTGGGCCCCGATCCACCATGGGAAGGAGAGCCATGCCTGCTCCCACCCCAATCTCCATTGCTCCAGCACTAGGAAGGTAGACGTGCAGGTGCTCCTGAACCCCCATAACTCCCCCACACACACTCTCAGACCTCTTGACTGTGCCATTCTTTGGACCCACTCTGAAGAGGCAGAGGTGGTCATCAAGGGTATTTTTCTGAGTTCCCAACTTTGAACATCTTTAAAGAAAGGGCGTGGGAAACCTGTAATAGAACAGTGTGGAGTTCAACCATTCAGAAGGTTGGGGAACTCAATCTGGGCCTTGCAGCCTGAGGTCAGTCAGCATTATGGGGTTCAGCCATCAGCTAACTGAGACCAGGGGTCTTGCATCCTCGCTCTGTCTGAGCCATTAAATAGTAAATACACTATATTAAATTTTGTTCACTGCAGACATGTTCTGGACTGCTTCTTGATTTCAATTTACTTCAAATGATTTAAGGGTGATAGACTAGTGACTGCCACAGGTGGTCAGTTTCCAAGTTGTGCTTGATCTTAATGTGTTGCTGATTGTATCAGTTAGGATAAAGCATTGCGGTCGATTTGATGAGCTATTTTCTCTGATTTTATGAAGATGAGAATGTCTGTGGTTCGTTGGAGACACAGAAGCTAGGGCACAACTATATCAGGAACATTTGGGTGATAACCCAGAGATTAAATCAAGGACAATCCAACAACAAAAATAAAAGTGAGAAAACACTTAAGCAAGATGCAAAGACAGACTTCCAGTTCACCAATAGCAAACAGTAGGGCAAAAGAGGATGAAAAGACCTATAGTGAATCACCAGGACACCTTGAATTTAAAGCACAGGAAGTATCAAAAGAGATCAAACAGGCTCTAGAAAAATTCAAAACAGAAATAATTTCCCAGATAACCCTAGAGATAGTGAGCAAAATGGACATTGAGAGTCGAGACTCTAGAGCAGAAACTGACAAAAAAATAGATGAGCTCAGAACCATGATAGAAGCCATGAAGGCCCAGCATAAGAAAGAAATGGAAAAAATCAACACCCAACATAGGAAAGAAATGGAGTCCACAAAACAGATTCAGATATCCAGGAGATTAAACACTCCATTGAAAGTATACACAACAGAATAAAAGAATGAGTAGACAGACTCTCAGATATAGAAGATAAGATTGCAGTCAGTGACCATGGAAAGAGAGGTCTCTTAGAGTAAGGGATCATGAGAAATTGATCCAACAACTCCTAGATGATGCAAAGAAGAATAACGTAAGATTGATAGGAATCCAATAAATAGCAGAAGAAAATACAAATGACTTTAAAAAGCTGTTCACAGAATTAATTATAGAAAACTTCCCACAGTGGGGAAGAATTTGACATACAGATAAGTGAGACATATAGGACTCCAACTAACCATGGTCAAAAAACAATCTACATCTAGACATATAATAATCAAGATCTCAGAAACCCAACAGAAGAACAAAATACTACAAGCAGTAAGAGATAAGAAACAAATTACATGCAAATAAAGCCCATCAGAATTATAGAAGACTTTTCAACACAAACACTTAGGTTAAGGAGAGCCTGGAATGAGACATTGCAAGTACTAAAAGAGAACAATCTCCAACCTAGACTGATGTATCCTGCAAAACTCTTTTTCAAAATAGATGGGGACATAAGATACTTCCATGACAAAGAACACTTGAGAAACTTCATGAATACCAAACCAGCACTACAAGGAATTCTAAACAATATCCTAGAAAAAGACAATGAAGATCACAACACCACGAGGCCCAACAGAGCAAATCAAATAATCAAGGTAAGAAACTGAAAGGAGAGGGCAAAAAAATTAAAAAGAGCCAACAAAAGAACAACAATATGACAATAATAAGTCAGTACATATCAGTTATAACCACCAATGTCAATGGCCTCAATTCACCAATCAAGAGAAATAGAGTGGCAAAATGGAATAAGAAGCAAAATCCAACAATATATTATATACAAGAAACACACCTAGTGCAAAAGAAGTCCATAGACTCTAAGTCAAAGGATAGAAAACAATTATCCATGTGACAGGAGCCCAGAAAAAAAACAGTGGTAGCAATCTTATTTGCAGACAAAGCAAATTTCAATCCAAAACTGATTCTAGTATTATTGATGTAGAATGGTACTGTATCACACATCTATGAATGTAAAATATCTTGTACCTGCTTCATGATACATAGTAGTGACCATGCTTTATCAGAGCTATATTTAATGATATTACTCTAGAATGTTCCAATTCTGGATGATGATTAAGATGCTAATAAAAAAAATGGTGCCAGGTACCACAACAGCAACAGAACTTTGCTATTTTCTGTATATTATTCTTTTCTTGTTTTTTTAATGGAATGTGCTGAATGTCAATAATTTTGTTCAAGTGACTACAGAACCTGGAAAAGATGTTGTTGCTATTGGTGCATAACATACTGCTATTATTAGTCTTTTTATACAAATAAATATATATTTGTATTATAAATATTGAATTTTGGGAAACTTTAATGGTGCTGTGAACTTTGGAAAAAGTTATCTCAATTTACTGTGTTGAGTTGGCATTGTTCAGAAATGGACAGCCATATTGGTCTAGAAATGTTATTTTTAAAAATTTTTTTCAAGGTGTGCAGGGGTAACACATTGCACTAAATATGTAAGGTCATATGTATGTGGGTTTGATTACAGAAACTAATAAATTATTCTCTAAATAATGAAAAAAAGAATAAGATAAAACTACAAGAGCAAGAAGCAATATAAATATGTTAAGGGACCATTTTCATATCCAGAATTAAAGATTATTTTAATGTTCCATCATTACCTTTTCTCTTTTACTTTCCTTTTTAGTTTTATTTTAGGATTCCCTATTTTTAATGTTCATACAGAGATTTCTTTAACTGAAATACCCGAATAGTTTCTCTTGTGTGAAAAACTATAATAGTACACAGGATCCTAATGAGATAATTAATAATGTGAAATAGGAAGTAAAGGGCTAAAGGTATAGGGAAAGTGGGAAAAGTGGGAGAAAGGCAATAAGGGAGAGGAAAAAATATGAGAAACTGAAAAAATGGAAATGAAGTGTTTGTAAATGGGGAGGGGAGGAGGGGGTGAAGGGAGGGCAGGGACAAGGGGAAAAAATGAGAATCAAGACCTATTATTTAAAGGTACAGGATCCCAATGATGAATGTAACTGTATTGTACACCTAGATTGTACCAATAAACTCAATAAAAAGAAAAAAAATTATAAAAAAGAAGTGCTATCTTGGTATTAGATTTTTTAAAAATTGTATTGGATTATTAAGGGATGCACACCTTAAAGACTTCTTGTAGAATATATTTATAATTATGACATGAGAGTAGCTATATGAGTGCAAAGGGATATTTTCTTTAAAGCAGGAAGTTTTCTAGCTTGCCATTTTTTGTTTTGTTTTGTTATTTTTTGAGATAGGGTCTCACTATGTAGTTGAGACTGACCTGGAACTCACTATGTAGCCCAGGTTGGTCTTGAACCCACAGTTATCCTCCTGCTTCAGCCTCTGGAGTGCTGGAATTACAGGCATGGGTCACCATGCCAGGCTGTAGTTTGCTGTTATATCTTACATCTTAGTAGAAAATATGCATAGTTTGTATTAGTAAAACAGTTCTGGTTTTATCAACTTATATTTTGAAGATGATACATTTTTTGCAAAATGATCAAACTATACATAACTTTTATTTTAAAAGAAATTAATTAATAGAAGACAAGTCTTAGAATATGGAACACAACAATTGTATTAAAATAAGAAAAAATGTGAAATAAAACTTCCAATATTTTTTTAAAATTGTTAAGTAAATTATTTTGTTTTATCTATATAGAAAGTAAACAAATGATATACAGTAAATATTTAATATGGTTCTGATATTGTATTGAAGAGAAGAATTATAAGAGAAATAATATGGAACAATTGAGCTAAATAAAATACTATGATATTTTAAAAATATTTAAATGAACTTATTTTAAGCAATTTAAAGTTTCAGGAAAAATTGAGCATAAAATAAAAATTTTCATAGATCATAGATTTATGTACTCTTCTGGCTCTCAGTATTTTCTGAGCTTCTCACATTTTGACCAGCCCTCTGCACATATCCTTGAGAACCAGTGATTCTTCTACTTCCTCTAAAGTTTCACCCTTTCTAAAATTTCATGTAGTGAGAATTTACCAAACATATTTAATGCTCTGTCCACTTTAATTAAATTTTTGATACGCAATTATTTTCCTCTGATTCCCTGATTTCCTTTACTTTAGAACACGGTGTTGTGGTTGAGATCTACAATTTCCCCCTAAAATCTCCCATACAGAAATAGGACATGTTTGCAATGGGTAAGTAACTATAGGAGTGACTCAGAAGTATATATTATCATCCTTGGTTTCTCCCCTCTCTTTCTGGGAAAATAAACACTTCTATTAAATTGTAGGTTTCAGATGTTTTGTTCCAGGAACAGGAAATTGATCAGTATATACAATTCCTACCAGGAGTTTGGCCATTGAAATGACTATATCTCACCATGTGCTTCAGAAACCTTTGGGACTGTTTTTTTTTTTTGTTTTTTTTTTCTCTCTGTCTCTCTTCTCATTGAATTTATTGGTACATTTTAGGTATACAGTACAGTTACATTCATTATTGGGATCTTGTACCTTTACATGGCAGGTCTTGGAAACTTCAAACTTAAGAGCTAGAGAAGCCCTAGAATATTTTGAATGGTGTTTAATGTGTGATACAGGTCAGAAATTAGCAAACCAGAATGATAAGAGGAATTTGAACAAAAATGTCCAGGTTCAGGAGATTTTAATGAAAAACATGGACTCTTTTCACAGTTGACCTAGACGTCTTTTCTGTTACATTCTGACAGAAAAGTTGGCACAATTTGTACATATCCTGAGATTTTGAGTGACACTGAGATTAAAGGCAGTGGTCTAATTAATATGATGGAGGAAATTTCCTAGAATTCAGTCTGCGGCAGAACTGCTGGCTGTTTTCAGTCAGATCTATAGCCAGAATTAGGAGCAAATAGCAGAACTGAATAATTTACAGTTTGCAGTTTCACCAGAAAGGAAAAGCCAATCAATTTGGACAAAAGACAGTATGGTAGCTGAAAAAATTAGCATTAAAATATCACCAAATACTTTGCATCAGGGCAATAGAATAGGTGGTTTGAAAGCACCTTGGGAAACAACATGACACCATCTATTACAGGTTCAAATGTGCAAAAATGTAAACCTGTCATTTAAGATCAGAGTCCCTGGCCCTCTGCTTAGGAAGGGCCACATAGACAACTGGTCCAAGGATATACATTTCAATACACTCAGCCATCCTGGCACTCAAAGTCCATTGCAGCCATAGTCCCGGGGAATCTTGGTGTTGCTCAAACTGGCAATAGACCTTGACCTCATCTACATGGTGTCAGATTTATAAATATTCTGTATGCAAGAGTTATGGAGTCATAGAGGAATCCGCCCAGTTTAAAAAACGTCTTGGAAGCTAGCCAGTGTGCCCCTTAGTTGACAAGGCATGAAGCTGTGAGAGTGAGAGCAAAGTTGCAATGGAGATCCCAGGTGATGGGAAATGCCAGAAATGGGAGTTTCTGTTGGGGAAGCTGTGGGAAGTGGGCAGAGCCAGGCCAAGAGAGACACCATGCTTCCTGCAGGTGGAAGGGTCTTGGGGTTGGGTTGCAAAAGTCCTTTGGAATTCACATATTACCACAATCTTCTTTGGATGTTGACTGTGTAACTACAGGATGTTTAATGTTTGCCTTGCTGGTGTTCAGACTTGCTTTGGTCCAATTTGTTTCAGTGCCCATTTCTCTCTCTTTTGATTTGGTAATCTTTGACCTATACCACTGAATGTTGAAAGTTTTGAACTTTCTTTTTGCTTTTACAGGAGCTCACAGGTAAGAGTTTACCTTTAGTCTCAGAAGAGACTTTGAACTTAATACTTTTCAGTAATGCTAAAATTTTAAGGCTTTGGCACCTCTTACAGATGGACTAAATGCAGTTTACATAATGAGATGGATGTGGGTCTTCTGGGATTTCAGGGCAGAAAGTTATGATTTGTATATAAAGTTTCTCCCCAAAGTTTTGCTTTTTGAAGGGATGAATCACTAGGGGTATGACTTGGGAGACTATTTCTCTCTTCAGCTTCTTGCTTCTATCTGTGTTTCTTGACCAGGATAACATGAGCAGCTTTTCTACATGAAGCACTTTCACCATGCTGTTTCTATGTAGAAACCAGCTGGCCAGGGACTGAATCAATTGAAATTGTAAGCAAAATTAAACTTTTCCTCTTTTAAGTTGTGGGTGTTGGACATTTTGTTCCAGCAATGTGAAAGTGACTAAAATCAATTTCAAATGCAATTTTTTGCCTGCCTTTTTGTAGTATGTGTAAGTATTATTCAAAACACTTGTCAGTTTTACAACCCATGAAAAGTCTTTATTAAAGACCTAGGAATGTATCACTGGGAGAATATTGCACCTTATTGCTCAACTTTTCTTGTAGATTGGAAACATAATTTCTATGGACACTGGTTACCAAACATAGATAAATCACAGGGAAGAATCTTTTCAAACCCAGGAATAACTCAAGATACTGGACATGTGTCTTTGATCTACTTTTCTCCACCTGCCTTGCAATATTTTAAAACCCCTATTTTTATTTCTGTGAAATTGAACTCTCTTGCTGTTGTATTTGCTATTGTTGCCTCCCTCACTGTAGTTGTGATGAATCCAGTACTTGCATTTTGTCCTTTGTAATCTTTTCAATGAAGGGATCATACAGTGCCTGGCCCTTCCGATTACCTTCATTTACTTAGGAGTATGTGTTATGATTCCTCCATATATTTTCCATTACTCAGTAGCTCTTTGCCTTCATTCTCTACCTTTCCTTCTTACTTTCCTTCTAGCAATTTTTCAATTAGTCTTTAAATATTTCTACTAGTAGATAGCTCCAGTAACATCCTCAAATTTTGATGCACCTTGATTATTTGCATTCACTTGCCTCTATGATTTGGGGTAAAGTGGTTTGTCCAGTGTTCTTTTTCTGGAACATAACTAAGAAATCCAATTTTTAAGTTTATACAGCTTAGTTTTTGTTTTGAGATGGAAATGATGACTTTCAGGCCTGTTTTCTCTGACTCAATAGTGTCATTTTGATAACTACATTTAAATCAATATTACTTAAGATTTTCCACACTAACAAGTGAAATAAACAGTTCATAATGCAAAATATTATCATATTCATTCAGTCTCATATTTTTTCTAGAAGCATACAAATTAGTGACAAAGGGGTTCTAATTTGAAAATAATGTTTCCATCAAAACCAGGATATCATTTGATAGCAACAAAGGAGATAATTATTTCAAATTCTGGTTTCTAGGCATTAATTATTTTTGTTCTATAAAATCAAGGGAAATAATTTTAAATATAGGTTATCTGAATTATGGCAATTGTTAACAACTGTTAGCCTGTTTAAGTGACATGTGCATATGCCATCATTCCAGAGGACAGTTTTTCCGTGAGTTAGTACTTTTTCCTTGATAAAATATCATTGAAACATTTACTAAAAACAGTTAAAATTTCTCATTTATTTCCCTTGTTTTCAAGTATACATTTCTGTAGTTTCCATTATGATAATTCAATCAACATGTTTACTTTTTTAGACTGTACTATATACATTTTTGTGAAAACAAAAAGAAAAAGCAATACATTTAAACCAAAATAGATGTTATATAAACTCATAGCCAAGTTAAAAACATAAAGTTCTGAATTTATATAAAAAGAAAAGAAAACAAAAATGAAACAAATTAAAGGGCCATGGATTACTTAATGGTAATTTTTTAATCTCATATTTTTCTTCTAATGAGTAATAGTATTAATAAAATTACAATGCTAATGACCCTTAATCTCATCTATCATATGATTCTGAAGCATTTATAGTGTTTGTTTACCTCAAGAGAGTGATGGCAGAATACATAGCACATATTTACATACAGATATTTCTTTTTTTGTTGGTTTTTTTTTTTTGAGACAGGGTCTCACTATGTAGTTGAGACTGACCTGGAACTCACTATATAGCTCAGGCTGGTCTCGAACTCACAGTAATCCTCCTGCCTCAGCCTCCTGCGTGCTAGGATTACAGGAGTGCTCCACCACACCTGGCTTACATACAGATATTTCTACACTTGATCTTAGCCAAAAGGCTAAGCAGCAATTACACACAGACATTCTATAGGAATATTTATATTAGTTTATTTCTCTTTTATTACTTTGCTTGCTTAATTTAGATTTGGGCTTTTTAAGTGTGGATGGGGTAAATTTATTTAAACAATTCTGAAAATTGCTAATAAGTTTAGTGCTAACCAAATCTAAAATCAAACCCCTATTGTTAGAAAGTTAGACAGCTTTGAGCTTCCTCTTATACTTCAATTATCACATACTACATCTTACATCTTATATGTCAAGTTTATATAAAATAGTATAGTACAAGTTTTAAATCAATATAAAATATATAAATGAAAAATATATCTTGGCCAAGTATGATGATACATTTCTGTAATCTCAGAACTCTGGGAGACAGAGGAAGGGCATAGCCCAGTTTGAGCCCAGCCTGGGAAACAGTGCTTAGTGAGAACCTGTTTTACAACAAAAACATGAATTAATAAAGAGTTAAGACACCCTGCATTCAATCCAAAGTGTCATAGGAAAGGGGCAGGGAGGAAAGGGAAGGGAAGAGAAGAATTAGCTGAAAAGACCTGTACTCTGGCATCTGCACAATTTAGGTCCTTTGTGAATACATAGTGTGGAAGAATGCTATATTGGAAATTATTTTTACCCTTTCAAGAAATACTTATCAACAAATTAGGAAAAATCCAAAATCTTAAACAATTAATCTTTCTTTGACTTTTTTCTCTTATTAAAGACCTATTCTACTGAAAAGAGAATCATTACCCAAACATTTTTATATTTAAAAAAAGACAATCCTCTCTGAAAAGGACTAGTAAGGACTCATTCCAAGTTGAATTTGAATGCTAAATGATGTGTATTATACGATGTTTCTAGTACAACCTATATTTATTTAGGCTCAATTTTATAGTAGGAGAGATTGTTAGATTTCCCTATTGCCCTGTGGCATTAATTTTGTTACTTCAAGGTATTTCTTGAGTTCTATGGAATGCATATTCACTTTTAATGTTTGATAGGTTTTTATAACTTGTTGCTCTGCATTGATAAATCAAATAGCAAAACCACAAAAATGTATCATACATATAATGTTACTAAAATTTTGAAATAAATGATATAAAGGGTTTTCAATGTTATATTAAGCATAAATTAGATGCAATAAATACAATAATTAATATTTACAATAATTAATTTTTAATGTTTGCTTTTGGACTCTCTCTCTTTCTGTCATTTCTTGTCATACTGGAGACTGATTCCAAGATAGTCACACTGAGCTTTATCTCTAGGCATTTTTACAACTTTATTTTTATTTTGATTCAGTGTAAGTTGCTAAGTTGCTCAGGCTAGGCTTGAACATGTGATCCTTGTGTATCCATCTTACAGAGTGCTGGGATTAGAAGTGTGCACCACAATGCCCAGCTTTGGCACCTCTTTTAAAGCTTATTAACTGGCTCCTGTTGAAGTAATTTTTTAAAACCTGCCACATCTCAGTGACATTTCTTCTTTGAACTTTGTTACATAAGTTTGGTTGTGGCTGTATTGGGGTTGACTGGGGATTTCTTTGATGCATTTTGTTGGTGCTCACTCAGCTCTACATGTCTTCCCATGCTAATATTAAGTCAGAAAGTTGACACTCATGAATGGATTAAGCCAGCACCAACTAATCAAATTATGTACAACATTTAAAATATGGCTTTGAAATGACATAAGCAACTTCCATCTTCAGACCATTAGCTGAAGAAAATTATACACCCAGTCCAGAAAGAGTGGGATAGGGATAGAATCTTCATGCAGATATTCTTGTCAGGGCTGAGTAGAAACAAAAATTTGAACCAAGTATAAACAAATGCAAGCAAATATTAGTACAGTTTCAGAACAATAAGAGAGTGGTCTACTTTGGATCTCTAATTGTGTTTATAAAATCTTTTTATAAGGGCCAGGGATTTAGCTAAGTGGTTTGGTGGCCTGCCTTGCAAGCACAAGGACCGGAGTTCAATACCCTGTACCAAAAAAAAAAAAAAACAAATCAAAACAAAACAAAACAAAAATCCCAAAAACAAAAAAAAAACCTTTTTATTTCTTTTAGTATATTCTAGTTTTAGTGTTATATTTTTGTATACATCTTGTGTTTTGTTTTTAATCTGTACAGCAATTTTTACTCTTTAATTTTTTGTTATATATAGAATGCAATGATTTTTCTTTAATGAAGACTTTTTTTGTAATTCTGTCCCTAATATATTTGGACATGTATATGTTTAGTATTAACAGACATATAGAATTCTGAAACATAAAATGACCTGATCTTTTAAAAATTGAAGGGAGGGCAGGTACAAGGGGAAAAAATGAGAGCCAAGATCTGTCACCTAAAGTTACAAGATACCAATAATGAATGTAATTGTACTGTATACCTAAAATGTACCAATAAACTCAATGAGGAAAAAAAATTGCTCTATAGAAATCTTTCTGTTTCTTGAGTCAGGCAATGACTATGCTTTTCTTAGTGGTATAGTGATAGTCTTTGTCCTCTGCATTGTCCATAGCACTGACAAGAATTGTACCATCTAAATTTTCTTTTCCAAAGGATACAAAGCTGCTTGCTACCATGAATTTGACATTTAAAAAATTCTGTACTCTACAGCTATCTTTGACTTTATTATACTATGTACAGTATAAGATCAAATATTTCCTTTCATATCAGTTTTGTTTTGGTTTAACTAGTGATCATTGCTTTATTTTACCCTCCCCCAAGCAACTTCTTATACCTATATATTGTTTATTAAAAGTCAGAGTGCCAGCTTGTTAGTTAAATAAGATCTAGGCAAGATTAGTGAGCTGAAAATACATCCACTGGAGAGGCCCATGACACTTGGATAGGATGAATTGTTTAAAGATAGAACTTTGTGCACTCAGGTAGAAAGAGGGCTTAACCTATTGTAACATGCACATTAAGGTTAATGTGACCTCATTAAGCCACATTGGCTGTGTATCCTAAGCATGTCACAGACTGCTGAGTTTCAGTTATACCAGATATTAATGGTAAAGGCCAATGTGCTGGTGTTAAAAGCCATACAATTTTTCATTATTTTTTACCAAGTAATTGCATATAAAATTTCTAGAGGAGACATTACAGTATTACAAGGACATTATATATTTCTTGGTTTCCTGGGGGCATGCATCAACTTTATCTTAAACAAGATATATTCTAAACACAGTGAATATACTTGACTTGGGCACTCTCATATGGGAAATTAACCTTAGCACTACCATTATAAACCAACACTATAATTGGCTCTTACTGAAATTTTAGCTATTTCATTTAGCTTACTTTATAGGATGGATCTGGTATATTTTTTAAACTAGCTATTGTAATTGGCACTCAAAATAATGCATATATGTAAGCCGAAATGTGTATATAAGATTTTTGTTCACTGTTATCAACAAAATTATATCTTGATACCAATGCAGGTCACAATTAATATTGGTACTATCAGAACTTAACCAGTGAAATAATCTAAGAGTTAAGTTACTATCTGTGGAAAGGAAAAAAAAATATTAAATTTCAATGAATTCAATTCTCTTTCATCAAATAAATAGAAACAACATTTTTCAAAAGGTATATATTTATTTGTCCTCATTCCATCAACACAATCTTGTAAGTTGCCATACTATTTACAAATTAGATTCTCAATACTTCTCTTAATAATGGTATTTGTCATATGGTTATTATGTATGCATGACAAAAATAAAAGTCTTGATCTATCAAATCATAATTTATTGAGATACACAAAGAAAAATCTATGTTTTTAACAGTTGAAGTTTCATCAGGATATAATTAATATACATTAATTGCTAAATATTTATATTTTAGATTTTGATAAGATGTCAAATATTTATCTATACATGTATTAAACTATAACTATCAATAGGAAAACAAGCATAACTCTTACACACGAAGATATACTAGGGTTATTTTTTAATTTTTATTTTGTGTAGAGCATCCCTCATTGTTTCCTAGTTCCAGTCCTCAGCTAAGTTTTGATCTGATTTCTATAATAATAGTTTTTAAATGTTCTAGAAATTTATATGAATGAAATCAGCTTCCTCTGATTTCTCTTTTTTTAACTCAGCATGATTATTTATACATTCATCCATATTCTTAAAATGTCTTTGTTCACTCATATTTGTTGCTGAACTGTATGCTACTGGCTATATAATAATGTTTTAGTCTTTTATGATCAAAGTCAATGAGAAAGCAAGAATAACACAAATGCCATAAAAAAAAAACAACTTAACAGAAGTAATTTCAGAAAACTTCCCAAACATGAAAAATATTTATTGTACATTTTCAGTTTCTTACACCAGAGACACAATGTGATACTTTAGAAGTGTGTCTGATTTATTTCACTTGAGGGTATGTCTCACGATGCATTCATTTACTGAGAATGTCTCAAGTGTACCCTTTATTATAACTGAACAATACTCCATTTATACATAAAAAACCCACCTCTTTTTTATCCATTCACTGATTGATGGGCATTTAGGTTATTTTCAAGATTTAGTTATTACAAAGAGTACTGCTATAAACATGGATGTGCATATATTATTGTGGTATGATGCTTTTAATTCTTTCAGGAAGATATTTCAAAAGGGACTAGTAGGGTCAAAAGAGACTTCTAATTCCTTTTTTGTTTGTTTGTTTGATACAGGGTCTCACTGTGTATTTCAGGCTTGCCTGAAACTCATGATGATCGTCCTGCATAAGCCCGTTGAGTGCTGGGATTGCAAGTGTGCAACACCACTCCCAAATTCTAGTCCCAATTTTTTGAGGAATTTTCACATTGATTTCCATAGTGGTTGCACCAGTCTACACTCCCACAAACAGTGAAACAGAGTTACTTTTTCATCCCATCCCCAGCATCATTTGTTGTTGATTGATGTATTGATAATAGTCATTCTTTCTGTAGTGAGATGGAATCCAAATATTGGTTTAACTTACATCACTTGAATGATCAGCAAGGGTGAACAATTCTTCATATATTTATTTGCTGTTTATACTTCATCTGAGAAGCTTGTATTCATCTCAAATGCCCATTTTTGTAATATGTCTTTAAATTTGGGAAGTCTGATTTTTTTCAATTCTGTATGTTCTAGTTATTAGTCCTTTGTCAGAGGAATAATAGGAAAAATATATTTCTCACCCTGTGAGGTTGTCTTTTTACTCTAGTGTAATTATATTTACTGTAAAGAAACTTTTTAATAAGATGAGATATCGGTTAGTGAGTCTTTGTAGTATTTCCCATGTGACTAGATTTTGTTCATTAAGAATTTGCCTACACCTATGCCTTCAAGAGTCTACCTATTCTCTCTTTCAGTAGATGTAATATTTCTATTTTAGTATTTAGATCTTTGATCCATTTCAATTTTAGTTTAGTGCATGGTGTGAGGTGTGGATTTTGTTTTAATCTTTGGCATGTTGAAAGTCATTTATTAAAGATGCTATCTTTCTTCTAGTGAAGCTATGTGGTCCCTTTGTCAAAGATAAGGTTCCTGAGTGTGTTTGGTGGTGTTTCTGCATCTTCTAATCTTATGTTTCGATCCTCAGGTCTGTTTTGTTTGCCAGTAGTATGCTGTTTTTTATCACAGTGGCTCTGTAGTATAATTTCAAGTCATGGATTCTATTGCCTTCTTTCTTGCTTTTGTTACCCAGAACAGGAAAGATTTCTGTGAGGTGTTATGAGGTGTGCTAATGGTATTGATTGAGATTGTATTAAATATTTATAACAATTTTTGGAGTATAGCTATTTTCACTATATTGGTTCTTCTTAACGAAGAGCAAGTTATATGATATCTTTCCATTTTCTGATATTCACTTCAATCTCTTTTTTGAGTACTATATTTTTATGTAAAGATTTTTTACTTCCTTTGTAAGATTAATTTCTAAATATTACATTTTTATGCTATTGTGAAAGACATTGTTTCCCTAATTTCTCTCTCAGTAATTTTGTTATTTGTGTACAAGAATGCTATTGATTTTTGAGTGTTGACTTCATATCCAGCTTTGCTACTGAATTTGATTATTAAATCTAGAAGCCTTTTGATAGAGTATTTTTGGTATTCTATGTATTCATCTGCAAATAATGATTATTAAAATTCTTCCTTTTCTATTTCATTTTTTCTCCTGTCTAATTGATCTAGCTAATATTTACAGATATATATTGAATAAGGGTAGTCGTAGTGGACATACTTGTCTTGTTCCTGATTTTAGAGTGAAAGCCTTGAAGTTTTTGACTATTTAATATGATGTTGGCTGTTGGTTTTTCATAAATGGTTTCTATCTGATTGAGATGAACACCATCTTCTATAATTATCTGTAGTTTTTTGTTAATGGAATGGATATTGGACATAGTCAAATACATTTTCTGCATCTATTGAGATGATAATATGATTTTTTTTCTTTGTCTCTGGTGATATGGTGTATTATATTTATTGATTTGTGTATTTTGAACCAATTCTTGCATCACTGGGATAAATCCTACTTGGTCATGTTGTATAATTCTCCTGATAATTTACTATCTTCTATTTGCCAGTGTCTTATTGAAGATTTTTACTTTTGACAAAAGTGACAAAAATCATTCTGAACTAAAGGCAGATTTTTTTTTTTCCAAATAGTGTTTAGGACATTGGAGATCAGTGTGTAGAAAATTTAAAATAGATCCCTATGACTTACTGTGACATTAAAATTCAAACAAAATGCATGAAACATCCTGATATAAAATAAGAAACATCATAATTACTGAAAAACAACATAGTAAAAACTAATGAAGTCATAGGCATGAGCAAAGACTTTCTGAATGAGTCTTAAAGTACAGAAGGAATACCAGGAATCAACAAATAAGATTAGATTAAATCAAAATCTTTTAACAGGAAAGAAAGCTGACAGAGTGAAGAAAAGACCCACTGAATGAGAACATGTTTGTTCACTACTCTTCTGACAGAGAATCAGTAGGAAGGTAACAAGGGAAAGAAAAAAAAAATAGAAAAGGAAAAAATGGAAATAAAATGTTTGTAAATGGGAAGGGGAAGAGGGGGTGAAAGAAGGGAAGGGACAAAGGGAAAAAATGAGAACCAAGACCTGTCATGTAGAGGTACAAGATCCCAATAATGAATCTAACTGTACTGTACACCTAAAATGTACCGATAAACTCAGTGAGGGGGATAAAAAAGAATTTAAATCTTAGGGTTAGAGTTAAGGGTTCGTATTGCATTTGGGATAGTGTAAGAGGTTAGGATTAAGGTTATGGGTAGGACAAAAGAAAAGAAAAGAAAAAACAAATAATTTTAAAAATAACATCCAAAAAATAATGAAGCCTGTAAATAAAAGTGGACAGATGAACTAAATAGATATTTCTCAAACTCCCAGAAAATATATAAAAATAGTTCAAAGTTTCTTGCCATCACAGAAATAAAAATTAAAACTAGCTTGATAATGCATCTTGCTCCAGTCATAACAGTTATCATTAAGAATCCAAAATGTCCCGACTGCGTGCCACCAGATCCAGTAAAGAAGGCCCATGGAGGTCTCTCCAGCCAACTGCTCAGGCCAACCCAGCGGGTCCACGACCTCCCCAACTGTGTGCCAGCAACTCCAGCAAGGAAGGTAGCATCGGGGGTGCCCTTGAAACACCCCCACTACCTGACTGCCTGCCATTCTCAAACCTACTGATTGGGCCAGTCGTTGGCCCCACTCTGCAGAGGCATAGGTGGTCATGAAGGGTATTTTTCTGAGCTGCCAGCTTTGAACTTTTAAAGAAAGGGCAGGGGAAACCTGTAATAAAACTGAGTGGAGTTCAACCCTACAGATGGGGAAACTCAATTTAGGCTTTGTGGACTGAGGTCAGTCTAAGTAAAGGGGACCTGCCATTAGCTAGCTGAGATCAGGGGATTTGGTTCTGCACATGGCTCTACACATGGTATAATATGACAACAGAGGCATAGTCTGAAAGAGGCCCTTCAAATTCTTTTTTTTTCTTTTCCTCCTACCACCCCACAAATTTTTTTCTTTTTTCTCTCCTCTCTCTCCAACTCAGTCTCTTGCTCCACCATATTATCCCTCATGTCACTTTTTATTCCTGCTTCTGCCCTAACTCAGACTTCTTCTTCTATCATTTTTTCTTTTTTTCTATATGTTCTTTTTTCCTGTCATTTTACCTCACTCATGGCTCTGTAGCTTCAAGGGAAGGTGAGCCCCTGTTATTAAGAGGATATATTCTTGTCCTTATTCCTGCACTGTCTATCCTCTTACAAGTTGATAGTTTCATAAAGATAGTATGGTCATTCTACATCCTCTGGCTTCACTTAAAACCTTCTCCAATTCTTTCACTTATCTACTCCTCTCATCCTAACTCAGTCTAAGTCCCCATCCTCAAAGGTAAAGATGCTATATTGAAAAGTGTATTCACTGAAAACATATTTTGGGCTGCTTCATGATATTAATTTAATTCACATGGTTTAGAGGTGATACATTAATGACTACCACAAGTGGTCAATTTACAAGCTGTGCTTGATCCTATCGGGGCTGCTGAATGTATCAATTGGGATAAAGGGTTGTGATTGATTTAATGAGTTGTTTTCCCTGATATTATGAAAATGAAGATATCTATGAGTCATTAGAGATGCAAAAGCTAAAACACAATTATATCAGGAAGACTTAAATAATAACCCAGAAATTAAACCAAGGAAAATTCAAAAACAAAACTAAAAATGAGAAAACACTTAAGCAAGACACAAAGATAGACTTCCAGTTCACCAATGGCAAACAGTAGGGCAAATGAGGGTGAAAAGTTTGATAGTGAACCAACAGGACATCCTAAACCCATAGCACAGGAAGTAACAAAACAGATCAATCAGGTTCTAGAAAAATTAAAACCAGAAATAATTCCCCAGATAAACATAGAGATGGTGAGCAAAATGGAAGTCACAATTCGAGACTCTAGAACAGAAACTGATAAAAAAATAGATGATCTCAGGACCATGATAGAAGCCATGAAGGCCCAGCATAAGAAAGAAATGGAAACAATGAATGCCAAACAGAGGAAAGAAATGGAATCCATAAAACAGATTCAAACAGATATCCAGGAGATTAAACACACCATTGAAAATGTACACGACAGAATAAAAGATTGCAAAGGTAGAATCTCAGATATACAAGATAGGATTTCAGTCAGTGACCGTGAAAAAAGACGTCTCTCAAAAACAGTAGGGATCATGAGAAATCAATCCAATAACTCCTAGATGTTGCAAAGAAGAATAATATAAGACTGATAGAAATCAATGAAATAGCAGGAGAAAACACAAATGACTTAAAAAAGCTCTTCACAGAATTAATAACAGAGCATTTTGCAAACAGAAGGGAAGAATTAGACATACAGATAAGTGAGGCATATAGAACTCCAAATAGCCATGATCAAAAAAAAAGAAATCTACACCTAGACATTTAATAATCAAGATCCCAGAAATCCAACAGAATAACAAAATACTTCAAGCAGTAAGACAAAAGTAACAAATCACATGCAAAGGAAAGCCCACTAGAATCACAGCAGACTTTTCAACACAAACCCTTAGGTGAAGCAGAGCCTGGAGTGAAGTATTTCAAGTCCTAAAAGAAAACAACCCCCAACCTAGTCTGATGTATCCTACAAAACACTCCTGCAAAATAGATGGGGAAATAAGATACTTCCAAGACAAAGAGCACCTGAGAAACTTCATGAACACCAAACCAGCACTACAAGGAATTCTAAACAATATCCTAGAAAAGGACAAAGAAGGTCACAATACTATGAGGCCCAAAAGACCAAGTCAAATAGGCAAGACAAGAAACTAAAAGGAGAGGGGAGAAAAAGTAAAAAGAGTCATCAAAAGGACAATAACATAACAAAAGTATGTTAGAACATGTCAGTTATAACCATCAATGTTAATTGCCTCAATTCACCAATCAAGAGAAATAGACTGGAACAATGGAATAAGAAGCAAAATCCAACAATATGTTGTATACAATAAACACAACTAGTGCAAAAGGAAGCCTATGGACTGAAAGTGAAAGGATGGAAAACAATTCTCCATGTGTCAGGAGCCCAGAAAAAAGCAGGGGTAGAAATCTTATTCTAAGACAAAGTTAATTTCAAACCAAAACTCAATAAGAGAGACAAAGTAGGCCACTACATCCTTGTAAAGGGAACAATTCAAGAGGCAGAGATGACAATCATAAACATATATGCACCAAATATAAATGCCCCCAACTATATAAAACAAATATTAAGTAACATGAAAAACCAAATAAACACTAATACAATTTTAGTGGGAGATTTAAACACCCCACCCACTATCACTAATTGACACATCATGTAGGCAGAAAATCAGCAGTGTAATAATAGAATTGAACCCAGCTTTGGAACACATAGACTCAGTAGATGTGTACAGAGTATTCCCCCCACAAAATCAAAATATACATTCTCTTCAGCTGCATATGGATGATTCTACAAGATAGACCACATATAAGCTCACAGAACAGGTCTGAATAAATGCAAAAGAATTGAAGTCATCCCCTGTATATTATCAGATCATAGTGCAATCAAACTGGAAATCAATAGCACAAGAAACTGTAGGAAGTTCACAAGCACATGGAAACTGAACAAAACTCTCCTGAACAATCAATGGATTACAGAGGAAATTAATGAAGAAATTAGACAGTTTTTACAAAGAAAAGAAAATATCAATACAACATACAGGAATCTATGGGACACAATGAAAGCAGTTCTACGTGGAAAATTCATAGCACTAAATGGCCACACAAGGAAAACAGAGCGACCTCAAATAAACAACCTAATGATGAATCTTAGACTCCAAGAAAAACAAGAGCAAGAAAAACCCAAAGCTCCAACAAGAGAGGAAATTATAAAGATTCAAGCAGAAATTAATTCAATGGAAATTAAGAAAATGATAGAAAAATAAATGAAACAAAGAGTTGGTTTTTTGAAAGAATAAATAAAATTGACAAACCCTTAGCTAATCTTATCAAAGAAAGGAAAGAAAAGGCTCAGATCCATGCAATCAGGAATGAAAAAGGCAAAGTCACAACAGATCCAGTAGAAATCCAGAGGATCATTAAAACCTACTTTGAGAGCCTGTACTCCAGTAAAATGGAAAAAACAGAAGAAATGGACAGATTTTTAGATACTTCTGAATTACCAAAGTTGAAGAAAGAAGATATAACATTTTAACACCCCAATTACAGTCAGTGAAATTGAAAATTTAATTAAAAATTTACCAATAAAGAAAAGCCCAGGCCCTGATGGATTCACTGCCGAATTTTACACGACATTTAGAGAAGAACTACCACCATTATTCTTCAAACTCTTCAATGAAATTGAAAGGGAAGCTACATTCCCAAATTCATTCCTGGAAGCAAGTATCACTTTGATTCCCAAACCAGGGAAAGACAACTAAAAAAGAGAACTACAGGCCAATCTCCTGAATGAATTTAGATGCAAAAATCCTCAATAAAATACTAGCAAACAGAATGCAGAGCATTATCAAGAAGATCATACATCCTGACCAAGTCGGATTTATTCCAGGGAAGCAAGGGTGGTTCAACATACATAAGTCAATAAATGTAATACATTATAATAACAAAGTGAAGAACAAAAACCATATGATCCTCTCAATAGATGCAGAAAAAGCATTTGACAAAAATAAACACCCATTCATGATAAAAGCCCTGCAAATAATTGGACCAGATGGTCTATATCACAACTTAACAAAGGCTATCTATGAAAAACCAACAGCCAACATCATATTAAATGGCCAAAAACTGAAAACCTTCACGTTAAAATCAGAAACAAGACAAGGATGCCTACTTTCACCACTCCTGTTTGATATAGTGCTGGAAACATTAGCCACAGTAGTTAGACAAGAGAAAGAAATTAAAGCAAAATACGATAGAAGTGGAAGAAGTTAAACTGTCATTATTTGCTGATGATATGATACTCTATATTGAAGAGCCAAAAACCTCCACCAAAAGACTTCTAGACTTAATTGACAGATTCATTAGAGTGCCTGGATACAAGGTGAACAGCCAAAAATCAATAGCCTCATTGGACACAAATAACAGATTCACTGAGAGACAAATTAGGGAAACAATTCCCTTAACAATAGATTCCAAAAAAATGAAATATCTAGGAATCAATCTAACAAAAGAAGCAAAAGGTCTCTACACTGAAAACTATAGTACTCTGAAAAAAGAAATTGAAGAGGATATAAAAAAACGGAAAGATATCCCCTGCTCTTGGGTAGGAAGAATCAACATAGTGAAAAGGACCATTCTACCAAAACTGCTATACAGATTCAATATAATGCCAATTGAAATTCCAACACTATATTTCACAGAGCTAGAAAAAAGAATGCAAAAATTCATCTGGAACCATAAGAGATCTAGAATAGCAAAAGCCATGCTAGGCAACATACACATGGCAGCAGATATAACAATTCCCAATTTGAAACTATACTACAAAGCCACTGTGATAAAAACAGCATGGTACTGGCAAAGAAACAGGCCTGAGCATCAGTGGAACAGATTGGAAGACACAAAAACAAATACAAATGTATGCAGCCACCTCATCTTTGACAAAGGAGCTGACCATCCTCAGTGGAGGAAAGATAGCCACTTTAATAAATGGTGTTGGAAAAAGTGGATTTTAACCTGCCACAGATTAAAACTTGACCCTTATCTTCCACCATGCACTAAATTAAAATCCAATTGGATTAAATATTTAAATATTAAAACAGAAACACTAAACTTGCTGGAAGGTAAGTTAGGCAGAACTCTGGAAGACATTGGTATAGGAAAAGACTTTATGAACAAATCCTCAGTAGCATGAGAATTAGCAGAAAGAATCAACAACTGGGATCTCATCATATTAAAAAGCTTCTGTACTGCAAAAGAAACCATCAGCAGAACTAAGACTCAACCTACAATGTGGGAAAAATTTTTTAGCAGCTGCTCCTCAGACAAAGACTATTATCTAGAATATATAAATGACTCAAAATAACCAGCCCCCCACAAATATAAAGACCCGATTCAAAAATGGGCATCTGAAATGAACAGACATTTCTCAGACAAGAAGTAAAAGCAACAAGTAAATATATGAAAAAAATGTTTCACATCACTGGTCATTTGAGAGATGCAGATGAAAACAACACTGAGATTCCACCTCACCCCACAATGAATGGCTGCTATCAAGAAATCACACAATAACAAATGTTGGCAGGGTTGTGCGAAGAAAGGAACCCTTCTACATCATTGGTGGGAGTGCAGACTGGTGCAACCACTGTGGAAATCAATATGGAGATACCTCAAAGACCTTGGACTGGAGGTTCCATTTGACCCAGCCATCCCTCTGCTGGGTATCTTTCCAAAAAAACTAAAAGTATAATATAACAGTGATGTATGCACATCCATGTTTATTGCAGCACAGTATGTAATAGCTAAAACTTGGAAACAGCCCATTTGCCCCTCAATTGGAAAATGGAAAAATAAGATGTGGTTTTTCTATAAAATGGAATATTACTCAGCCATCAAGAATGAGAAAATAGATTCACTCATAAGAAAATGGATACATATTGAAGATATATTCCTAAGTGAAATAAATAGTCACACGTGTAAATACTGAATAGTTTCTTTGGTGTGAATAAACTCCAATAATACTTAAGATCCTAATAAGATTACTCACATTGTGAAATGGGAAGAAAGGGCCTAAAGGTGTAGGGAAGGTGGGAGGGGTAGGGTAATAAGGGAAATGGAAAAAGAAATGTGAGATAATGAAAAGATGGAAATAAAGTGTTTGTGGATGGGGAGGGGATGAAGGGAGGGCAAGAACAAGGGGAAAAATGAGAACCAAGACCTGTCATGTAGAGGTACAAGATCCCAACAATGAATGTAACTGTACTGTATCCCTAAAATGTGCCAATAAACTCAATTAAAGCTGGAAAAAAAAAGAATTGAAAATGAAGAAAAAAAAGAATGAAGGAAAGAAAGAAACAAAGAAAAGGGAACAGCAAATGCTGATGAAGATGCAAAGAAAAAGGAGTGCTCTTAAATTGTTGTTGGAATGCAAGCTAATAAAGCTATTATAAATAGATGAGCTAGGTAGAAATATGATAGGCAGTCAGATAGGGCTAAGTCTGCAAGAGGGCAAGGACAAAGCTGAAACACATCACACCTGCACTTCAGCTGAAAACCAGGCCTCAAGATGTAAACAAGATGATCAGACGCATAAATTACTTCAATGAGCTGGGGTTAGTGAAGCACAGAGTGGCATTGACCACCCGGGCATGATCAGAAACCTCTGGATGCACCACCTCCTAGGACAATCCTTGTTCTTTCCATCCACACTTGCTACATGACTTGCTTCCCAATTGGACCACCATTAACTAAGTGACTACATTTTAACCTTATTGGATGTTCATGGCGATTCATTGTACCCACCTGGGTTTCACCCTATAAAACTTCTCTGTAAATTGGGGTCCTTGGGCTACCCACTTGGAACCCCCTCCTGCCCCTCAGCAGCTTTCCTACCAATACATGTCTTCCTACTTTTAACCTCCTTTGTTCCTAGGACATTCTTCAATTTCTAGAAAATAAGAACTCAGTATATCACACAGTTAATACGTTAGGAGATATATTTCATATTTCATATTTTCCCATGAAAAAACCACTATGCTAATCAAATTGAGATTACTTGAAAGAATAAACATAAAATTAATATTTGACTTGCTATAGCTTTCTTGCCTACATTTCTGAAAGAATTCAGGATATATATACATACATACATATATATACATACATACATA
>NW_022900918.1:5926265-6007655 GCF_012274545.1 Fukomys damarensis
TGATCTTCATGGAACAGTTTAGATGTCTAACAGATGAATGTGGCATATATATCCAGTAGAATATTATCAAGAAGAATATTCTTTCATTTGAAGAAAATGGATAGAATTAGAGATTCTCATGTTTAGTGAATTTAGCCAGATTCAGAAAGTTAATGCATTTTTGGCACATTTACCAAAAATGTACTCAGCTGTGAATTTTGATGAATATTTGTTTGAAAATGTAAAAAAAAAAAAACCCAAAACATTGGAAATTTTATATAAGGAATTTAAACACATACATATATACATACGTACATACATACATACATAAAGCAGAGAAGTCAGGAAATTGGGAGGTACATTTTGAGAAACAACGAAGGGACAAGCAGGAATATGAAAATAATCAAGAGAGGGATAATCACTTTGAAATTGATAAGATTATGTTAAATGAAGGTATTAATTTCTCAAAATACACCTGATCCACATGTTATATCAACATGCACTAATTATACACACTGAATAATTTGTTTGGATCTAATGGTGAATTGACCATTGTTTTTCTTACGATTTGTTTTTCTTTCTTTATTAGTTTCAGTCTCTTCCTAATTATTTTGGTTTCAGCTTTATTAATTTTATAATCTTCTCAAATAGTAAAATTTTCATTTTCATTTTTTTCCTTTATTATTTAAATATTTTGTTTTCTCAATTCATATTTAACACTTTTGAGTGTCATAATATGTGAATTACAGGAATTATTTTGAGAACTTTCTTTTATCTAAAATGAGAGTTTTAATGGCATAAATATTCCAATAAATGCATTTGCTGCATGCTCAAAAATGTACTATATTTACTTTAACAAAAGTCTAATATATTTTTAAGTTCTTCATATATTTCAATTAAAATAAATTTGAATTTGAATAAAAATTTCAAAAATAATACACAAAATATTTTAATTTCCTTTACATTTAATATTTGTCTCGTGAAGTATTCTGATTTATGCATTTAGTTTCCAGAAAATGAACTTACTCAAAATAATTTTATTTTCAATTCATTAATTTCACAGTGGATGAAGCACAGACTTGCATGATTTGTAGTTTTAAAAAATTAATGAAGCTTTTTTTTTAAACAGTATCTTGCTGAATGTTCTATTCATCCATTTACCCAAAAAAGAATATCTGTTCTGCTACTCTTGAGTGAAATAGCTTTAATTGACAAAATTGTACCATTTGTTATAGTCATGTTGTATACTCATATAATCTTTCTGTGTTGTTGTTTTATGAATTATGGATAGAAAGTATTAAACAAGACTAAAATTGTGGATGTTTCTGGTTTTCTTTCCATTGCATCCATTTTCTTAAACACATGATTTTATAATTACATTTACATTTTAATTTTTTGCAATAGTGCATTATAAAATCTACTTTCATACTATAAACATATTATCTATAGATTTATTTGTACTCCTGTATTTCGCATCTTTTCTCTTACCTTTCTTTTAAAGTTTATTACCCATTTAAAGTGGATCACTTTTAGCACTCAATAGGCCTTATATACTCCCTTTTTGATTATCTGTCTATTAATTAACATACTTAGATCATTTTAATTTGTTGATTTCCTTTTATTTTATAAAATTTTAATTGGATAGCTGTTACAATACTGTTGTATTATTTGCTTTTGAATTAAAAGTTTTTTGTACATTTTATTAAATTAGAAATGTATTTACATACCTGGGGGAAGGTTTCATGTTTCTTATGCATGTACTTAAATGAATTTATTGTACCATTTTGTAGTTTTCATCAAATTGGAAAAAAAATCAGTCATTATTTCCATGATTTCTTATTTCTAACTTTTATGAATTTTAATTACACATACATTATCCCTCTTTTAATTTTCTCATACCTAAAAGACACTGCTCTTCATTTTTAAAATTTTTATTTTGATCACCATTTCTATTAGTTTTTTTTGTTATTTGGTAGTAGTACTTTTTCAGTATGTAGTAACTATTCCTTGTCCAGAGTTTCTTTTTTATTTCTTCAAATTTGTGAACATTTTATTTTTCATTTCTTTTTATGGAATCAGTCCCATTCACTTTATGATATTGTCTTTGTACAGTGTATCACTCTTCCCCTCTTTTTCATTGTAAAATAATGATTTAATGTACTTTTGGGGTCGTAATGTGGTTGTTGAAAAATATGCAAGGTTATTTATAGGTGCCACAAACAAGAAAATAAAAAGAAGCATAAGTATCATTGAGACTCATAGATTTTAAATGTGTGAAAATTATCATGTTATGAATGTAGAAGTATTGAAGAAATAGTTTTTTTTTTAAATAGAAAAATATTTTCTGTATTCTGTAAGAAAATAATGATATAAAGTAAGGAAGATAATTCCAGTTATTCTCAGAATTTTTAAATCTTCCTGAAAGAGATCATAAATATGCCCTCAATTAAAACATAATAATAATCAATGTTTCTGATTATTCTCAGTTTTGTATGTTAAAATATTTTAGATTTTTTTCTGGAAATATTATACCTTTCATTTATAAATAAGTAAGACACTCTTAGCTGTCTTAAAACCTGAAAAGATTAACAAGTTCTCAGTTATCTATGGCATCATTATAATTTACAATGTGAGTAGTTGGAATTTTACAGTACATGGGTAAGAAAGCAAAATCCACTTGTACACAAAGAATGTTTTTTAGAAAGATATTCATTCATAATATTTTAAGATCCACACCAACTTATTTTCTAGAAAAATCTATCTTCTAAATTAATAAGCATGTAGGCAATTTCATTGAAGCCAAATACTTAGAGAAATATATTTTTAAAGAGTTATGTTGATCCTAAATGTGACTGTTGCTTTATATTATTAAAACAGGACTTTAGAGCTTCTGAATTTATAATCTAGGTATGGCAGAGAGGTGTCAAGGCTCAGTACATATGGGAAATGGGAGACGGATTCTGAGACCTCAGTTAAACAAGAACTGAAAAAGACAAAGACATTAAAACTTCAGGACACAGCTTGTGAGAGTACATAATTATATAAATGAGTTAATACTAATAAAGAGAAAAGAATCTTGGAATAAGAATAAGACAAAAATTCAAATTATTGCATGAAAATTTTTCTATTAATAAAAAGTTACCTATTTTATTTAGCTAAACATGCATTTGTTAGTACCCTGGTTGAAGCATGTTGTAATGTGTTTGCATAATTCTCTTTATAAATTAGTAACAAATAATTTCCATATTCTAAATGAAATTTGTGAATTCATAATATAGGCCAAAAATGAAGACAGTGCAATTAACTCAAAAGTATGATCCAGAAACATAATTTAATGATTTCAGGGGAAAAAAATGGATATATTGAAATAACCTTGTTCATGTTATTCATATTTAATGTAAGTAAAGACATACAGCATGATAGCAAACTGTTTACTCATAGAATTTCAGAAATGAGATGATGTTTTAATTTAAATTGAATGAACAGAAATATACCATCATTCTGCCTAGGTACATATCACCATAGATAATGGAATAAGAGAATTCATTAAAGTATCAAGAACATTAGACAAAAATGAAGACAACTGAAGAAGATTGAGGATCATCCTGAAATGAAATGGCCAGAAGGATATAAATGTAAAGCAAAGGAATCTTCAGGAAAATGTATTTGAGATAAGTTTTATAAGATGGTATTTTATACATTTTGACCCTTATTTACACTTTTATCACACCAGAGAAATTATATTGTATTTACACATTGATATTTTGTAACAGGAAGAAGAGATCTAAAGGTATTGGGCAAATGGGGGAATGGGAGAAGGGTAATAAGGGAAGAGGAAAAATTAAGAGAAAAGGAAAAATGGAAACAAAGTCTTTGTAAATAGAGACAGGTGCAGGGGGTAAGCGAGGCTAGGGGAGTGGGGAAAAAGTAAGAACCAAAATATGTCATTTAAAGGTAAAAGATCCCAAAGATGAATGCAATTGTATTATATATTTAAAATGTACCAATAAAAATATTTTTATCATGGAAGTGTCTTATTTCCCTATCCATTTTGAAAGAGAGTTTTGCTGGATACATCAGTCTAGGTTGGAGGTTGTTCTCTTTTAGTACTTGAAATATCTCACTCCAGGCTCTCCTTGCCCCAAGGGTTTGTGTTGAAAAGTCTGCTGTGATTCTGATGGGCTTTCCTTTATATGTGATTTGTTTCTTTTCTCTTACTGCTTGTAGTATTTTGTTCTTCTGTTGGATTTCTGGGATCTTGATTATTATATGTCTAGGTGTAGATTTTTTTTTTATTTTAGCTAGTTGGGGTCCTATATGCCTCAGTTATCTGAATGTCAAATTCTTCCCCTTTGTTTGGGAAGTTTTCTGTCATTAATTCTGCGAACATCTTTTTAAAGTCATTTGTATTTTCTCCTGCTACTTCTTGTATTCCTATCAGTCTTATGTTATTCTTCTTTGCATCATCTATGAGTTGTTGGATAGATTTCTCATGATCTCTTATTGTTTTTAGGAGACCTCTCTTTTCATAGTCACTGACTGCAATCTTATCTTCTATATCTGAGAGCCTATCTTCGCATTCTTTTATTCTGTTGCATACACTTTCAATAGAGTGTTTAATCTCCTGGATATCTGTTTGAATCTGTTTTATAGATTCTATTTCTTTCCTATGTTGGTTGTTTATTTTTTCCATTTCTTTCTTATGCTGGGCCTTCATGGCTTCTATCATGGTCCGGAGCTAATCTATTTTTTTGTCAGTTTCTGCTCTAGAGTCTTGAATCACGACTTCTATTTTGCTCACTATCTCTATGGTTATCTGGGAAATTATTTCTGTTTTGAATTTTTCTAGAGCCTGATTGATCTGTTTTGTTACTTCCTGTGCTTTGAGTTCAGGGTGTCCTGGTGGTTCACTATCAGCCTTTTCATCCTCATTTGCCCTACTGTTTGTGATAAATTGAATTTTGGGAAACTTTAACAGTGCTGCCAACTTTGGAAAAAATCATCCCAATTTACTGTGTTGAGTTGGCATTGTACAGAAATGGACAACCATGTTGGTCTAGAAATGTTAATTTATTTTTATTTTTATTTGTTATTTTTTTTCCATGTGTACAGGGGTAACACATCGTACTAAATATGGAAGGTCATATCTATGTTGGTTTGATTACAGAAACTAATAAAGTATTCTCTAAATAATGACAAAAAGAATAAGATAAGACTATAAGAGCAAGAAGCAATTTAAATATGTTCAGGGACCATTTTCATCTCCAGAATTAAGGATTATTTTAATGTTACATCATTGCCTTTTCTCTTTTACTTTCCTTTTTAGTTTTATTTTAGAATTCCCTATTTTTAATGTTCATACAGAGATTTCTTTAACTGAAATACCGAATAGTTTCTTTGGTGTAAAAAACTATAATAGTACACAGGATCCTAATGAGATAATTAATAATGTGAAATAGGAAGTAAAGGGCTAAAGTGTAGGGAAAGTGGGCAGAGTGGGGGAAAGGTAATAAGGGAGAGGAAAAAATATGACAAACTGAAAAAATGGAAATAAAGGGTTTGTAAATGGGGAGGGGAGGAGGGGGTGAAGGGGGCAGGGACAAGGGGAAAAAATGAGAATCAAGACCTATTATGTAAATGTACAGAATCCCAATGATGAATGTAATTGTATTGTATACCTAGATTGTACCAATAAACTCAATAAAAAGAAAAAAAAATTTTAAAGTGTGTTTTGGTTGGAATTTAAATGCTAAAGCCAAAAACAGTTGTATATAAACACTTATTATGAAACAGGGATTTTTAAATTACTTGAGATGTATTATATAGGTAAATAAATATTTATAGAGTTAAACAAATTAATTATTGATAAGGCCACCCTTATTTCACTGCCAGAGTATGAAGTTAAAAGGTACAATCACAGGTGCAAAGCTAGAATGAAATTTGTAGCTATATATTAGAAATATAAATTATATATATAATATATCTATATATATATCTTCAATTCTATCTATATATGTCTATAATTTCTTATTTATCTGTACATACCATTTATGTCTTTAACTACCTACAAAGATCATCTATGATTTTTTTTTAGTATCCTTAATTTCAATCCAACATACTCAGATTTTTTAGTTTGATTATGCAGTATGTCTAATTGCAATATTTTTTGGTAGACTTTTTTGTTTAAATATTTGAGACACATTTCTGTATGCTAAACAACTCACATGCCACATTCACACTTGTCACAACCTTTTCATCTGAAACCAGCATTTACTTTTAGAGGCTAATGTGGCCTTTTCTGTACCCCAGTTATCTTTTCAACCATACTACCACTTTTAGGGGAAGAGAAAAATATGTCAAAATTAATAATTTTAAAATTAGTAACTAAAGTTATAGCAAGAAAGTATTTGAAAACAAATGGAGCTGAAGGTTTACAATGTTGACATTTTGAATTTAGTATATGTTAAATTATTTTATTTTAATATTATTAACATGTGCCTTATGGGTATTAAATGAAAAATATTTGAAAATTGACTTCTTCTGGACTTTATGTTGTAGCACATTTGACAATATAACTCTGTTAGTTTTCCACCACTGTGACAAAATATAAAAAAATAAGCTTCAAGATTTGATTTTCTCATGGAGTCAGCAGTTTCATTCATGGTCACTTAAATTCTTTGTTTCTGGGCCTGTAGTGAGGCAGAGCATGGTACAGAAATCATGGTGGGGTAAAATTGTTCACCATGAGACACCAGTGATGCAGAGAAAGGGGTCAGGGACTAAGCATACTCTTCAAGAATGCTCACCCCAGTGACCTAATCCCTCTAAACTACTCCTCGCTTCTCAAAATTTCCACAACTCCCCAGTAGCCCATTTACCTATGAAGCCAACAGTGGATTAATCCACTGCTGAGGGAAGAGTCACCATGAACGAAGTATTTCCCCAAGACCTCAACACATGAGCTTCTGGGTATAGTTTGGAGTAATTCATATGAATAACCTTTATTTTGCACGACTGCTGAATTTGATTTTGAAGAAAAATTATGAACCAGATGAATTTACAGTTATGTAAACCCTGAAAGCACACTTTTAACACTTCTTTGTGAAAGGAATCAGAAAATGTAGTATGTCAAATCAAAATAAGATTTTAAATAGTGTCTTTTTTTCTTAAGACTGTGAAGCATTATTTGTGCATCCATCAAACTGTTCAAATAAAAAGTGAATTATATTTCAATATTTTAATTAATATTCAGAATTCCTGGTGCTATCCATATATATGCTAATTTTATTTAATTTAATATGTCTTGAAAGATGAATTCATTCTAATTTTAATTTGATTTATGTTTGAAGTTTTATAAGGATGTTAACTCATAGTGAAAGATCTAAATTATCTGTAATAAATCCACACAATTAAGGGTTGACACTTGTAGATACTGCAACTCGTATAAACTGTATAGATTTCACAGTGCCTCTGTTTTCTGATTATTAATGTCACCTCAACCATTATGTTTAATATTTCTAATACAGTAATTCTACTACAAAGATAGCTTACATTTTATGAATTGGATAAATAAGGACCTTTAGAAGATGTCCTACATGTCTAAATTTAGACTTCGTTTATATTTTCTACCAAATCTAAAATAATTTTGAATATTAGTGATAGATATTGATCACAGGGCCTTATCACTGAGCTAATTTCCCAGCCCTTTTTATATTATTTTATTTATTTTTAAGGAAATATTTTGGTCTTTTTCATTTTTCATACCGGGAATTGAACCCAGAGCCTCATGTTTGTCAGGCAGGCACTGCTCCTCTGAGCTGCATCCTCAGCACTGTATTATTATCATTTTTTTTAATTTGAGATAAATTATTTCTAAAGAACTAAATAGCCAAAGCTGGCTTAGAATTTGATCCTTCTGTCTAAGCCTTCCAAGAGTGCTTGAATTTTAGGCATGCAACATCTCACCCAGCCAGAAATACTATTCATTACCTACAACTATAATCTTTATTTTTGCATTAAAACCAAGTAGGTTTATAAGTTTTCCTCTATTTTATCAAGTTAATTCAGAAGCATCGTAAAGACACAGAGCAAAACACTTGCAAAGAAGTATAAATATATAGTCAATAGTACATTTAATTTTCTCAAGAGGTATAGGTTACACCATTATTTTCACTACAATAAAATAAAATAAATATGTACAAGTTAATAAGCGAGCTTCTGGAACATTGGAAAATATCACTACAAAACCAGTTTTGGTGAAGTAATAGGCCATATACTCCATGAGATTCTTGAGGAGCCAGAAGGAAACATGGCTCTAGACTTCTTGAAGTTTCAGAAAAAGAAAAATACAAAAATGAAGAGAAATGTAAACATAAGTTACCTTCACCAGTGTATATAAAACTGAATTTAAACTCCTTCAATACAAAATATAATATTAATGTCCATTATTTATTTAAATGTGTATATGAGGCCAGTCACTGGCAAGTAATTTTTAAATATGTTGACATATTTCAGACTTTGATTGGCTTTCATGATCTTAACACATTTGAAGATATACAATATGATAACGTTCATCATTGGGAATTTGTACCTTTACATGATATATCTTGGTTCCTATTTTTTACCCATTCCCCTGTCCTCTTCAACCTTCCATCTCTTACTATTTACAAAAACTTTTTTTTCCTCAAATTCATTCCTTTCCCTACCCTCTCCAACTTGCCCTTCCCCTTAGGATGTTTTTTGCTCTATTTCACATTATCTAGTATACATTTTGATCCTCATTTACACTCAGTTTTTCACACCAGATAAACTATTTGGTATTTACACGCGTCCTATTTATTTTTCTTGAGTGTGGCCTCCAAGTGCATACATTTAGTTATAAATATGTCTCTAGTTTCTCATTTTTTTTATGGCAGAGTAGCATTCTATTTAAAAAAAAAATTAAAACACATATTTATCCAGTCAGCAGTTGATGGGCAATTGGATTTTTTCAAAGTTTTAGCTATACAAACTGTGCTGCTATAAACATGGGTGTGTATATATCACTCTGGTATGATGCTTTTCGTTCCTTTGGGAAGATACCTAGAAGAGGAATAGCTGGGAAAAATGAGAACTCTCACCCTAGTTTTTTGAGGTAACTCCATACTGATTTCTACTGTAGTTGCACCAGTCTGCAGTACCACCAACAGTGGAGAAGGATTCCTTTTTCCCCACAACTCTGCCAGGGTGGGTTGATTTCTGGATAACAGCCATTATTTTTTGAAATGAGGTAGAATATCAGTGTCATTTTCACCTGCATCTCTGGAAAGAACAGTGATGTTGAACATTTTCTCACATATAAACTTGAGGGGTAAAACTTCTGCAGCTCTATAAAATATCTTCATATGGCAACACTGAATTGACATGTGCCTATTTAAATCAATTTTAATTTTACAATTTTGATATAGTAATTGTAAACTTTTATAGCTCAGAAGCCATAAAAATATTTCTGACATTTTAAAATTTACAGTAAAGTTTTGGATCCTTTGGATCATTAGTATGGACATTTATAAATTACACTGAAATTCTAACAGGTAAATTATAATAACTCTTATCATTTTGCCTGAATTTGCATGATTTCTGTAGTACATATCATGTTATTCTGAAAAAGCAAGTGAGATCTGTTGCTACCTTGAAAGTGTGTTATCTGCACAAACAATGTGATACCATTCAGTATAACATATTTTCCCTGGTCAACATCGCAATGTATTAAGTTGTAATATCATGGTGAAGTATTTTAAAAAGTTCTCCCCTTTTCCACCATTATTGATTTTATATGTATATAAACCCAGTATAATTAAAGTGGAAAGGTAATCTCTTGCCTCCAAAAATGTATTCTGTGTCTAGAGAACAAAAACTAAGAAATTGCTATAGTATTATTGTACAGTTCTAGAATGTAATTTATGACTATGAATCATTTCTTTTTTTTACCTCAGATCTTTTTGAACAAAATATTCCCATTTACTCACTATTATTTAAACCTAGAAATTATAAAATTAAATTTTATTAGTAAAAATGAACTGGACCAAGATTATTTATAATTTTTGAAGTCCTTTTTGGCATAAGCAAGCATTTCAGTTCATTTAGTACTGTAATTGAATTGTTTTAATATTGCAAAATTTTATTCACTTCTTCAGTTTTTTACTTTAAAGAGAAACTAAAGCTAAATTATTTTTGCTGAACACATGTAAATTTCTAAAGATACATTCAGCACCTCTATCATGACAACTGTTTTAAGTTTTAAAAATAGATCTATTATTTTAAAACACCCGTTGCATTTTTGAAAATGTAATTGTACATGTAGTAATAATAACTAAAATAAGAAGGAAAGTTGATGTAATGTTCAATTTTAATTGAATGAATGAAGCAAGGTTGTAAAAACTTTGGCTGTAACACTTTTTAAATCTAATTATAAGAAATAAATGTTTTACTTATAAATTTTTATGCCTCAGTGTTTCTATTCCCCAAATGTGGTTTTTGATTCTAGCTAGACAATAGTAACAATGGTCTTGGACTGTCAGGAGATCTTGACTGATTATTTTTGTTTGCTTGTAAATTTTGTTTTGTTTTGCCTCAAGATTACCATCACTTCAGTCATTCACTTATTCATTCAAAACCCTAGGAAATTACTATGTGCCAACATTTTGATAATTTCCAAAAGAAACAACTCTTTAAAGAGTATGGGAAGTAGGACGGGTAGGAGAAAGGAAATAGGGGAAAAGAAAAAATATGAGAAAATGAAAAAATAGAAAAAAATAAATAGGGAGGCGTGGAGTGGGTGGAGGGAAGGAACGGCTATGGGAAAAAAAATGAGAACCAAAACCTCCCATGTACAGGCGCAAGATCCCAATGATGAATGTAACTGTACTGTATACCTAAAATGTACCAATGAAAATGAGGAAAAAAAGAGTCATTTTCTTACCTACAAAAATGCATGATCTATCTAGAGATCAACAACAACAAGAAATTCAAGAACATGTCATGTAGTATTATTACTGAAACACAGCACCATCACCTGCAAGGTAAAAGAGGAGAGGTTTGTTTGGGCTTACTTTTATTAGAGGCTCAGTTCATAGTCAGCTGGCTCTATGGTAGGGCAGACGTGATGCAAGGGTCTGGTAAAGAAATGTTGCTCATGGGGACAGAAAAAAATTTCTACTACCTGTGAAAGAAACACGTTTTCAGTTTATGTTTCAGTTTGATGTTGTAGTCAGTGCTTTCTCCTGTTTTCCCAGGCAGCCACAAATGTCCATCTCCAGTGACATTAGTCATGATAGATCCCCCCCCATGGTGAAGTACACACTCTGCTGCACAATTACTGACATAATGGAGTGGCCTTTAGAAGAATGATGTAACCTCTCTCATGAGATTTTACTCTTGCCAGTGAAGTAACAATCTAAGATACGTCTCCTTTGCTGTGATGTATTACTTCACCTCATGAACCGTAGGAAATTAAAGAAAAGAGAAAAATAACACAAAAAAATTGTTGTAATACATGAAGATATATTGATAAAATATTTGTGATTGAAAAAAAAAAGATAGTTTCATCTTTTTTGTAGTTACATATGTGGACCTTAAACAGCTTGTATCATGAAATAATTTAAATATTTTAAATTAAAATTATGAGGGTAAAATGCACCCTTTTAATGAATTTCAAATCTTTAAAGCAAAATCTATACAACTAATTTTATCTTTACATATACAACATAAGCCGACAGTTACAAAAGAGATCTCTTTCTCCTCTATCACCTCAAATGTGAAATACTAATTTCTAATATTTGATATTTTATGCATAGTTTCATCATTGGCCCATTTTAGATATTTTTTTGTTTTGCTTATTTATAAGTGCAATTTATCCATACTTCACTTTCATATTCCACATCTCATAATAAGCTTTAATGGAATGTTTTTCCAACTTACTTTTCTTTGTCTAAACATTTAATATACATTTTATTATAAAATATGCGTGTACCCACATACAGACACACATGGGTATGTGTGTGTGTTGGTAGGATGGCATGCTTAGAACTACTGTTTCTCAGGGGGAAAATGCTTGAATTGTAATACATTTTTTCTGTAGAACTGATGTTCCTACCATAGTCAACTACAAGTTTCCAGCATGTTTTCAATAAATGCAGTGCATGGTATGTAATATTGGATATTATTTGGGAATGTTTCCCATGTAGATACAAAATATACAAACAACCTCAAAAGACAAAAGTGAAATGCATTGAAATAATATGTGAAGTTGAATATTTTCTGATTTTACAATTTGTATAATTATAAGTTCATGTATCTTCATGTTTAATTGTAGTAGCATTTAATCATCATTAAGTTCAATTCCTAAAAATGTCACAATCGGCTCTCACAGACTTTTATAAACTAACTCCACAACATCATTGTTTGTAGGATTAGAGAATGTTCTTGATAATAACCTGAGCTCATATCACTTTCATGTGATACTTTAAATAATGAAGCAATTGCTCAGCATTTCTGATGTAAAGGAAGTTGAGAGCTATCCTAAAGTTCATAAAGTCAGTATTGACATTATTGGAGAAAGTATTAAGACAATTCTTTTTTTTACTTTTAATGCCAACTGTGATTTTATAGCTTTTAATTTTTATTATTATGTTTTCTATTTTGGGGTTTCATTTTGTTTTTTGGTTTTTTTTTTTTGACAAAGTCTCACTATGTAGTTCAAACTCACCTTGAACTCACTTTGTAGCCTGAGCTGGTCCTTTTTTTTTTTAATTATTGGGTTTATTGGTACATTTTAGGTATACAGTATAGTTACATTCATTATTGGGATCTTGTATCTTCTCATGACAAGTCCTGGTTCTCATTTTTCCCCTTGTCCCTGCCCTCCCTTCACCCCCTCTTCCCCTCCCCATTTACAAACACTTTATTTCCATGTTTTCATTTTCTCATATTTTTTTCCCTTATTACCTTTCCCCTACCCTTCCAACTTTCCCTACACCTTTAGCCCTTTCTTCCTATTTCACATTGTCAATTATCTCATTAGGATCTTATGTATTATTACAGTTTTAGCAGTGATCCTCCTGCCTCAGCCTCCCAAGTCCTAGGGTGAAAGTCATGCACCACCATGCCCTGCTAGTTTTATATTTTGTTCTTATTAATTTGATTACAACAGGAAATTGAATGCAATAAATACTGATCTTCATATGCAGTAGAAAGAATGATAGTATAAAGAATGATATTACCCTTCCTGAAATAACAAAAGAAAAGCTAAGAATTAAGTATATTACATAACTGTGCAAAATCAAACCAATCTCAACAGGTAATTATGTTAAATATTTTCAAAAATCCAAGAGAATTTTTATACAAACATTAAGATAGAATTAAATGGAAGCAAAGTTTAATCAGAAAGCAATATCCCATGGTAGTTCTCCCATAAAATTTACAAATATCTTCGATTTTTACTTAAATACAATGCAAAGAATTATGAATGACATGAACAGAAAAAGATATTATTTACTACTAATAAGTAATATTTGTTTATAATAAAATTAAAACCACCTTCAATTAAATTACTAGGTATAATTATCAATAGATTTTTAAAAGAAAACAAAATTTACTGCAAAATAACTTGTAAGGTTAGGATAGGTCCATCTACTTAACTGATGTGATTTCAGATCCATAAAATATCAGGTCCTATAATTTATTAAATGTAGATTGAGTCATTTTATTTATAAATGAACAATATCAGTATGTTAGGAAGTTTTGTTCCTATGAATTTTATTCTCTCTATCAAATTCTCAAAAATGATCAAAATTTAATTTAAATCATCATCAATCAAAGATTAATGCATTTCTCTTCACAAATGTTTTCAGGGTCTTACAACGTAAGGTTTATGTCAGTACGAGCTTATAGAATTTCTGATGAAACTATGACTAAATACATGTGAGGAAGATGGCCAACACCAAATGAAATTTAATAATAAGTCAATACACAACAAATTAGAGTGAATAAGGTAGAAGGAAATGCATTTCAGAGGTGAACAATGTCTGTGATAAAGCTTGAGGCAAGATAGGTAAGAATAATTATGTTATGAATATTGTGAATTACAGTATGTAGCTCCCAAGTAAGGGATAGTGAAAATTTATTTTTCAGAAAGTACACAATAAATTCAATATCATTTGTGTTGTTAGCAAATGTGTAATATAGTGCACAATGCAAGTACACAAATGCAGGATGTGTACTATTGAATTTATGAGTAGATTATCTCAGTAGCACAGTCCATCCATTGCTGTCAGGGAAAACAGGCAAATCCTTGTTCCCATAGGATCTGTTCTGGAGATTCCCACCCTTACTCGGAGCAGGCCAGCCTGGAGACAGAGTATACCTCCAGAGGGATCACCGGGGTTGCTCAGAGGATGTGTGTGACCACGGGGCAGATGTTAACACTTGTTGGTTAGACTTCATTGTGTTTAATAATACTTAAGACAATGCACATCTAATCAGAGAGAATAAGATGGAAGGAATTGCATGTCAGATGAGCAAGAGTGTAGGGCTATGGTTAATAGCATGTAGAAAGTAGAGTCATGGAATGGATCATCCATATGTAGGCTGAGTGCATATAAAAGAGAAATGGAATAAAGCAAAAAATCTTGGACAAATAAACATTATACATTTCAGGGAAACGTGTTGTACTAAACAAAATAATAACTGAGATGTGATTGACAAATTGGCACAGGAATAGGAAGATAACAGTTATAGTATCAAGAAAGTCAGTGGCACAAATATATAGCAAAGCAATATAAAGCAATAGCTGTCTGATTCCAGTAAGAAAAATTGCTTATATGAATTAGTAACTATTGGGTTTGTGGTGCACGTGGCAGTACAAGTTCAGTACATTGACAGAACTGAAGTACAATTTGAGTGAATAATATATTGATGGCCACTGAAGAGGGTGACAAGGAAAACAGATTTTTCTCTCAAAGTTGTGAATTTTTAACATGAAAGAGAATTAGGGAAATCAATAATTTTTTAAAAAGCATTCCAGAAGTTAAGGTAAAACTGGATTTTTACTTCAATATAGAAGATAACATATGCACTTTTAAGATAACATGATCCCACAGAATGAAAGAAATGACAATAATTAAAGTGGAAGCAAATGTATTCAGAGAAATAGGTACTTGAATCCAGTGCAGAAAGTAGTTGTCCCCTTTCAGTAGCTGCATGAAACATCTATAAGAATGGCAAAAAATATCTGGGCACTCTATCGACTGTGATTTCCAAATTGTCTCTTAAAAATGTCACTACATCTCATCTTATGACTGAGTAAATAAATGGTTCTCTAATATATTTTTTATTTCAGTCACATTATATCTACATAAATAGCATGCATTGTTTAAATAATATAAATTATATTTGTATGTACTGATATAAATGTATTCATATGGATGCTACTTTTAGTAATTATACAGGATAGAAATATATATATTCTCTAGCTAAAAACACATTTGGATAAAGAATGCACCTCAACTCCAGCATAGAATTTGCTTGACCTGCTGAAGCAAATCAACATTTTTTTTCTCTTTTCCTCCTCTTCTTTTATATTTCCCTAACAAATCAAAACACTGAACTACGGCAGTTACCTTGTGGAAGTTCAGGTCAGAGGAAATTAAATTGTTTTGATTGCTGATGTTTCAAACATTTTATTCAGTCTTTGGGAGATAAAGAAATGATCTCAAAACTTTTCACGACCCTATTATACCTTCTTTATCTTTTAAGTAAAGCCCCTTGTCAGCCTTTGATTCTGCTACACTAAAATTTTTAGTAATTCATCTGTCCCTGAATGATATGTTATATAGCATTTCTGTAATTGCAAACCAGCTGGTAGAACTTCCAGAGACCAACAAAAAATATTTTAAAAGGTTAATTTAAAATCTATTAGTTGCTAAATTGCACTCATATCTCTTACCATTTGAAGTATTTTGCACATAAAATAAGCCCAGAATTACCTAATTAAAATGCAGAAGAAAATTTTTCTTGCAGTTTACCTTTAAGCCAAAAACATATTTTATAGTTAACCATTTAGCTGTATTTTTGGTGGCTTTCCTAAAATAATGTATGCCATATTCAATAATCCTTTTACCTCTAGGTCTTGGGCACAGCTAATAATAACCAGACCTTCACTATTTGTAGAGAAAGCAGCCCAGCGAAAATTGGGTCAGGAAAATCTCTTTGTAATGGCCACACAACTATTTATAGCAAAAAGAAGAAAATGGCATGTTCTACATAATTTCTAAGTAGTTTACTTATGTTGGATTATTTCATTAAAATGAGTACTATGCATTATTTATTGTTTAGTATCAAATTACTTAAAACTAGTTCTAAAAGCAAATCTTTCCAGGTGTAAATTGTAAAAATGTGACAATTTCACTGCCAATCATCACATAAATTATATTTTACATTTTATTTAATTCATAGTTTTCTTTCCTCATTGGAAAGTTCAACTGGAACTTAATGACACTTTAGGAATGGTATGTCTTTGATCTGAGAAAGGGTGAAGAGAACTTTCATTAAATTTTGTGCCATGACTCCATTACTCTGGGGTTTTTTTAACCCCAAAGGTATGTTAAGTTTTCAACCTACTTTTTAAAGTATTTTAAAGATTTCATGATACAAGTTGCTGCCTTAGTGGGAATTTCAGGGCACATGAAGATTAAGTTTGAATTGAAAAAATGGTAAAGCCTATTTCAACCTGCAAACAAGATGAAGCATGCACTTTTACACTCTTACTGGCTTTTACCTAGGCTTTTGTTGATCTTTCTAGTAGCAAAAATTCAATAAACTACTTTTAAATCCCAATGCCAGTTTTGACTAGGGATGAAGAAAGATAATTTTAAAAATATTCTCGAGTTTATACCCTAGATTTTAATAAGGTCTGTTTAACTAAAGATATCTGCATTCTAGGTTTCCTATGATCGTTTGTTTACATTATTTATACGATATAACAAAACTAATTGCTAAATTTTACAAAAGGAAAAATATTATCATAAATTGAATATATTTTTATAATTTTAGGTATGCATGATATGTAATTATGGTTGGGGCAGAATGTACTGTAATTGTGTGAACATCTTAAAATAAAGGCAAAGACATTCTGAAAGTTATATAGCATTTCCAAAGTTTATGACACATTCATGAAATAAATTTAGAATTATTTAGTGATTTTTCTGTGAGAATATGTGTTCACTTGAACTATTAGTTAACCAATACTTATAATTCAATTAACATATAAATCTATTTCATACCAATATAATTTTAATTAAATAATGTTCTGAAAAATTCAGATGATTCTTGGAATGCTCAATGGGCAACTAGAGTGAACAATGAGGTAATTTTATGTGAAACTTGACCAAGATGAGAAAAATTCCTCTTCTTCCAAATTAGTTTTTCTTTTTTTTTTTTAATTTATTTTCTTAAGGATAGTTTCATTTGCTTGCATTTGCAAGATAATATTCAATTTCTTTTTTTTTCTTTTATTGAGTTTATTATTTACAATCTAGGTGTACAGTACAGTTACATTCATCATTGGGATCCTGTACCTTCACATGACAGGTCTTGGTTCTCACTTTTTCCCCTTGTCCCTGTCCTCCCTTCACCACCTCTTCCCCTCCCCATTTACAAACACTTTATTTCCATTTTTTCATTTTCTCATATTATTTTTTATTTTCCCTTGTTCCCTTTCCCCTACCCGTCACACTTTCCCTAAACCTTCAGCCATTTTCTTCCTGTTTCACGGTATTAATTATCCCATTAGGAACTTGTGTGCTATTACTCCTGACACACATAATATTCTATTTCTATCTTTGCTTTTCTTTAAATGACTTCTAAGTTAATTTTAAGGAACAGTGATTTTTGCCTTAAAAAGTAGTGTCAAATCACAGTGTACGTCAATTAAAATAAAAATTAATTCTGCACACACTTCATTTTGCTAAAGATTGTTGTCTTTCTTAACCCATTTGTGCACACATTGATGAATAGTAGTCAAATATAAATATAAAAATGAGTACCTCAATATTACAATTAAATAATATACAGAAAAATAGCTCCCTAGTGACAGTATATAGATGGTGAGAAGAACGTCTAGTAATTATTTTCCAACTTGATACTGGTTAAAAAGGTAAGTATGTCACACTCTTGTCACTGAGCTTGGGAAGTTAAACCTACGTATGTGAATCAAGGTTACTATTGAGCTTTACTTAATCCTTAAAAGCATCCAATATTTACAAAGTCTCTTACATTAGTAGAAATACAAATGTGTCTTTGCAACAAAAAGAGAATCTTGTGAAGACAAAGAAAACTTTGGAGTATCTGTTGAGTTTCTCTTCTTTCTTCTTTGTTTTTCATTCTTTATGTTGTGCTTTATTTTTCCTTACAATTTTAGAAACTACTGTGATGAGATCTAAATGTTGAAAAAAAAACCAACACGTTTGAGAAAATGCTCAGCGCAAAGATGATTAAACCATGGAATTTCAGAGAAATAAGTATGAATTCAGGGACGTGGGGAGGTGTTCCTGCTTGCTAAGCATGTTTCAATGAGATTAGAGCATATTTTTTGGAAGACATGTGGTTAATATCTTACTTTGGATTTTTCAGTGCAAGATTACTTTATGAACTTTGTGTTTGTGCACATGGGAAACATTTACCAACAAAGATGGACTGAAGGATAAAGGACTGGAGAACTAATTTGGGATATAAAAGACAACACTAGGAAAATGGAAAACTTTCAGTTCATTAGAAAATCAACATTTAGTGTGCATTGTCATGTGCTTGCTGTCTATAGAAATTCCTCACATAAATTTGGTTTTGGAGCTAGTGATTTCAAAAGATAATTATTCCATGCTAAGTCAAGGCTATTAGCCTTCTCTTGGCAATGTGAGCTTTTTAATATTTTTACTCTCATAGACATTTGCTTATACTTTGTAATTCTGGCTACTGCATTCCTGCCTTCCTCAGCCTCCTCCTCCCATTCCTTCCTTCCTTCCTTCCTTCCTTCCTTCCTTCCTTCCTTCCTTCCTTCCTTCCTTCCTTCCTTCCTTCCTTTCTTTCTTTCTTTCTTTCTTTCTTTCTTTCTTTCTTTCTTTCTTTCTTTCTTTCTTTCTTTCCTTCCTCTTACACTACAACCTCCTCTTCCTTTAATATGGTTTAGTCTGCCATTCAATATACTCTATCACAGCTATCAGCTTAACCTGTAAAGTTCACGATGCTTATATCTCTGCCTAGACTCTTATCCTTACCAGGCTTAATACTGAACTTCTGCATTTTTGTTATTATTTTTTCTGCCCTTGATGTTCCATTATTTTTCTTATATCACTTATTATTTTGTAGCCAGTCTTAACTTTTTACCATTTTGTTGTTGAGAAGGGGAAATAAATTATTTTTATAATCTTCTATTTAAGAAATATTTATGTCTTTTGGTGCTAAAGGATTGTTTTACCAGGCTTAGAAATGTCTTTTGCCAGTTTTTTTTTTCTTTCAACACTTGAAATATTTTATACTATTCCATTCTGGCTTCCATTGCTTCAGATAAAAATATGTCACCATTGAAATAGGTGTTCTCGTATAGGTAAGGCATCCCTAACTGATATTCAAGGTATTTTAGTACATTTTAATTTTTAAAAATGTAATTTATGGTGTGTCTTTTAAATTTTTAAAATACTTAATATATTCTGGTGTTCTTTTTGCATCTTGAATCTACAGATATATATCTTGTCAAATACTGAACAGGGAAGTCTAAGCCATTTTACTTTGAATACTCTTTCAAGCTCATTATCTTCTTATTCTCAGCTTCAATCACCTGAATGTGGACTTTTAATACTATTTTACACATCACATTCAATTGTTTTTAAATTATACTATTTTTATTTATTTTCATAAGTTTTCCTGATTGTTTCTCAAGTCCACTGATTCTATTTTCTGCATATTCACTTAGCTATTGAATCTATTCAGTAGTTGTGATTTCTTTTCTCATATTTTTCCATTATTAAATATTTTATAAATTATATTCTGCTTTTTTGCTAATTAATTCCAGTGTAATTTATTCTACAATTATTTGGTTAATTTTTATAAATTATGTTTTTCTTTTTTCCATATTTAAAAAATTAATTTGATAAATTGTTTTCATAAGATTTATTTCTAAACATGTGACTTATATTTTCAACATCAGATTTATGTCTGGTTTATTTTTTCTTACTCAAATCATAATTTGTTTGCTTGTTTCTTGTGTAAGAGATGACTTTGAATTGCTTTCAGAACTTTTATAATGCTTACAATAGTCTAGGTATTATTTAAATGTTCTACTTTAGAAGACAGTCATTTTATTTACGTTTATCATATAGTCAAATTACTGGGGAGATTTGAATCTGGTAAGTTGCTTTTCATTCTTTGTTTTACTATCTTATTCAGTTGTACTTGTTTGTTCAGCTGTGTTCATTTCTTGGTTTACTAGAGTAGCACCCCTGTTCTCTGTATATGCCACTTGATAGGCAGAAGAAGGTTTCCTCAGGCCCAATCTTTGATAGCTTGAGGAGGGGGAAAAGACTTTTTGGCAGGTGATGTGAATTGGTAAACCTTATATTTTTGCTTATTAGGAATAAATTAACCATGTCTGGCTCTCCTCATTGTCGGGCCTCCTCATTTTAAAAAGCATATATATTTTTTTTTGCACAGGTGAGGAAAGAGCATTTCTGAATATTGTAAAGAGCAGTACTGTCTATTTAACTAAATATCTTTTTGTAGTAAAGAAAACAAAAACAAACAAACAAACAAAAAAAAACCTTCTAGGATCCCTACGTGTAAAGAATATTTCCCAGACTGGATATCTCATCATGGTGTGACCCTTAATGTAGAAGCTACTCGATTGTTTCTGTTTCTTTAACTGATGAAAAGTACTCTTTAGTTCACAAAGAATAGGACCTCCTGGATGGGTATTTAGTGGTGTAGGATGCTTTTTGCAGTTGCTTAATTATCTGGTGTCTTAGGGAGAATTCTACTGATTGCTTTTTGTCAGCTGAGACTTTGATTGATTTTTCTTCTTGGTACCAACGCAGTTGTCGGGCATCTCATTTGACCAGATGAAAGGTGAAGCCTACTTAGGCTGACCTTGACTGTTATACATTAGAACACAGGACATATTGGATACTTTGTTTCAGAATGACAAGTTATAGGAGGCAGAATCTGAACAATCTCCCTCCCAATAATAGTCTGTAAGCAGCGTTTGTTCTCTGCCTACATGTCAAAGTATCTTTTTTTCTTGCTTTATTTCTATGGTCTGTAGTAGTGGAATTTTGGTATTGTAAGTGAATGATGGTAGGGAGACATAAATCAATGGCATCTTATCTATACTAGAATATTGTTTGGGTTTTTTTTTTTAATGGTACTGGAAATGGAACCTGGGTCCTTGTGTTCATGAGGCAGGCGGTGGTGGCATTACTGAGCTAAATCCCAGGCCCTGTTTAGGCTTTTTAAACATTTTGCCTAACCTTTATTCATATACATTAGATTAAAGCAGAATGTTTTGTAATGTGTAAAAAATACAACGTATTCAGATATTCCATATTTAAAGGCAAAATAAACATTTAATTTATATGCCATATATCTTGCAATAATAATTGCAGAATAGTCCTAATTATTTAGGCATACCAAGCATGCTGGTGCAAGCCTATAAACCCAGCACTCAGGAAGTTTAGGCAGAATAATCACTTCCAGTTTGCGGCCAGCCTGGACTACATATTGAGGTCAAGACCAACTTGTATTACAAAGGGAGACCCTGACAAACAAAACAAAACAAAACTAAACATAGCAAAAGCAAGCAAACAAAAGACATATCGTTGAAGTAAAGAGGAAATAATCAATATTTCATTTATACTATATTTAAATATTTTGTTCATCAGCCTCTCGTTTTATGTATATTTTCTTTGAAATGTTTCTTTAAATAAATTATGTCTAAGTATAATGTATTTTAACTGCTTCCTGTTAAACATCCCCCCTGTTAATATAACTGTACTCAGTAATTTTATTGTTAAAATCTAGATTCTTTGTGTCCCCTACATTGGCTGGATACTTAACATTTTGGGTCATAAAATCTTCCTCTATGTAACTTTTGAATGAATTCAATGATCTATTTATGCTCAAATTTATTATCTAACAGATGTTTGCATAGCTAGGGACTCACACGAATAGTGTAGCCTGTGGCTTATAATGCCTTTCATTTGATCAGTTATGATCAGAACTAAAAGGATTTGAACTTAGAAGCTAATTTAGAAAAACTCTAATAATGAAAAACTGACAATTTATTTGTATTATATCGATGATTTTTTTTTTTTTTTTTTGGTACCGGGGATTGAACAAGGCAGGCCACCAAACCACTGAGCTAAATCCCCTGCCCATATTGATGATTCTAAGAAGTAATTCAAGTGCATGCAGCACAAAATTAAAGCAAAATTGGTTTGTTTTATCATCAATCTGTTTGAATGAAAATGACTGAGCACCTAATGAGTACATTACACTACAATCACTTTGCACATGCAACCTTATGAATACAATGGACATAATAGTAATAAAAACTAAAAATACTGTTAACCATATTGAATGTTTCATCCTTTAGATTAATCATATAATATAGGATAAAGAAGTAAAATAAAAATTTATTTTCATTATTTATTTCCAAAAACAAAATAATGGTGATCACTAAAATAAGCTCAAATATGAAGTACATTATTTTACTGGATACAAATCATTCTTTGTGATCCTTGATATAATTATATATAAATTGGGATTTGGAAAAACTTCAATGATGCTATACATACATATGTATAGTAATAATTAATAATTCTAGAATAATTTTACTTTATTAAGAAGAGCGTGTTGACCTGATACAGCTTTGTTTTAATCAAAAAGGCAGTGAAATAGCTCAAAGACACCTTTCTCCCACAGAGACAGAATCAGTAACAAATTCCTTTGCCAAAAGTCAGAAAGCCAATCAGAGATTACTATACCCAAGTCGAGTGGGAAACCAGTCACATTAAAGCAAGTCAATTGGGTCCTTCTCTGGTTTTGGTATTAGGGTAATGCTTGCTTTCAGGAATAAATTTGGTAATAGTGCTTCCTTTTCAATTTCATTAAAGAGTGTGAGGAGTAGTGGCATTTGATCTTTAAATTTCTTGTAGAATTCAGCAGTGAATCCATGAGGACAGGAGATTTTGTTAGTAAGTTTTTAATTATTTTTTTCATTGAATTTTATTGGTTTATTTAGAATTTTTGCATGTTCTTTTTTTTTTTAATTTTTTAACCCCCTGACACCCTAGAAAATTTTTATATCTTCTTGATTCAGCTTTGGTAATTCATATCTATATAGGAATCTGTCCATTTATTCTGTGCTTTTCATATTATCAGAAATAAATTTTCTTGGGCCAGGAATTTAGCTCAGCGGTTGTACCACTTGCCTTGCAAGCAAAAGGTCCTGAGTTCGATAAATAAATAAATAAATAAATAAATAAATAAATAAATAAATAAATTTTCTTGAAATAGGTGTTGCTGATCCTCTGGATTTCTGCAGGATCCATTATGATTACATCCTTTTCATCCTAATTGCATACATTTAAGCCTTTTCTTTTGGGGCTAAGGGTTTGTCAATTTTAATTAATTTTTCAAAGAAACAACACTTCATTAATTCCTTGTATTTTTTTCTTAATCTCCATTACAATGATTTCTGCTCTGATCTTTATAATTTCCTCTCTTTTGTGAAATTTGCTTTAGACTTGTTCTTTTTCTAGAAGTTTGTGGTTCAATATTAGGTTGTTTATTTAAGCTCACTCTATTTTCCTGACATAGGAATGCACTGCTGTAAATTCCGCTTGTAGCAATGCTTTCATTGTGTCCCATAATTTCCAGTGAGCTGTACAGGCATTCTCATTTGACAGTAGAAAAAGTCTAATTTCTTCTTTAATTTTATCTGTGACCAGCAGGTAGTTCAAGAGGCTGTTATTTAATGTCCATAAGTTTATGAAAAATTTGTGGTTTCTTTTGCCTTTGATTTGCAATTTCATTGCACTGTGGTCTGATAATATACATGGGATAATTTAAATTCCTTTGCATTTACTTAAGAATCTTTTATGAGGTAGTATGTGGTCTATTTTGGAGAACGTCCCATGAACAGCTGAGAAGAATGAGTATTCAGAGATTCTGAGGTGAAACATTCTGTAGACATCTACTAAATCCATTTGTTTACAAGTTTGCTTCACTTGTGATATTTCTTTGTTGATTTTTTGTCTAGTTGATATGTCTATCATATTATCAAATTGAAAGTCCCAAACCAAAAATGGGCATCAAAAAAAAATAGACACTTTCTAGATAAAATACAAATGGCAAATAAATATACAAAAAACAATATTCAATTTGACCCAGCTACTCGCATTCTAGGCATCTTCCCCAAGGAGTTAAAGACATCACTTGACAGTCATACAAGTACACCCATTGACAGCTGAACAATGACATCTCTGAAGTGACCTAGATGTCAAACAACAGATGAATAAATGAAGAAAAAGCAGTATCTATGGACAGTGGAGTAGTATTTGGCCATAAAGAAAGATACTTTTAAATTATTGTAAATAATGCACTTTGAGGCTGAGACATTAAGTGAAATGAATCAGAAACACAGTCTTAAAGATAATAATGTCTCTTTTATGTGAGAAATCCAAAATATATATAAATTAAAGAGCAAAATAAAAGACAGATAGCAGGAAATGGGTAGATAGATCTTTTGCAAAAGGGAAGAGGACCGAGACACAAAGGGGTCAGGGAAAGAGGGATGGAGAAGGGGATAAAAACTTTTAAGTTACCTTGTATATGTACCAAATACTCACAATGAATGTGATCACATTTTACTGAAAAAAAATATATATATAGGCTTGTGCTTCAGTTTCAAAGAATTCAAAGAGCATCTTCAGGATACCGGAAATAGAAGTGATTATGTGCTCATGTCCACATCATCAAAGAAGATGTTTCATTCTTGCCTAGGAATAAGCCCATAAAAGTTTTTCAACATAATTCTCCTTTGGGAATTGTTGATTAAAATATCAAGAAGTTACCACTGTTAACACGACTAAAGCCCAAACAACTGATAACAGCAATGTTGGCGAATGTGTAAAACGACATAAGCTTTCATTCACTCAAGTGGGATTGCTTACTGGTACGGCTATCTGCAATATAGTGTGGCGCATTTTTGTCAGAGGAGACAGAGACTCATCATACGATCCAATGGTCAAAATTGTACATATTTATTCAACTGATTTGAAAATTTATTACCCCATAAAACTCTATGTGAATTTTATAGCATATTTATTCAAAACAAAAGTACAAACACCCAAGATGCCCTTCAAGTGACAAAAGCATAAAAAAGCAAACAGAAAAACTACAGTACAATGCAAGGCTATTCAATGATTGAAATGTGAGCTATTATTACAGATTTGATGATTCTAAAAAGTATTTTCCCAGATAAAAGAACACTTGAAACACAGCATATAAGAATAAATGTGGCGTGTAGATTTAGTCAAAACTACAGGGTTAGAAAACAGTGGTTGCCATGAATTTTGGAAAAGTAGTGCTTCAGTAAGGAAATAACAGAGGAATCTTTCAAAGCTATCAGATGTGTTCAACATTTTGTGATGGATGAATGATATCCATCATTTGTCAAATCGCATATAACTTTAAAGCAAAAATAATGAAACTTAATATGTGAAAATTATTTAAAAAATCAAGCCATAAGTCAAAGAATCTCAGGATGGAATTCAAAAGGACAAGTACACTTAACTGTTTTGCAACTTATATTAAAGTCTCACTGCAAAGGTTTTGTTCAAATTATGTTGGTCTGAGTAACTTAGGAAAGAGATATTTGGAAATTATAAAACTAAACACAGAGAAGGTACATGAACACTGTAATACTGTTTGTAAATTTTTTTTTCAAAAGAGTAAGGCCTGACAATTCTGAATTTTTTGTGCATATATAATAGAATGAGAATAATTGGGAAATTCATAGAAAAATCATGTCTGATTATTAAAGAAGGAGGTTATGAGAATATAGCTCAGATAACAAGTGCTTGTCTGGCATGTTTAAATTCTAGGTTTTAATCCCTAGTACTGGAGAACATAAGGTTACCAATATGTAAGGATCATAAAGAGATTGTCTAAACATTTGGAATTGAAGTAGAAATACAGACATATATATGAACTCATGTTGGGTACATATATTTACATATTTATAGACATTTGAATACATGGGTTTCATGCTTGTTTTTCTTAACCCTGCTCATTGAGAGAATCTAGAAACTATAACATTATCGTAATGTTAGTAATATTATTGTTTATAGTAATATACACATTCTGTACTCACATTGCTCTCCCATGTAAGAAACAAGGCATCCTTAGAGAAATGATTGATTCTAGTGCTGAACAATAAATATAGAAGATAAACTTGGAGCATCGTGTTATCCTAAAAAGTAGCCTTGTAAAAGAAACAGTACAGCAAAGGATATAGGGGACAACTGATAAACTGCTTGATGGCAATTTGAATATTAATAACAAAGAATATTGCTTTACAATAAATTATTAAATGGATATCTATTGGTATAAATGAAAGATTTTTTTATAAATCAGGGAGGAGGAAATATAAATGTTGTGTTCAGAATTCCCACCAATTTATGATGATACTATCCTAGAGGTTGCTCTTACAGTGAAAATGGAATTTAAGAGATATCGCATGTTGAGAAAAGGGAATGGGGCCTTTACAACTCTTCATTAATAAGTCTTGGATGTAGGTTGACCCTAGGAATTGAATATAATCTTAAAAGAGGCAGCTCCTTTAGATAGACAATTTCGAGAAGGGGATGAATCTTCAAGCCCTAAGTAGTCAACATTCTTGAAAATAGAAATAAAATCCTCGTTCATTAGGCTAGAATCTAACATAATATCACACCAGAATATCAATTCAGCCTTGTTTTCTCTTTACAGCTGCAGTCTTTTCCGTTAATTAGAATTAGTATAGTCAAGGGTTTTATCATAGACTTTATGCCATTCTTTTCCTAGTTAAATATGTTCCTAGCTTCATATTGCTGATTCCATCTCCTCTCCAGAATATTACTATATATGAAAATATTTGTTATCCAGTAAAATGCACTATTAAAAAAAACTATCACTTTTACATAATAGTAAACTTTTCATTTATTAATTAGCATTATAGCTTTATTTTCTTAGACTTTGGTTCCAAGAGGGTAAGTGAAATGATGTATATATTAAAGCGAATTTATTCACTTACAAGGAAGTGCACTGATTGTACACAATGTAATTTATGAAGTTCCACTTAGGAATTCTGGTTAGTGAATTTCTTAGATCTTATTCTCAGTTTTCAATTTATCTCTTTACAAATTTCACTGTTACTGGGCTGGAAATTTTGCACAATGGTGCTGCCACCTGCCTTGTAATAGCAAGGTCCTGAGTTCTATCCCTGGTACCAAAAACAAAAATGAAACAAAAAACAAAACAAAAAAACCCAAAAAATCACTGTTCTTCATTTTACCTTTGTCTTATAACCATTTTGAGTCTGATCTTGAATTATCTGTAGCAAGGAGAAAAAGAAATATTTGATATTTCACTCTATACTCAATTATAATCCAATGTTTTGATAAGTATGTTTCATTTGACAAAATATCTGTTTTGCAAATCCCTTTATAATTGGAACGACTTCCTTTGGAGATATTTTTTTATTGCCTGTGGAAAAGAACAGACCTCATATGTCTGTTGCCATGCATGAAGTTAGTTGTAACTTCTGCTGCTGGGAACAATAGAGGTTTACATGTCTCAGTTCAGGGTAGCAGAAAACTTGCTCTTCAGTTGAATCCGTAGACTTGGACTCAGCTATGGACTGTGCATTTGAAAATGTCCATTAATAACTTCTTCCATGTTTATATTTCTCAAAATTTTTCAATGCACTTTTATTTGCTCAATTCAAAACCTTGAATTTAAATGATTTATATAGATTGTAGATACATTATGCTTATCAAATGAACCAGTATTACATTTTAGAAGAGACATAACAAAAAGTAAACTTTTTAGTATCTAAAACAGCAAGAGGTAATTGAACTTAATATATTTAAAACAAATTTCCTTGAGTTTAACCATTAAAATATTCTTTTAAAATACATATAAAATAAGTATATGTGGCATGCATCTTGTACAAGTAAATTCAATGACATTCCATTGATTTAAAAGTTGAAATTATTCTGAAGGTATATTTTTGCCTTGTTCTCCAATTTGATAGAACAGGCAAGCTTGAATTTTCAGTGCACTACATAAATTCTAAAAAACTGAAAACAGATTGGGAGAAATTACAGTGACTTAATATTTGAGACAAAATATTATAATTGGAAATGTTCATTTTATAAAGAAAATAAAGATCATAAAAATATCCCACTTGGTTCTTAATCAATTTGCAAAATTTCTAAAATGATTGAAATGCAAACTTGTAACTTTCAACTATAGAAAACTTTGTTTTTCAGGATTTAAAAACACATATTATACTCTAGAATTTTTTGAAATCTTTGATTAAAAGGTTTCAAATTAGGTATTCTGTTATTTATTTATTTATTTATTTAGGTACTGGGTATCAAACTCCGGTCCTTGCATTTGCGAGGCAGGCAGCAGAACCACTGAGCTAAATCCCCAGCCCTCCCCAACGTGGGTGTCTCCCGAGGAAATTGGTCTTGGTGATGCTCACTTGCAATACCAAAACTACAGAGGCTGAGGGAGGAGGATCATTTCGAGGTTGGGGCGAGGATGGACTACATAGAGATTTCACTATGCATAGTAAGATCTTGTCTCCAAAAAAACACTAAATGAGTGAAAGTTAATATGTGTTTATCTGAATTTCATTCCAAGACATTAAAATTCATCCTTATTTTAAAAGTATTCAAATTAAATACAAAAAATATGGTAGTTTCATAAATATGCATCAATCTAATTAGCATAATTTAATTCATGATAATAACCTTTTGTAAGACAAGGTGAGGCTTAATGTAAAATCGTTTTTCATAAACATTATTTTTTATATTTATTATTTAAACTTTTTCTGATTTATTCTACAATACTACATAGTTTCAAGAGAACATATAAATACAGCAACAGCATAAAATTAGAGGAAGTCTCTTCAATTCTTAATTTAGAAATACCATATTTATTGAAAAGTGTTTCTTTTAGAAGGGACACAGTCATAAATGTCCTACAAGTGGTCATTATTTTTGAGGTCCACATGCAGATTCATTTGTATATTTTGACACCATATTGTTAGCTTATTTTCAAAGAAGTACTTATTCTCTGAAATCTTTTTGCTATTAAACTTTTACATCTTTAATTGAATATTAACTTCCTGTCACATATAAAGTAGACAAACTGGAATATTCAAAAGTAAAGTTTTTGTCTTGTATATAAGAAATTGGAGTTGGTTGATTGTAAAGATAGAGTATGCAAAAGTAAATTTCTTTGACCTCCTTCCTTACCTCTGGATAGTGATTCAAATGATAATTTTATGGTAATTCTAAAATATGCATTATACCATATATCTTTAAAAGAATTTGAGAATTCATATTAATCTTTCCTGTCTAGTCATTATCTTTAAATTACTACTAAGTAGTGTAGCTAGGAATACATAGAAATCCACAATTTCCAGGAGAACGTAAATTATTGGGTAAATACAAAAAAATCTAATATTCAAACTTCTTTATACCTTGTCTGTAGATGTCCCTCCAAAGCCTCATGCACTCATAGGTGATGCTTTGGGGAGTGGTAGGACCATGAGTATGTGATACAGGATTATGCGTGTCTGGTACCATATTAGTCAACTGATTGACTCATAATTCTGAGTGCAGATGATGGATTTACTGAAGAAGGACCCACTCTGGGGGCCGAGCAATAGGCTTGTGGCCGAAAGGAATAAAAGGGGAAGAAAAATGATGTCTCACTGTTTCTGACTGCTAAATATGAACTGTTTTGCCTCCACAATGCTCATCTGACACTGATGCCTTGGAAACATCCAACTTTAATATGAAACTTGTACAAAACATAAACTAAAATAAACCTTTCCTCCTTTGTCCCAGCAATGGAAAAGCAACTCAGACAAACATAGTGTTGTATTGTAGAAATGTGTACCTAATGTATATGCACCAAAATACACATATAAAATATATTTTCCAAAATTTTGTGTTAATCTTTCCTCATATTTTTGCTTTCATCATGTTAATTTTCTAATTGTCTGAGCCATGTGCCATAATTACATCAACAGATTAATCAGAGTTGTTCAGTAGTAAAATGTCTTCTGGAAAAATAAGATAATCACTTTGAATTTTCCAATACATTTCTCTAGGGAATGACATTATATATCATTTATTTATTGAGAGCTGCATATTCTAATTTAAAAATGTCTTATTTAAGGGAATGTCAGGGAAAGGGATTTAATTTCAAAAATATTTATGGGATAAAAATATAAATTCTTGGGCCAGGGATTTAGCTCAGTGTTACAGAGCCTGCCTCATAAGCATAAGGTCCTGAGTTTGATCTCCAGTACTGAAATAAGAAATATATAGATATAGATATAGATATAGATATAGATATAGATATAGATATAGATATAGATATATGATGCATGATTTCTTGTTTTTCTTTCTCTTTTTTAGGGGGAGTGTTACTAGAGCCTGGCACTTGCTAGGTAAGTACTCTATCACTGAGTTACAACTCTGAATATAAATTTTAAAAAATATTGGAAGAGAAATTCTGTATTATTTTACAAGTTATATAATATGAACTTTCATGTCATTCCAATAGTTTTAGAATATATTTTCCTTATGTATAATGTGTCTTAGTTAATTTTTCTCATTGCTGAGAAAAGGTTTATTTGGCTCAAAGTTTGTTGAGATTTCAGTGCATATTTGCCTGATTCTACAGCAATGTGGATTGGCAGAGGGGCATCATAGAGGAGAAACTGTCCATGGCAGAGCAGTACATGCAGAAGGCAGCAAGCAGGAAGGGCAAACAACAAGCAATCAGAGACCATATTTTTATCTATCCTTTATATCTTCTAGCCTACCCACCCTTAGGGTGGATAGCACTCACACCCGGGATAGGACATTCTTTTTTTTTTTTTAATAGTTTTATTGGTTCATTTTAAGCATACAATATAACAACATTCAATATTGGGAATTTTCACCTTTATATAATCTCTCTTGGTACTTATTTTCTCCCCATTCCCCTGCCCTCCCTTCAACCTCTCTACAACTCCCTATTTACAAAGACTTTGTTTCTATTTTTTAGTTTTCTCATATTAAAGCCATCCCGTTCTTTCCTTTTCCCTACCCTTCCATTTCCCCTTCTCATTTGCCCCTTTTCTTCCTATTTCACATTATCTATTATACCTATTAGTCTTCATTTACACTTTCAGATTCTCATACCAGAGAAATTATTCAGTATTTACACGTGTCCTATTTATTTCACTTAAGAGTATTGCCTCAATGTGCATTGAGTCAGCTATAAATGTCTCTAATTTATCGTTCTTTATGGCTGAGTAGTACTCCACTTTATTTTTTAGAAACATATTTTCTTTATCCAATCTCCCACTGATGGGCAAGTGGGCTTTTTCCAAGTTTTAGCTATGGGTTACAAACTGTGCTGCTATGAATATGGGAGCACATATTTCACCCATAATTCTTCTAATTATTTTGGGACGATACCGAGTGGGGAATAGCTGGGTCAAATGGGACTGCCAATCTCAGTTCTTTGAGGTATCTCTGTACTTATATCCAGAGTGGCTACACATTCTATACTCCCACCAGCAATAGAACAGGGTTCCTCTTTCCCCACAGCCCTGCCAACATTTGTTATTGTTTGATTTCATGACAGCAACCATTCTTTCTGGGATGAGGTGGAATCTGAGCATTGTTTTCAATTGCATCTCTGGAATGACAAGTGATTTTAAACATTTTTCATGTTTATTTACTATTACTACTTCATTGTTTGAGAAATGTCTGTTCATTTCAGATGCTCATTTTTGGATTGGGTCTTTAAATTTGGGAGGTCTGATATTTTTTAAAATTCTTTATATATTCTTGATAGTATATCTTTGTCTGAGGAACAGCTGGTGAAAATTTTTTCCCTTATTGTGGATTGTATTTTTCTCATAGTGGGTGGATTTTCTTACTGTGCAGAAGCTTTTTAAGAGGAAGAGATACCACTTGTTGATTATTTGTGCTAGTTCACATGCAACTGAGGTTTTGTTCCTAAAATCTTTACCTATGCCAATGTCTTCAAGAGTTTTCCATAACCACTCTTCTAGCCAATTTAGTGCTTCTGTTTTAATATTTAGATCTTTAATCCATTTCAATTTTATTTTGGTACATGGTGAGAGATTTAGTTCTACTTTTGATCTTTGGCAAGTTGAAACCCAATTTTTCCAGGGCCATTTATTAAAGAGGCTATCTTTCCTCCAGGAAGGCTGTTGGGCTCCTATGTTGAAGATGAGATGGCTAAATGTGCCTGAAGTTGTTTCTGCATCTTCTAATTTGTTCCACTGGTCCTCATTTGTATTTCTTTGCTAGTACCGTGCTACTTTTATAACAGTAACTTTATAGAATAGTTTCAAGTTGGGGATTGTGATACTCCCTACCTTGTCTTTATTGCCTAGAACTGCTTTTGGTATTCTAGGTCACTTCTTCTTCTAGATGAATTTTAGGATTGTTCTTTCTACGTTCATGAAATATGCTGCTGGAATTTCAATTAGGATAGCATTGAATCTATACAGCTTGCAGTTTTGGAAGTATGGCAGTGAACTAATTTAATAATAACATACCCTTGATCCCAGCAGCATACATTCCAAATCCAGACACCTGTGAAATACCCCACCTTGATGTCATGCGGCTTTCAGAGGAAATCTAGACACAAACCATAACACAAGCTAATAACAATAGTGCACCTAAATTATGAGGTTATTGTGCAATGGCTAGTAAGTAATTAATATCATAAAGAAGCAAGTGGCGGTTGATGTGGACAGTGTGAATTTTTTTTTTTTTTTTTTTTGCACTGGGGATTGAACTCATGTCCTTGTTGCACTTGCAAGGCAGGCCACCAAACTACTGAGCTAAATCCCCAGCTGTGTGACATTTTTGATGTCTTCAAAATACCGACAAAAGCAAACAGTTTGTCTCATCTTCTTTGGTCATGCAGTAAAATTAATTACATATCTGTTTAATGGGCTGTTGTATTCTCTTTGTCTAGACAAGAATATACCCTAAGTTTCATTTAAATTTGAAAAGCATTTTAACACTTGCAGAGTGAAAATTTAGTGTTCTAGGATATTTTATTATAAACCAGAGGCATAATCAGAATGGATAAGGCTGAAGGCTTTGGATGTCTTATAGTGAAATTATTTATATTTGCATTAACATTCAAGATGATCTTTTTTGCTTTTTACACTGTCACATTGCTATAAAAGTCTGTGTGTGTGTGTGTGTGTGTGTGTGTGTATGCGCGTGCACGTGCGCGCATGTACTGCATGTACGTAGAAATAGGAAGAGAGTGAGATGGGGCTGAGGGAGACTTTATGGACAAAAAAGACAGGAGGAAATAATTTTACCTTCAATTTTAATTTAAAAAATCTTTTTGGTGAATGTATGCTTGAAAATGTCTTAGTACTTTAATTCTACCTATTTATGCAAATGTTATGATGTATATTAGTAGAAATTACTATGCATATTTGAACTTAAATTTCATAAATTATCACTGGTATTTTAGTGCTCTCAGAGGAAATGAAGATAATAAATATCTTTTTTACACATTGAAGTAAAAAACTAATAGAATAACTAAGCTAAATTGGTCAAAATCAACAGTTTTTTCAATAACATATTGAAGGGCCTGTGTAATAAATGAAATGTTCAAAATGAACTGCATAGCTTCAGAAAATATTCTGTAGAAAAACATGAGTGATAGGAAAAGTCTTTAAAATTTATTTTACATTGAATAGGGATTGTAGGATTTCACAGTTTCAAAATTCTTTGAATTTAGTTTTCTTCTAGTGCTAGATTTATAGGATCCTCAAAGATTCAGCAATTTTTAAAATGAGTCAGAGTGAAAAATGCATCATTTATATTTATAGAATATATAGAATCTCCACATAAGTTCTCCAAAGTTGGTGTATATGTTGTTTCATGTAAAAATAATTCTGGAGGAAGCTTCATATAGAGAATAGGATTTCTCATAAGATTTCTATGGTACAAAATAAAATTTCATGCTTTATATATGTGTGCAAAAAATTTTAAATTTTTTATGAAATTCAATTTCCTGCAATGATTATGAATTCTGTAATATTTGTTCCTTTAGATGAGAAACTGAATTTTTATTCACATATTTGTCAGAAACTTATTTTTAACAATAATAATAATGGTGCTTTCAAATTATTGAGCAGTTATATGTAAGAAGGGCTAAGCCCATTATATTCTTTATGTCATTCAATTCTCAGCTATTACACGCGAGAAAGCTGAAGTGTCGGACATTGTGTTTTGAATAGTTTTGTTTGCATAACTCTTGAATATTTCTTTTACCACAATGCAATTTTGGAAGCTATATTAATAAAAAATTAAAGTATATAATGTTAAGTATAATTGAAAAGTTGACAGTAATGCTTTGGTCTTTTAAATATCACATTGTATACATTTGATTTTTAAAGTTCATATATTCACTTCATGTAAAAGCAACATGTAAATCATATGCTTATTTGCATATTTTACTATGAAGAAGGGACAGTAAAAATTCATTTTCTGCAGTTTGAAATAAAAATGTGACATTTTATTTATTTAAAAATTTAATATTTTTTTTTAGTTCTGGTAGGTTTTCTCAACTATTAGATTGTGATGATAATTTATTTTTAATAGTTCAGTTTAAAATATTCAATGTAAAATAATGTTGCCTTTAGGCAAACAAATGACAATCTACTTAAATAATCTCTGACATTTACCTGGTCATTTATCTCTGGTATTTTACCTGGGCATTAATCAGTTAAATATTATTAAAAGCTTTATTAAATTTTATAACTTTGAAATTTGGACATATTTTATAGAAAGTAGTATAAATTTATAAGAAAAAAATAATGAAATTACCTACTGATCAAGAGATTTTTATGCAGTTTGAAAAATAAGAGTTGAACCAATTTGTTACAATACAAATAATAATAATATTGATGAAATAATATTACCTAATAGAAAGACAATAACATTGAAAAATCCAGCTGGCTAAAATTATAAATGTCAAATTATTTTGTAATATATTTATTTGAATTATTATTTGAAATTTTACACCTGTTATTGTGAAAAAATTATCTCCATGTAAAACAAATGTATGTTAATTTCTATATATTCATTTATTATTTTATGTGTCTAAAAATATATATAATAAATTGTGTCTGTCAAACTCTGCTATAGGGTGAGGCCCCTAGTGGAAAACAAATAAACAATTTTGAATTTTAAAAATTGGACTCTTGTATTGACTTAGACAAATAGCCATTAAATAATAAGTAAACACATAAAAACAGAAATTGAATAAGTGGTCCCATATTGGGGCAGTTCCCTGTTAGAGAGATTAGAGTAGGTGTCCTGGAGAAAATTATGGTGATAATTTAACTTATATGTTGAGGAAGCATAGGATTACCAAAATATGAACATGAGCGATTTCTACCAAACAAAAGAGGAAAGATGTTGGAGGAGCAGGGAATGGAATTACAGTAATTTTATACAGGAGAAATGACGGTATTCGAAGAATAAGGACAAAATGTGCAAAGGAGAAGTTAAGTTATGCAGGACCTAATTTCCTTGTAAAACCAATTGGAATTTTTAAAATTTATTTTCAATGGGATAACATAAAAAATAGTTTTGAAAGGTTAATTGTTATGTAGGTGACTCATTGAGAAATGGTACAGAGAGTATAAATAAAACCGATTACCACGCAATTATATTACTTTTAGGGATGAGGGTAATTTAGACATATCAAGGAATGGAGGGAAGTTGGTTGATTCCAAAGATATATAGGCCATTATATGAATATGTTGACAGTTTTAATATAGGATTTTATAAAATCAATGATGGCATTTCTTTTGGTCATAGGAAAAATGATAGGGATTTAATTTTTTCTTAAAAAGCAATCAATTTTATTATATCTCTCTGTGATTTTTTATGTTTGGAGGAGCTGATAAAACCATTTGCTGCTGGACAGGATTTTTTCCCATGAAACTTTACAGAGTACAATATTTTTAAAGGTTAGAAGATTGTGATGCCATATGGGACTTTTTAATTTAAGCTCAATTTGGCACATGACATGGAACCTGTAAACACAAACCCAAAACATAGGTTTCTGAATGTCTAGGATTCAGATAATTTATTTTGACTAATTATCTTAGGGCATAGTTTGTAATAATCTAGGGAGAGAGCATGTGATAAGAATAGGAAATAGCATTTGATGAATTATGATTCAAACAATGTCGATACCAAGACTTAAATCTCATCTTGGGATTAGAAAAGAATTTGATCTCAACTTTTGTATATAGTGGTACAAATGCAGAAGCATGCAAAGTTTTGATAAACTAGAAGTGTACCATGGTTTAGGCAGAAATATAAATTTCTATTCACGATACCATTCCCTGTCGTTTTCACTGAACTTTCAGTAAATTTCACAGTAGGATGTAAGATTTGACAAATCTAAAAAAAAAAAAAATAAAAAAAAAAAAAAAAAAAAAAAAAAAAAAAAGATTATTCCCAGAATGATGGTGTGAAGTTCAGTCACCAGAGGTAGGCAGGACTTCCCATGAGCCAGTGATTTCCTCAGGATTATAGCCACAAGGAAGCAGAGAAATGATGCATTGAAAATGTGAGTTCAATTTTACTTTTAATTATTGGCTGTCAGGAAACACATTGATATTTTTGTAGCATTTTACTTCAGGACAGATTTCAACTTTCAGTTATTGATGGTGTCTAAGAGGATTTATTCTTTTCAATTATTCATATCATGTTTAATTATTTATAAATCCAGAAGGACCTTACTGTTTTGGAAACAGATAATCTGCCTACAGACTGACATAAGCAGGAGTTCAGTCCCCTGGGCTGCTAAAGCCTTTCTTTAGTGGAGTCCCAGAGCTTTGTATGCATCTGATGAGGTACCTCACCCTTTTCTCCATGAAACACTTAATTTATTTTTGCTAATATCTGCTGTGATTAAGGAATTGATAATATAATTACATACCATTTATTATGATGTATGTGAGTTTTTCACAACTGTCACTAGAAAACCTCAATCATGTGTCCTTGACCAAGTTGGGTCACCTCTCAGTCCATACCCTCATTTGTAAATCTTTCCTAGATGATATTATTAGAGAGATTAGAGCAATCATGCACTTGGTCTCTTTTTAATTGCTTTTTCTATTATAAAAAGTTATTAAAATTACTCTATATCCTTAGCATAAGTTCAGCTTTGCAGTACGTGTGTATGTTTGTGCTATATGTGAGGTTGTTGATTAAATCTTATTTAGTGCCAGACTAATTCAAATCTCAATTCCACCCAGTAACAGCTGGATGGCTTAAACCCCGTCTACTGCAACTCTTATCTGCAAAGTGGAGATTATAAACTATTTCCATCAAATGTTTATTGGTAAAATTAAATTGTTACTTTGTGACTGTCTCCGAGGAAAAAATAAGTTTATAAACTCAAGCTAGAATGACAGAAAGAGGATATAATAGAGTTATTTAAATGTATGAGAAGGCTGAATAAGACTCACAGGATATATTTCAGTCCCCTTAGGACTAGTAATATGAGCAGTACTACAGGTACAATTGTGAACACTAGGGAAAGATATGTTGTTAAAATTTTTAGCAAGAGTTGTATATACAAGGCAGACTTGAGAGAGAATGTATGACTACAGGAACCAATAAGTAAAATTAGCACAGATGAATGAAGCATTCACTGTTTTCCCTCTTTTATATTGTGCCACACCCTTTAAATGATTGAATCCACTCAGAAGTAGATAGGACAAAGCCCTCTGATAGTCCAAGATCAGGTGCCAGGGCAGAAAGGAGATTGGAAAGATTAACTAATAAATGTCAAATGATAGCTGGCAAACACATAGAGAACTATGTGTGGTTTGTGGTAACAAAACATGTTAACGACTGAAGACTATATAGTACTCACTATATTAAAATTATAGACTTTGGTAATTTCTCTGTCATTATTCTCTATCACTACTAAAATATGCAAGAACATTCACAAAACACATGATAAACCATGTTAAAGCATTTGCAAAATGAAATTTGATAATAACATACTTCCAAGTGAAATAATTTTCCCCTAGAAACTAATTTAGAAGTAATTAGAAATAAAAATGATTTAAGGTTTCATTTCTAAGTAAGTCGAAACATTTTAAATTTAATGAAAATGAGAATTTATTGAATTTACACTTTTCCTTTCAGGTTATCAATAAATATATTTTATATTATCATATGAACTAAAAATAAGAAAATAATATGCATTGTCTGTTTTTTCAAATACTATTACCTGGAAGCATTTTCTGTTAGTTTAGAGGCATCACTTGGCTTTAAATTAAATACTGCAGATAAAGGGAAAGGAATATATAATCATTTCTGAAAATGGATATATTTTAGGAGTTGTTCAAAGTGATAATAGTATGTATTGAGAATATGACAATTAACGATGTTTTTGTAACTAGTTAAGATAATAGTTTGGATTTTAAATGACATTTTTAATATCAGAATTAGTAATTTAATATAATTAACATTATATTACTTCTAATTTTTACCATTGTCAAAATGAATATAAAATAGCATAGGCAATTATATTAGGTTCTCAAGACAAACACCAAGCCCTGGTCTAGAAGTCACATTATGAGAATTTTAGGTATAACTTAGTTTTAATTTTCCAATAGAAGATTAATTTTTATTTTTCTTTTATTTTCATTCAAGTGCATCAATATGCACCCTCAATAATCACATACATAATTTTATGTACATATGCAATTATTTTCTCATGCACTTGTGTGATTCCAGAATACAGGTGACACTTACATTTCTAGAACATGTGGAGAGAAACCATGAAATCACAGAACTGAACCTTTCCTTTAGAAATTTGATGACAAAGGAGTAAAAGACAAATGATATTGGAGTGCTGGACAATTTATGTAACAAGAAAATATATAGCTTTGCCAAGAAATAAAGGTAGTTCATTAAGGATGATTTGATGAAATATAATTTCAAAGATTGGCAGCATAAGAGTTGGCAAATTAGGTCCAGTGGATTTTAGAATGTAAAGATCGTTTAGCGATATTGAGAAAAAAAGAATTTCTGTGGATTGGTGAGTGTGAAGTTAATTTACATTGTAAAGCTATTTGGATTTTGGCAAAACAAAACAGCCCAGAAAAATTATTTTGAAATGAACAACCAAAAAATTTGTAGCTACACATGAATGTTGAGGTAAGGTATAGATTGTTCCTTTCTTTGTTTATAGTAGACAGTCTATGCTTATTATGTTATTTTATTTATGGCAATAATAAAAGAAAAATGTGATACAAATAAAAGAAAACTTAGCAAAGCAAAGTATTTCAGAAGGAAGACAGTGAGGAGTCCTGTCTAATTGTAGGTATTACCCTTTGTCACAGAAATATGTATTTTCCTCTTGGAATAAAGAACGAAAAGATAGAAGAGCGGGTTCTTAAACTCCTTTGAAAACACTGAAATTTTTCCAATAATCACAATTTCTAATAGGTATTAGAGTATTCTTAAATACTAAAATAGCTTGGAAGGAAAATGTAGAGTTGTAAGCAAGGTCACGTGATATATAATATATAGTTCAGATAGTAAGACAAGCCTATTTTTAAATTATTGAATAAAAATAAATGCATTTAAGCTCCAAGATTGTGTGTTTTATACTAAAACTAGATTACTCGTGCTTTTCAAACCAGTTTGGGAGGCTGAGGAGAAGAATTACAATTCTGAGCTCACCTTGTGCTTTGCAGCAAATTAGACAAAACGTGTCTGGCAAAAAAAAAAAAAAAAAAAAAATCCTGGTGATATAACTCAGTGAAAAGGCCCCCAAAATTATAATTAAAATTAAAAAAGAAATACACACAGAATTAAGCACCAAATGCTACTGATATGTGCTTTACACATATTTCATCACCTAAATTATACCTAGCCCTCTTGCAATTTTTAAATTAAAACATTTTTCTCATCAAAATTTTAATGTTCTAAAGTGTTATGCAAAGTCCTAGAGTTATTCTCTGTATATTTCTTTTCATTCACTTGTATTCTTTAATTTAGCTTTTATAACCCAACCACTAACATTCTAGCGTGCATACAGTAAATGTTCAGTTAATAATTTTTTTGTCTCATTGAGTTTATTAGTACACTTGAGGTATACAGTACAGTTACATAAATCCTTATGCTCTTGTACCTTTACATGACAGATCTTGGTTCTCATTTTTTCCCCTTGTCCGTGCCCTCCCCTCACCTCCTCCTCCCTTCCCTATTTACAAAAACTTTATTTTCATTTTCTCATATTTTTTCTTTTCCCTTATTTCCTTTCCCCTACCCTTCCCACTTCCCCTATACCCTTAGCCCTTTTCTTCCTATTACACATTGTCAATTATACCATTAGGATCTTATTTACAAGTATAGTTTTTCATACCATGGAAACTATTCAGTATTACACATGTGATTTATTTATTTCACTTGAGTATAACCTCGATATGCATTAATTTTCCTATGAATAGGATCTTATTTACAAGTATAGTTTTTCATACCATGGAAACTATTCAGTATTACACATGTGATGTATTTATTTCACTTGAGTATAACCTCGATATGCATTAATTTTCCTATGAAAGACTCTTATTTGTCATTCTTTATGGCTGAGTAGTATTCCATTTTATAGAAAAGACACATCTTCTTAATCCAGTCCGCAACTGATGGGCAAATAGGCTGTTTCCAAGTTTCAGCTGTTACAGACTGTGCTGCTATAAACATGGGTGTGCATATATCACTGTGCTATAATTCTTTCAATTCTTTTGGAAAGATACCAAAGGAATAGCTGGGTCAAATGGAACCTCTACTCCTAGTTCTTTGAGGTATCTCCATATTGATTTCCATAGTGGATGCACCAGTCTGCCCTCCCACCAACAATGGAGAAGGGTTCCTTTATCTCAATATCCTTGAAACATTTATTATTGGTTGAGTTCTTGATAGCAGCCATTCTTTCTTGGATAAGAAGGAATGTCAGTGTTGTTTTCATCTGCATCACTTGAATGACCAATAATGTGGAACATTTTTTCATATATTTACTTGATGTTTTTACTTCTTTGAGAAATGTCTGTTCATTTCAGATGCCCATTTTTAAATCTAGTCTTTATATTTGGGGCTGATTTTTTTTTTTTAGTTCTTTATATATTCTAGATAATAGTCCTTTGACTGAGGAGCAGCTGGTAAAAACATTTTCAAACATTGTAGGTTGTCTCTTAGTTCTTTTGATAGTTTCTTTTGCAGTGCAGATATTTTTAATCAGATGAGATCCCAGTTGTGGATTCTTTGTGCTAGTCTCCGTGCTACTGAGGATTTGTTCATAGTCTTTTCCTATGCCAACATCTTCAAGAGTACTGCCTAACTTATCTTCCAGCAAATTTAGTGATTCTTTTTTAATATTTAGATCTTTAAAACACTTGGATTTTAGTTTAGTGCATGGTGAAAGAAAAGGGTCTAGTTTTGATATTTGCCAGGATGAAATCCAGTTTTTCCAACACCATTTATTAAAGAGCCTATCTTTCCTCCAGTGAGGATGGTTGTCTCCTTTGTCAAAGATGAAGTAGGTGAGTGCATCTGGAGTTGTTTCAGTGTCTTTCAAACTATTATACTGATCCTCAGTTCTGTTTCTTTGCTAGTACCATGCTGTTTTTAACACAGTGGCTTTGTAGTACAGATTCAAATTGGGAATTGTTATATCCATTGCCATGTCTCTGTTTCCTAGGATGGCTTTTGCTATTGTAGGTCTCTTCTGGTTGAAATGAATTTTTGGATTATTTTTTCTAGTGTTGGAATTTCAATCAGCATTGCATTGAATCTGTATAGCAGTTTTGGTAGTATGGCCATTTTGACTATGTTGATTCTTCCTACCCAGGATCAGGATATATCTTTAAATTTTCTTATACCCTCTTCGATCTCTTTTTTCAGAGTGCTGTAGTTTTCAGTGTAGAGGTCTTTTGAATTCTTTATTAGATTGATTCTTAGATACTTCATTTTTTTGGATGCTGTTGTGAAATGAATTGTTTCCCTAATTTCTCTCTCAGTGAGTCTGTTATTTGTGTACAAGAAGGCTATTGATTTTTGAGTTGACCTTTTATCTAGTGTTGGAATTTCAATCAGCATTGCATTGAATCTGTATAGCAGTTTTGGTAGTATGGCCATTTTGACTATGTTGATTCTTCCTACCCAGGATCAGGATATATCTTTAAATTTTCTTATACCCTCTTCGATCTCTTTTTTCAGAGTGCTGTAGTTTTCAGTGTAGAGGTCTTTTGAATTCTTTATTAGATTGATTCTTAGATACTTCATTTTTTTGGATGCTGTTGTGAAATGAATTGTTTCCCTAATTTCTCTCTCAGTGAGTCTGTTATTTGTGTACAAGAAGGCTATTGATTTTTGAGTATTGACCTTTTATCCAGCTACTCTGTTGAAAGTGTCAGTTAAGTCTAGTAGTCTTTTGGTGGAAATTTTTGAGTCTTCAAAGTAGAGTATCATTCATTTAATAACTTTTGAATAAATTAATGTTTTATTGAAAATGATTTGCATTGTAAGTTTTCTGAGTAAATTAAATCACGTCCTCCCAAACTTTTCCATAATTCATATGTAACTTCTGTCTTTAGTAAGGATTTTCAATGTAATCCATAGTTGATATACATTCTTCAACCTTAGTTTCTCCTGAGTTGCTACAACCATAAATCATTTTATTGTAACCAAATATTCTCTAATGATACTCTTTTTCAATTGTTTTATCTTACAAACATTTTCTTACCTATTGTCTAAAATTAAATGTGTGTTTTACACTATAAGTGAATAAATATACAAACTCAAAATTTACTAGGTTGCCCCTTTTATAAAAAAAGGTGTTACTCCTGAAATATGGAATAATACTTTTCATATGGTTTATCATTACCTATATTATCTGTTTCTTTAAACTTCTCAATTCTGTATAGTATTTTTGTATGTCTACATTTTTTCCATAGTGGCCTTTCAATTTCTCAATAAGTTTATGTTTTTTATTTCTACTTTCTTCCTACCTATTTAAAGTTTATATATCTTTGTATTTTAGTTCCATTGTCCCTTCCTATAAGAAACATTTCCTACCATCATTTGGTCTTTAGGTGCTAGAATGATGAAGGCAAACATAAGCAGTAACACTTGTGTAACACGAACTACATGAACAATGTGCTCTGTATGCTCTACATATACTGGTTATTTCTCACAAAACCCTCTGAAATTGGAGAATATTGAGACACTGAAGAGAATCCCATAGCACTTATAATCCTTTTTCTTGTTCAAGCACCTCACCTAGTAAGTAGAAGTAGTGAAGCCAAATTTGAAAAAGGAAAAACTAACTCCAAATTTCCACTCTTATACTTCTATTGGAGACAGGATTTTTTCTTTCAAAGCATTAATATAATTTGTAATGGAGGAGTATTTATGAGAGGATATGTTCAAATTAGGGTAATTGTCAAGCTCATGAAATTTCCTAGTAATGAATGTAGTCTAAAGTAACCAGAGAAATGAACCCTTTCTGGTTGTAGCCAGGTTCCTATGATGTGCCTCACTTTGGCATCCTGTTCCACATGTCATCTTTCATAAAAAGCTACAATAACAATTAGGCTGAGAGCAGAAAAAACCATGGTAAAGCTCTCATAGCTTCAGGTAATTGGGGATAAATACTTGTGGACTAGTATTTATTCAAAATAAACATGTCTGAAAAAGATTCTGAAATGCGTGCTAGTTAACACCCTGAACTGTGATAAATGTATAACTAAGTATATTAACACAATTATTAGTGATATTCTTATCACAAAAAGGCTGTGACTATTACATTAAGGCAGTTCCTGAGACTTCATAAAACCTACTGCTTATAAATGACTGTGAAGTCTAGCTTTCTTCTAGCAAATTCTTCCAGAATTCCTGTTCTCAGGAACAGCATATTGTTCTGTAGACTAAAAATGCTCTCTTCAAACTATAATTAAAATCAGGTAGATTAGAGTTTCAGAATTTCTTTCTTTTTTTTTTTTTTGATGGTTTAAGCAACAGGATTTTATTGTCTCACAATTCTGGAAGCAAAATATCTGAAGTTAGAGGTAGACGTGTCTTTTTTTTTTTATTTATTTATATTGGCCATGAAGGGGCTCTATTGTTTCCTATTGTGTTGCATAAACTGAATTGGTGTCCAGATACTTGTCAGTTAAAATATGTATAAATATTTTACATTTTTATCAATATACGTTTGATCTATGAAGCCTGAATGATATGAATTTTATGAATGTATATCAGAGATCGAGAACACAGTGTCAGCTGAAGACTCTGGAACCTCAGAAATAATGGTTCTTAATATCACTTTGGTTTATGTATAGATATAAATTTAGCTCCCTTCTGTTGAGACATTTTTAGTGGATTTATATAGTGTCACTTTATTTTCAAAGAAGAAAAGATTGGAACTACAGATACAGAAATAAGCTTATTGTGAGACATACATTTATAATAACTTGCATCTGTGGCTGACAACCGCGTGTTGAAGAAGGACAGGGGATGGCAAGCTGTAACAGAGATTAGTGTGCTCGACACAGTCATGATGATTTTACTGAGGGTCTACAACAGTGCAGTTCTACACCTCTGTCTTTTTTTTTAAATATAAATTCCTACCTATGGTAGTAACAGAAGATGCAGTATGCATACTTGATGACTGACTCAATACATCCCATTTCCTTTGCCTATTATGGTTTTGCAACATTGATTTCTCATTTGCAGAATTTGTTATCATTCCTCAATTCTTAGTTCAAATTTACAATACTATGCAAAGGCCTGTCTGAATCTTAGAAATAAACCCAGTTGCTGGATGCTTTCCACACATCCATATAAGAAGAAACAACTTATTTATAATAAAACCTTTTATTTATAAAATGAGTTTCTGATTATTATAAATTTGTGAAAGAATGTATGTGTTCTGTACTTATATTTTTTTTTCAGTCAACACAGCACTAGCATAGATGGCAGTTGAATAACTATTTGGTTAATAGCTACATTTCCCAAAGTAAGATATTTGCATTCTCCAAAAAGGATAAAATTATAAAGATAAAAAATAAATATGTCAAAAATAAATGCCAGGTGGATGTGGTGGTCTGTTCCTATAATCCCAAGACTCTGAGACTGAGGTGGGAGGGTCAAAATTTTACGCCCAGTCTGAGCAAAGTGGTGACATGGTAACTAGTGATTCTCTCAAAATAAAGCAAAATAAAATAAATATTTTCTATGAAGAAATAAAGGACCAGGGATTTAGCTCAATGGCACCATGCCTGTCCTGGAAGTACAAGGTCCTGAGTTCAATCCCCAGTACTGAAAAATAAATAAATAAATAAGCACTGAGAATACAATTCAGTGCAGACATCCTGAGCTCAATCCCCAGTACTACCACTACTAATCCCATTTTAAATGTTGCCACTCACCAATACTTAAACTTGTGCTTGTCTAAGAAATAAATTATTTCTCTTCTATAAAAATATAGATGTATAGATATAGATATATAGATAATGACATTGATATTTTTTAAAAACACCAGAATAATTTATTATGTAAGTATCTACACTCATTGTATTGATTAATTTAAAAGGTAGCTCATTTAAATGTACTAATTTTTATGACAATATTTTAAGAATTCCATATTCTGGTGGAAGTGATGAGACATATATATCATTTTGTAAAGGTAAATTAATTTTTATCAGATGTAAGAAGTTAAAATAATATGCTTACAATTTTAAAAGGGCTTAAATGCCACTGAACTACATACCCAGCTATCCCTTTATTATTATTTCAGGTTGTATATCTAGAGGGGGGGAAAGCCTATCATACTGTTTTGAAGACTATTTGCAGTAAATTATCCCCGCTCACATGAATGGAGTATAATTAATTGTGACCCCTGTCAACAGCTCTAGTGCTTTTATGGATATCACTTTGTATATGGTTACTAACTTTATTTGTTTTATTAATGTGAAGATATTGCCTATAAAATAGATTTGTGAACTAGAAGTATATTTATTGGAAACAACACATCATTTGTAAGTGTTTTCAAGACAGGGTTGGTATATTAGCTGTTGGCATATTATATATAAACGCTCAACAATGAAGGATTCTATTATGATATGACAATTATGGTGCATTAAAATGTTATATATATATACATATATATATATACATATATATATATGTATATATATATATAATGTACGGAAAAACATGTTAATGATTTCCGTAACAAGCAAAAAAACCATAAATGAATAAATAACTTTGAAAATAAAATGCCTGTTACAAATTGATTCTATGGTTGACAATTGTGACCCAAAAAAAGCTGTAACTGTCACATTATAAAACTAATCACTCAAATAAAACATTATCTTGAATGAGACAAACCCTTTCAAATGTGTGCATTCAAATTTTAAACCATTACAATTATAGTTTTATATATGAACCATGTACAAGCACAACTTTAATTTAAAATATTCTTAATAAACATTGATTCATTTTTTATGAAATTAAAGTTTTTACAGCTTAAGATCATAATTATTATTTTTTTGGTTGTTTGTGTGGAATAAAGATCTAACTCAGGGCCTTGCACTTGCTAGGAAGGCTTGGTGCCACTGAGTTATATCTCTGGCCCAAGTTCACAATTATTTTTAGAAATATTTATTGAACCATAATTATGTGAAAGATAGTCTTTTAAAATTTGTAGAAATGTATAATCACTTTGGTTTTAAGTATGTGGGGTGCTGTTAAAATTCATTCTTCAGCATGACAAATTGGGTTGGATTGTGTACATATGGGTGAACCATGTTTGATGGAGATCTTTAAATGCACATTAGTATCAATGACTGTCTCTCATTTAAATCATTACCATTCAGTGCACTGGCTCATTTCAAGTATATACTATAGATTACTCCAATCTTCTGAGATACTCATTTATTTAATTTAAAAATACAAATAATATCAGTATGTCATATATATTTTATAAAAGTGGAAGTAATAAATTACACTGCTTTAGTTTTTAAACTTGTATATGTGATCCATTCTCAGTACGTATTTCTCTGAAGTCTTTGTAGAGTATGTATTTTTTAAAAAATTGAAATGCATTTCTTAAAAATTATAGTAGATTTGTTGTTATATTTGATTTTTTGATGCTTCATGACTTTCAGAAAACAGTATTACTTGAATTACTCTAATTATCTAAAATTAAATCTAAGTGATTAAGTACTCTATTTGTTTACATTATTTACCATAATCTTGACTCTTTATATGTTGCTTTTCTGATATTGATAGGGTTCTAATGAAACTAGTACAGGAAAAAGGTCACAGTAAAGAGAGATATAATAACATGTTAATTTTGGGGGCAGTGATCAATTCATATTTGGATGATTATTTTTTAATAAAAAGACAATATTTTAACTGTAGATTGGTATATGATACAAAATTTGACAAGAAACAGAGGGTTATAGTAGTTCTTAATGGATTACTTAATAACAAATTATACATCATTTTCTTTAAAGCCATTTATGAAAATCATTCATAATTTATTTAAATGAACACATATTATGCAGTTTTGAAGAACAATCAGATAGATAATTTGTACTGAGTGTAGAAATATGAGGCATCTTTGGTCTGTATATGCTTTATTTCTTTAAATTGTAATTTTTAAAAATAAATTTCAACTAATTATAAAAATTGTGAGGGAAGGAGCTATCTATAACCTAATACATGGTGGATGAAAACTATCACTAATTAAGTAGGTACTGAAGGAATGGAACTGATCTATTTTTAGTGAAAAATTTTATATGTTTACTTTTTTGTAAAGCAATGTTAAACATTACTGTATTTAAGTCATATACTTAATTTCAAAGATTTCAAACTTGTTCTCTACTGAGAAATCACTCTGTATCAGTTAGAACTATGCCCTGAGGGCCTATTTTACTAAATACTGGCTCATAGTCATAAATATTTAAAATTACACACTTTATTAAGTTTTTTATGGGATATAAGGACATTAAATGACCAATTTCCTGAACTTACAATTTTCATTTCCTTTGACAGCACTTTAATTGTACTGATATGAAATCTAGTTTACATAGTTGCAAAGATAAATGCTTTCACAAATTTTGTATTTTGCTAATTAATATAAGAAACTTGAGCTAGCACATCAACTCAGTAGCCAATTTTAGTCTGTTCAAAGTCTATGTAGTTGCGTGTATGTGTCGGTAAGTATGCTCTATTCTTGATTTACTTTAAATGAACATATTCAATTTAAGCAATTTTAATATATAAAACAAGCTTTATTTTGCAATAATTATAGGTCCAGATACAGTTAATACAGTTGTAAGATACTATACAGAAATCCCATAAATACTTTAGTTTCTAATATCTTAATTTCTTGCAAAACTATAGATTTATATTACAGCCAGAATGTTGACATTGGTAAAATATTTCCCATGTTTTCTTTTTCTTTCTTTCGTTTTTTTGGTATTTTGAGTGTTACCGCTTGTGTTTAAGTGTCCCCCAAAAGCCTCAAACTTTTCCAGAGGTAGTTAAATCTAGATCCTGTGATTGACTCATGGTGGAGTTATGCCTGAGGGCACTAAGATTAAATTCAAGAGTGCTACACTCCCTAATTACTCTGAAAAAGATAAAACTTATACTAGATAATGTAAAACAGGAAGAAAAGCTGCAAAGGGAAAGGGGACATAGGAGGGGTAGAGGAAAAGAAAGAAGGGAATGAAATTAATATGAGAAAAAGGAAATATGGAAACAAAGTCTTTGTAGATAGGGAGGGAGGGAGGGAAGGGTTGAAGGGAGGGCAGGGGGATGGGGAAAAATAAGAACTAAAATTGATTATGTAAAGGTGCAAATTTCCAATGATGAATGCCATTGTATTTTATACCTTAAATGTACCAATAAAATTAATTTTTAAACAAGATAAAGTTGCAGAAAAATGCTGTTAAGATCTCTCTTGCTGCCTTTGCTATCTTGTGAACATCATGTTTTTTTCTGCTCTGGGTCCTGACTCTGTCATGAAGGCAGCCAGCTGAAACATCTATGAATTGGGAGCTAAATAAACTCTTTCCCTTTAACATTATTTTATTAAACTCAGCATATTTTTCCCGGGATACATACATTTTTTTTTTCTATGTCAGTTATTTCTCCTTATGCTAATCATTATTAGATAGTAAGAACATGCCATAGTTGTTTCAATCATTCGCTCAATAAAGCACAAATACTGTATTAATATAAATAGTTATATGCAACTTTTGCTGTGAATGTATCTCTTCATTTTTTATAAGAACAACATGTATAAAAATGAAGCTTTGGCATGAATGTAATTCACTTTTTAATATATTAAACATATTATAAACAAAAAATAAAGTTACATTTCAAAAAATGTACATGAATTTTAGAGAAGCTTTGTTCATTATATACAATCAAAGGATTCTTGTGGTGATGGAAATTTTCATGTTAAAACTGGTCTAAAAATTAAACATGTGAGAAATTAGCTCCAGAAGCTACAGAACAAGCAAGAACTTGACCCAAATTTATGTAGTACTACTGTCCTTCTGATCTCTATCCACATGAATGATGTACAAATGAGAATTTTTAAAAAGGAGTCTTTCCTAACTACAAACATAGTAAAATCTTCAGGTATCCCAAGAGGACTAACCACACCTTGCAGATCCACAATATGGGTTGTTTTCTAAAAAAACAAGGCTAATGAATGAAAAATTATTTCTAATGTAAATCATTTTTGTACTGTAAAAGTATGAAGAACAGAAAAATATTGACTATAGTACCTTTATTATTTATAATAAAATATTAAATTTTACTAAATGTTATTTAATAATTTTACATTTTTATTACATAATTTAATAATTTTTGAATTAGATATAATAAATAGACCTAGATATTAGATGCATTATAAACAATCAGAAAATTTGGCAAAATATGTAGAGTAGTAATTTTCAAATACGGCACTACAGGCAGGACTGGCTGATTTTCTTTACGTGAAGGGACACAAATGAGGCTAACTACATAATCACCCTAGCTATTTGAGTAGAGACTCTTTCAGGACCATGACAAGGGACACAAGGATGATGAGGAACTCAAGTTGAGCACAGTGTCTTTGGCATTGAGTTACACCATATAAATTATGACACAGAGCATAATTGTGCCACAACCTTGCTCAAAAATCCTCAAGATTTCCACTATAATTAACCATTGGGGGCCTACCAGAGTCTCTAAATAGAATCTCTACCTGCCACTGCCACTTCATGCACCATAGGGTTTGCTGGATCATATGCCCAGTGGCAGGGCAGCCTGCACAACAGCCTGGGCCTGTTGCAGAACCTTTTCTTGTGGTGGGTGCCACTCAAAACTAGCAGCTTTCCAAGCAACTCTGTAAATGGGTTTGATTAAAACACCTGACAGAGGAATGCATTGATTCCAAAATCCAAACAGGCTCTGTAAGATGTTGTGAGGTTGTGCCACTTTTTTTAATTTTTTGGTTGTAGAGGGAGGCAGATGCAACAACTCATACTTTACCTTAGAAGAGATATCTGTATGTGCCTCACACCACTGTCCTCCTAGAAATTTAACTGCTCTTGAAAGACTGAAAGTTTTTGGATTAATTTCCCATCCTCTGCCTCTCAAATGCTTTAGTAAAAAATTCAGAGTGTTTGCTACCAGGAGGTTTCTTGGTCCAATCAGCATAATATCATCAATATAATAGACCAATGTGATGTATTGTGGGAGAGAATGGTGAACAAGTTCCCCACAAACTAAATTGTGACATAGGGCTGGGGAGTTAATATAACACTGAGATAGGATAGTGAAGGTGTATTTATGGCTTTGTTAGCTAACATCAAGTTGTTTCTGATGCACCTGTGGATAGGTATGGAGAAAAAAATGGACAAATCTATAACTTCATACCAAGCACAAGGAGATGTGTTATCTACTTAAGAAACCACATCTGTACAGCACCTGCGAACAAAGTCACCACTTGTTTCAGTTTACAGTAATCTACCATCATTCTCCAAGACCCATCCATCTTCTAGGCAAAATGAGAGTTAAATGGAGATGTTTTGGAAATCATAAACTTTGCATCCTTCCAAGTACTTGATAGTGATACTAATCTCTGCAACTCCTCTAGGGATAGGATACTGTCTTTACTTTACTCTTTTACCAGAAAAAGGCAACTCTAATGGCTTCCATTTGGCCTTTTCAACCATGATAGCCCTCACATTACAGGTCAGGGAACCAATGTGAGGATTCTGCCAAGTACTAGATATATTTATCCAAATTACACATTCTGGAATGGAGGAAATAAATACAGAATGGATTTGAGGACCTATTGAACACACTGTGAGTCAGGCCTCTGCCAAAACTCCATCAATCACCTGTGCTGTGTGGGCCCCTACTTTTGCTGGAGAGTCTCAGTGACATTTAGATCCTATGGAATCATTTAGTTCAGAACCAGGGTCCAGTAGTTCCAGAAATGTCTGACCATTTCCTTCCCCTTCTGTCCTTTAAGTCAAGTACATGTACTCTACCTTTGGTAAGTGATGCTATTGACCCCTGCCTCTCTGAATTCCAATCAAATCCATTGCCCTTAATTTCTCCAGTTGAGTAACTGTGGTCCCCACAGTGAGGTCTGGCATGTAGAAAGAAACAATTACAGGACTATTCAGCGATGCTGATGCTCCCCTCATGGATCTGTTTCTCAAAGTATTAGTACAGGCTACATTTGCTGAATTATTCTAATATGGAAGATTAGGTTTGATCTGACAAATCTACTTCAGTATTCTCATTTCCTTAAGCCCCTCAATCCTTTCATCAACAGTAAATCATGACATCTCTAATGAATTTATACTAGGCAATCTTTCAATTAATATTTCTGCCAGCTGGCCTTATACACTATTAATACCTTTCTTTACTACAGAAGCTACAACATTAAATTCAGACTCCCTACTTAACAGGCCAATATCAACACACTCACAATGATCCAGGTATATATTTTTGGCACCATTATCCTACATCCATAAAATCCTTTCCCAAACTTGCACAAAGGGTCTCTGCTCATAAAAGTTAAAAGAAACTCTACAAGTTCTTAGGGAGAACAACAGACCTTCTCATGGATCACATTGCATTCCTCACTCTTGGGAGTTTTTTGTAATTTGAGCCTGGTTATAGGACTAATGGCAACAGTGGGTCATGAGGGTGGGTCTTGAGAAGTGTCTTGAGAAGTACTTGGTCAACAGAGGATTAGTTTCCTTATGAATATTTGGAGTGGCCAATACCACAGGGCACTGGGATGGGTGTGAGTATGTCTACACTACTGTGTGTAGGGAGATCTCTTCCTCTGGCAAAGTAATTTCATGAGTCTATGAGCTCAATATCCTCAGCCTCATCAGGGTCCCCCCAAACATCTCTATCCCAGCTTACAGGATCCCATTCTTTTGATAGTGCCCTTATCTTTCTTGCAGATACTCATAAAGGTTGAGCATTAAACTTATACTGTATGTCAGCCAATTGAATTAGGAGGGTCTGGGGCATGGATTTCTGCAATTTCAGCCCTGTGACTAAAGGAGAGGAGATTCTCATTCAGGATACATTTACAAACTTTTACATTTTGTATGTGTTTCTGGAGCTGGGAATTTTAATCTTCATGCTCTTTATTTTTATTTATTAGTTTATCTTCATCATTAGAATAATTTAGATTTCCTATGGATGTTTTCAGCTCATTGTTTTTCTTTACTTGTTTGTCCAAAGATGCTAAGAACAACCAACCAACATCATTATATTTCCCATGCTGCCAAAAATATTCAAATGCTTCATATATTGACTCACTAAGTTCCTTATATCTCAGAAGTAGTAAATTGGAATAATTAAATGGATCTACATTAATATTTTATTTTATTTATTTATATATTTATTTTGGTACCGGGGATCAAACTTGGGTTTTTGCACTTGTGAAGCAGGCCACCTAACCACTGAGCTAAATCCCCGGACCTACATTAATATTTTAAACAGTTCCCATGAAGGAGTATTGGTCTTCTCCACAGTATTAGGAGAAACCTTGGCATTTTTAGTTCTCATTACATTAGAAAAACAACTCCAGGAACACTTAAACTCATTAAAGAATTTCATCTTTACAGTTCTGTTTCTCTAGAGCTACACCTGGTATCAAAATCCCTACCAGTCAGTGTTAACTACAGAAACAAATTTAAAGCAAGACTCTCTCTCTCTCTGATGTAATTATATTGTATATATACAATTACATATAATGATATAATATATAATATACATCATATATTACATAATAAAATATAATATACACTACATATCATATATTATATAATATACAACACATATTATATAATATATGATATAATGCATGTTATATAATATATTTTATATACCATATATTATGATTATATATTTTATATATGCTATATATAATTCACACAAATTTATGAATTTATGAGGTTGGCTTACAGTGTTCACCTACAGAGTCAGGTGTGGAAGAATGCCAAAGGTGGCTCTGCACTATGGAGATCAAAAAGACCTAGTGAAAGGCCTGGAGCTCAGTGGAGTATCCTTTGCAAGTCTGTATCAGGAAGCTGAATAGTCTGAATTGCAGGCTGAAGGTTCTGTGCTGAAGGATGAAGAATCTGCCTGGAAGCCAGGAGGTGATGTCTAAGGCAAAGGCAATCACTGGAGCTCCTCTGAAAAAACAGAAGTGAGCTCCTTCTTTGTTTCTCTTTATACCACTCTGGCAAAAATCCTCCTAGGGTGTAACTTCCACACCCAGAATTTCTTACTCAATTTGACAGAATTAGTTAATGATCATATCAAGGAACCACTAAAGTCTGCAACCATGGCTATTGGGAAAAAATTGAAGCTCTGACAAAATTCTAGTCTTTATTCTGAAAATACATACTAGATAGCAAAATAACAACAACAACAACAAATATTTCACAGCAATATCTGGTTGTTTGAGCAAAAAAACTGGTGGAAAAACTGCAGTTTACCAGGCCCCTTGACCCAAGTGGAGTCTAGAGGCGAGGTTAATTTTTTCCACCCTGACTCCTTGCCAAGCTTAGGAAGATTTAATTTTGTTTAGATGGAAATATTTCCTCAGACAAAGGTGTACAATCTAAAAAATATGAAGAACTTAAAAAATCAGACCTCCCAAATTTAAAGACCCAATCCAAAAATAGGCATCTGAAATGAACAAACATTTCTCTGACAAAGAAATAGAAATAGCAAATAAACACATGAAAAAATGTTCAGCATCACTGGTCACTTGAGAGCTACAAATGGAAACAATGCTGAGATTTCACCGCATCCCAGAAAGAATAACTGCTATCATGAAATCAACCTATAATAAATGCTGTCAGGGACTTGGGGAAAGAAGAAACTGCTCCACTGCTGGTGGGAGTGTAGATTGGTACAACCACGGTGGAAATCAGTATGGAGTTACCTCAAAGAACTAGGAGTGGAAGCCCCATTTGACCCAGCTAGTCCCAGTCCCCTGCTGGGTATCTTCCCCAAAGAATTAAAAGTATCACACCACAGTGTTATGTACACACCCATGTTCATAGCAGCACAATTTGTAATAGCTAAAACTTGTAAGCAGCCCAATAGCCAATCAACAGGAGACTGGATAAAGAAAATGTGATTTTTTAAAATAAAATGCAAAACTACTCAGCCATAAAAAATGAGAAATGAGACATTTATAGCTAAATGGATGTATATTGAGGCAATACTCTTAAGTGAAATAGAAAAATATGTCTAAATACCAAATAGTTTCTCTAGTGTGAGAAACCTTTGATTATGACCAGTACTTTGCCATAGAACCTAACCACAGAACAAATGTTTAAATAATCAGGAAAAATTAAAATGTTAATAGCTATTTTAACAAATTTTAAGATATAAAAGAAACAAATCATAACATTAAACTTAGATTAGTAATATAAAAATGTATGTTTAAATCAAGCTGAATATAAATAACCAATATGAAATGTAAATAATTTATTTTATAATAAGTTATAGAGAAAAGATTATAAACCAAGCTTTCACCCCCATTATTTTTGCAGTCATCTAATGTCATATGTGGGGCTATGAATAGCATTTTAAAATTTCCCAGTGTGTGTGTGTGTGTGTGTGTGTGTGTGTTGCATTAACTTGAGAAACACAAAAAATTAAGTACAAATTCTTTATGCAAATATAGATAACATAAACAAATATTATTGTGTCTGTTTGTTTTTTTGTCAGAGTTTAAACTATCCAATAAACAATTCAAAGTACTTAAAAGTATTTAAAAAGGAGTGGGCCATTGAAGAAATGTGGGGTTGTAGATACAAACATTTCTAGAATCAAATTAAACCAGATAAAGGCACACAGAAATCTCAATACTTTTGGTGAACACAGATGCAAAATCCTTATTAAAATGATGGTTGACTGAATTAAAGATCATACATATTAAATTTCATATTTATTCATATTGAGTTAAATATTATAGTTATTAAACAATCATGATTTGTCCAATTGGCTTAATTCCTGGTATGAAAAGATATGTCATCATACAGAAATCAATAAATGAATGACACTGCATAAATACTATGAAAGAAAAAACACACAATCATCTCTGGAGAATAAAAAAAAGCTTTATATAAAATTGAACATACTTTTATGATAAAAGTCCCAAGGAAATTAGATATTGAAGCATTTTACTTCAATATAATATGGCTGTAAATAACAAATCTACATCCAGCATTATTCTGATTAGGGAAAATCAAAAGCATTTCTACTAAATTCAGGACTGAAACAAAGATGCCTACTTCTGTGATTAATATTTAACATATTACTTGAAATGCTAGCCAGGGCAATCTGTCTAGAAAAGGAAGTAAAAGGGGTAGCAATGGAAAATAAAATGATAAAATGTTCTTGTTTGATAATGACATAACTCCCTATTTTGAAAAATCCTAGAGCTTATAAAAAGTCATTTATAATTGATAAGAAGTTCTCTGTAGTAGCAATATACAAAATCAATGTATGATGACTTGTAACTTTCCTATATTCAAATAATAAAATTGTTGAGGAAAAAACAGTAAAATAATTCATTCACATAGCTCAAAACTACAATAAATCTAACCAGGGAACTAAAAGATATCTACAGTGCAAATTATAAAACCTTGAAGAAATTACAGAAGATCCTAAAACACATGAAGATTCCCCCAGACTTATGAATGGGTAAAATCATTAAAGCATCCATGCCACTGAAAGCACTTGGGAAAGATTCAAATGAATACCTATCAAACTATGGAAATAATTCCTCACAAAACTAAAAAAAAAAAAAATATTAATGAACAATTACACTGAATAATTAAAAAAATTCTGAGCAGTGCATTATTTGATTTCAGTATACCACAATGTCTTATAATAGAAACAGCACATTTTTTGCATAAAAATAGGCAACTTAACTGTGGCAGCCCAGCCGTCACATCGCGAACATGTCTGAGTTGGGGAGTGAGGATTGAGAAAGGAAAGAAGACTCAAGCCTGAGTGAAGACCAAGAGAAGTCTGATTTAATTCACAGAAATAGCTCCTTTTAAAGGCTCACATCAATAGGAAGCTTTTAAGGGCACATAACAACAGGAAACACCAGGCAATTGTTTTTATCTTATGCAAAAACAAGATCTCCTGACTCTTACAGATAACATCAGATCTTCTCTAACCAGTTCCTGTTATCCCAGGGTCAAAGACCAAAACAAGTTTAACAAACAGTGTCCTTGAAAAGAAACAAATGTTACATGGTATCAATGCCTTAATTGTAGAGGAAGAAGTTATTTTCCAAATGTCAAACACCAGTGGGCCATGACTGGTCCCCCACACTTGACCAATGTTACATAGTAGAGTACCCACATCTACAGCCAACTGATTTTTGTTAAAAGTATCAAAATGTATATTGAATAAAATCCTGCTCAACACACTTGCAGGAAAGCTAGCTACCTGCATCCACATGACTGAAATTAGACTCCTGTTTCTCATCCTGCAAAAAGTCAACACGAAATAAATCAGAAATCTAAAACTATGACTTAAAACTTCCAAAGAAAGCAGGAAACAAAGGAACAACATGAAAATCATACTAGCCAAGTTACGAAATTAGCCTAGGTACCTGTCACTAAGGAAAGAAAAGGGACATATGTGCACAACTAGGTATTTGCCACAAAGAATAACAAATCACATTACCTGCACAAAGTGGATGGAGTAAGAAAACACCATACTAACAAAACACACTAGACTGTACTCACTAAAACAAGTGCACAAAAGAGAATGTTTGTTAGAACTTAATCATTGTAAGACCTAAATTACAAGCCCATGCTAAATGACAAAGGGCCTAGGAGACTGTGTTCTAACCCCCTCCCATTGTAGCCATAGCCCCGACCTTTGTTTCAACCCTGGCCTAGGAATGTAAGGCAATCTTATACTGTTTGAAGTCCGGATCCAAATTAATGTGTAAGTTAGTGGCTCTAGACCGAGAAACCCCAGTTAATTGTCAAACTGTTTGCTCATCCGGAATGTCTTGGTAACCTTTGAAACATCCTATAGGTGGTATGTTACTCATCAATATGTGACCACCAGCTCAAATCAGCAGACCTTTGTCCCCTGCCTGCAAGCCTAAAATGTTAAGCTCCCTTTTTACTCCCCTATGAAAAGGACCTCAGCTCCTGAGCTGGGGCCTCTCTGAGCCAGCTACTTGGTTCAAAGAGCACCATCTGGCCAGACTAATAAAGGTCTATTTACCATCTAGCCTGGTATATTCCTTCCTGGGTTTCTCGTTCCTCTGTTGAGCTCCTGGAGCCTTGCTGGATGTTAGGTCCCAGCATCGTGGAGGCCTTTTTGGCTGTTTATGCTCCATGGAGTGGAAGTGAGACTTTGCTTCTTACAATCGTGTGTGAACATCTGTCTTTTTTTTTTTTTTTTTTTTTTTTTTTTTTTGTACCTGGGATCCAACACAGGACCTTGCCTTTGCTAGGCAGGTGGCAGAACCACTGAGCTAAATCCCCAGGCCCAGTGTGTTTTTGTTTTTTGTTTTTTTTTTTTACAAGAGGATCCCAACACTTGGTCTTGAACATTAAATTTGAAAAGATTTTTTATTATATCATTGATGTTTTCCTACCAAACATCTTCTTTAGAAACATTTTATTGTAGTTTGGAGATTCTGTAGGGCCCATCTCAAAATTACCTTTATTTGATAAGAGAAATAAGCTAGGAATAGGCAGATAAACACTGTATGATTGGATTTTGTTTGAAGTCTACAAAAATATAACTCACAGTATTAAAAAGTCTCCATGGGTTAGGATGGAGGTAAGAAGTAGAGGAATAAGTACTTGTTGATCAAATGTCATTAAATTTCAGCTAAAGCTTATGTTTCAAAGCTGGGTGATAACACTGAATAGCAACTTACTGTATATTTGAAAGTGAGTGATTTCAAATGCCCATGCCTAATCATAAAAATAAGTTAGGTGATGAATAAGTTACAGTGCTTTTTAATTTACTCTATCATATACACTTATATCAAAACACACTGCACTCCATCTAATGTATACAAGTATAATTATCAAATAAAAAATATTCACACAAAATGAATTGACACTTTTTCCATTCCTTACTGTAAATGCATCTGTTTGGATGATTTTCAGATACTATTTTCATTTTGGATTGTCCACTTTTACAAATGGTAGTTTTACCTGATGAAACTGTATTAATTTATGTCATTGATAAAATAGATCTGTTAAATAATTAAAGCCTAAAGTTTCATAATTTCAGCCTTCCATACTTGCCAGATAGTCTCAACTTTTCACTTCAGAAAAACATGGCATGATTTTTGTGAGCATTCAATTGAAACATGCAGAAAATGAGCTGCTGTCGACAGTATCAAAAGATATTATTCTTTATATATTTCAGTGTATTCAAAAAGCCACAGTCACTTGTGAATGCTATTTGTCACCACAAATAGTTTGGATAAATTAGACAGGTGTTCATCCTTAATGGAAGTGATAGTTTTACATTAACAGAGAAGGGAACATATGAAATTTTAAAACACAGCACATTATATTGTTAATAAATTTATAATTTCTTACTCTTACAATTTATATTTAATTTAGTTTTACAAAAATCCTAACTTTGAAAATGTCAAGAGGGGTTTAAAATCTTTAAATTTCACTTCTATCATTGCCATTTTTTTAAGGTTTTCTTATCTTGTGTATAAAGTTTTTTCATGGATTGAGTCGGCACCTTGCACTTGTGAAGCAGGCTGCACCACCACTGAGCTAAAACTCTGGCCCATTGTGTATAAAGTTTTGATGCCTTCTTACTTAAAAAAATTCATGAAAATGAGTTAAAGACATAGAAACAAAAAAAGAAATAGAAAAACTTCTGGAAGATAGACTAATTAGGGGTAACACTTAAATCCTCAGGCACAGACAATGATTCCTAGAATAGTACTCAAAATGATAGGATATAGGGTCAAGAATTAACAAATGGAACTACATCAAATTCAGAACACTGTGTCTAGCAAATTAAAGAATTAGGATGAAGAGACAATACACAGATAGGGGAAAATACTTGAGAGCAAAAATTGTGATGAAGGATATTAATATATTGGTTATATAAACTTGATAAAAATTGACTTCAAAAAATAAAAAAATCCAATAAAATAGTGGACAAATGAACTGACTAAACACTTCATGGAAGAAATACAGATGCCTTATAAATACATGAAAAAAAAACTCAACATTTCTAGCACTCTGAGAAATGCACATCAAAACTTCAAAAGTCTGGCCTGCCTGCCTGAGATCATGTGGTGGGTGCGCGACCTCCCAGACTGTGCGACAACAGACACAGCAAGGAAGGTAGCCATGCGGGCGCTCTTGAAACACCCCCACGACCTTCTCCCACCCCCATCCCCGCTCTCAAACCTCCTGATTGGGCCAGTCTTAGACCAACTCTGCAGAGGCATAGGTTCTCATGAAGGGTAGTTTTCTGAGCTTCCAACTTTGAACATCTTTAAAGAAGGGGCAGGGGAAACCTGTAATAGAACTGAGTGGAGTTCAACCCTGAGGGTAGGGAAACACAAGTTAGGCCTTGTAGACCGTGCTCAGTCTCAGTCTTGGGGAACTGCCATTGGCTAGCTGAGACCAGGGGATTCGGTTCTGCATATGGCTGTACATGTGGTATAATATAAGAACAGAGACAGTCTGAAAGAGGCCCTTCCAATTTTTTTTCTCTCTCTTTTTTCTTTTCCTCATTCCACCCTAAAATTTCTTTCTTTTTGCTGTCCTCTCTCTCCAACTCAGTCTCTTGCTCCACCATATTGTCCCTCATCTCCCTTTTCATTCCGGCTCCTGCCCTAACTCAGACTTCTTCTTTTATTATTTTTTGTTTTAAGGAGGTGTTTCTCCTTATGTTCTTTTCTCCAGTCATTTTACCTCACTCATGGCTCTGTACCTTCAAGGGAAGGCAAGCACCTATTATTGTTAAGGGAATATATTCTTGTCCTTATTCCTGCACTCTCTCTATCCCCCCTGAAGTTAATAGCTTTGTAAAGATAGTAAGGTAATTCTACAACCTCTGGATTCACTTCAAACCTGCTCTAATTCTTTCACTTATCTAATCCTCTCATTCTAAGTCTACCCCCCCATCCTAAATGGTAAAGATGCTATATTGAAAAGCATATTCACTGCAAACATACTATGGGCTGCTTCTTGAAATTAATTTACTTCACATGAGTTAAAGGGGATACATTAATGACTACCACAAGTGCTCAGTTTGCAAGCTGTGCCTGATCCTATTGGGCTGCTGAATGTATCAATTGGGATAAAGGGTTGTGATTGATTTAAAGAGTTGTTTTCTCTGATATTATGGAAATGAGGATGTCTATGAGTCATTAGAAACTCAAAAGTCAGAACGCAATTATATTAGGAAGATTTAAGTAATACCCAGAAATTAAAGAAGGACAACCCAACAATAAAAATAAAAATGAGAAAACACTTAAGCAAGACACAAAAACAGATTTCCAGTTCACCAATGGCAAATAGTAGGACAAATGAGGATGAAAAGTCTGATAGTGAACCAACAGGACACCCTGGACCCATAGCACAGGAAGTAACAAAACAGATCAATCAGGCTCTAGAAAAATTCAAATCAGAAATAATTTCCCAGTTAACCAGAGAGATGATGAGCAAAATAGAAGTCATGATTCGAGACTCTAGAGCAGAAACAGACAAAAAAATAGATGAGCTCAAGACCATGATAGAAGCCATGAAGACTAAGCATAAGAAAGAAATGGAAATAATGAATGCCCAACAGAGCAAAGAAATGGAATCCATAAAACAGATTCAAACAGATATCCAGGAGATTAAAAACTGTATTGAAAGTGTACGCAACAGAATAAAAGATTGCGAAGATAGAATTTCAGATATAGAAGATAGGATTGCAGTCAGTGACCATGAAAAAAGAGGTCTCTTAAAAGCAGTAAGGATCATGAGAAATCAATCCAACAACTCCTAGATGATACAAAGAAAAATTACATAAAACTGACAGGAATTCATGAAAAAACAGGAGAAAACGCAAATGACATAAAAAAGCTCTTCACAGAATTAATGACGCAAAACTTCCCAAACAGAAGGGAAGAATTAGACATAAAGATAAGGGAGGCATATAGAACTCCAACTAGCCATGATCAAAAAAACTTTACACCTAGACATATAATAATCAAGATTCCAGAAATCCAACAGAAAAACAAAATACTACAAGCAGTAAGAGAAAAGAAACAAATCACATGCAAAGGAAATCCCATTAGAATCACAGCAGACTTTTCAACACAAACCCTTAGGTCAAGGAGAGCCTGGACTGAGGTATTCCAAGTCCTAAAAGAAAAGAACCTCCAACCTAGACTGATGTATCCTGCAAAATTCTCTTTCAAAATAGATGGGGAAATAAGATACTTCCAGGACAAAGAGCACCTGAGAAATTTCATGAACACCAAACCAGCACTGCACGGAATTCTAAACAATATCTAGAAAAGGACAATGAAGTTCACAATAACATGAGGCTCAACAGACCAAATCAAATAGGCAAGGTAAGAAACTAAAAGGAAATAGGAGAAAAAGTAAAAAGAGTCAACAAAAGGACAATAACATGACAAGAATAAGTCAAAATATATCAGTTATAACCATCAATATTAATGGCCTCAATTCACCAATCAAGAGAAATGGATTGGCAAAATCAATTAAGAAGCAAAATTAAACAATATGTTGTATACAAGAAACACACCTAGTGCAAAAGGAAGTCCATAGACTGAAAGTGAAAGGATGGAAAACAATTCTGCATGCATCAGGAGCCCAGAAAAACGCAGGGGTAGCAATCTTATTCTCAGATAAAGTAAATTTCAAACCAAAATTCATTAAGAGAAACAGAGAAGGGCACTACATCCTTGTAAAGGGAACAATTCAAGAGGAAGAGTTAACAATCATAAACGTATATGCACCAAATATAAATGCCCCCAACTAGATAAAACAAATATTAAGTAACATGAAAAACCAAATAAGCATTAATACAATTCTAGTGGGGGATTTCAATACCCCACTATCACAAATTGACAGATCATCTAGGCAAAAAATCAACAATGAAATAATAGAACTGAATCAAGCTTTGGAACACATGGACTTAATAGATGTTTATAGAGTATTCCACCCACAAAAATTAGAATATACATTCTTTTCAGCTGCACATGGATCATTCCCCAAAACAGACCACATACTGGCTCACAGAACAGGTCTAAATAAATGCAAAAAAATTGAAGTCATCCCTTGCATATTATCAGATCATAGTGAAACCAAACTGGAGATCAATAGCACAAGAAACTATAGAAACTTCACAAGCACATGGAAACTGAACAACACTCTCCTAAACAATCAATGGACACAATGAAAGCAGTTCTATGTGGAAAATTCATAGCATTGAATGTCCACACTAGGAAAAGAGAGTGGGCTCAAATAAGCAACTTAACAATGAAACTTAGACTCCTAGAAAAACAAGAGCAAGAAAAACCCAAAGCTCGAACAAGAGAGAAAATTATAAAGATCCTAGCAGAAATCTATGCAATTGAAACTAAGAAAACCATACAAAAAATAAATGAAACAAAGAGCTGGTTTTTTGAAAGAATAAATAAAATTGATAAATCCTTAGCTAATCTTTTCAAAAAAAGGAAAGAAAAGGCTCAGATCCTTGCAATCAAGAATGAAAAAGGTGAAGTCACAACAGATCCAAAAGAAATCCAGAGGATCATGAACACCTACTTTGAGAACCTGTACTCTAATACAATGGAAAAAAACAGAAGAAATGGACAGATTTTTAGATAGTTACAAATTACCAAAGTTGAACAAAGAAGATAAAAACATTTTAAACACCCAATCACAATCAGTGAAATTGAAAATGCAATTAAAAACTTACAAACAAAGAAAAGCCCAGGCCCTGATGGATTCACTGCTGAATTTTACAAGACATTTGGAGAAGAACTACTACCATTACTCTTCAAACTTTTCAATGAAATTGAAAGAGAAGCTATACTTCCAAATTCATTCCTGGAAGCAAGTATCACTCTGATTCCCAAACCAGAGAAAGATACAACCAAAAAGGAGAACTACAGACCAATCTCCTTAATGAATATAGATGCAAAAATCCTTAATAAGATACTAGCAAACAGAATACAGAGGATTATTAAGAAGATCATCCATCATGATCAAGTCGGATTTATTCCAGAGATGCAAGAGTGGTTCAACATGTGAAAGTCAATAAATGTAATACATTATATTAACAAAGTCAAGGACAAAAACCACATGATTCTCTCAATAGATGCTGAAAAAGCATTTGATAAAATTCAACACCCATTCATGATAAAAACCCTGCAAAAAATTGGAATAGATGGTCTATACCTCTATTTAATAAAGGCTATCTATGAAAAACCATCAGCCAATATCATATTGAATGGCCCAAAACTGAAAACCTTCATGTTAAAATCAGGAACAAGACAAGGATGCCCATTATCACCACTTCTCTTCAATATATTTTTGGAAACATTAGCCACAGTAATTAGACAAAAGAAATAAATTAAAGCAATAAAGATAGGAAAGGAAGAAGTTAAAATATCATTATTTGCTGATGATATGATACTCTACATAGAAGATCAAAAAAACTCCACCAGAAAACTTCTAGACTTAATTGACAGATTTGGTAGAGTATCTGGGTACAAGATGAATACCCAAAAATCAATAGCCTTTCTATACACAAATAACAGACAGACAGAAAGAGAAATAAGGGAAAAAATTCCTTTTACAATAGCATCCAAAAAAATGAAGTATCTAGGAATCAATCTAACAAAAGAAACAAAAGATCTCTACACTGAAAACTACAGCACTCTGAAAAAAGAAATCGAAGAGGATATAAAAAAATGGAAAGATATCCCCTGCTCCTGGGTAGGAAGAATCAACATAGTGAAAATGGCCATACTACCGAAACTGCTATATACATTCAATGCAATGCCAATTGAAATTCCAACACTATATTTCACAGAACTAGAAAAAAGAATCCAAAAATTCATTTGGAACCACAAGAGACCTAGAATAGCAAAAGCCATTATAGGCAACAGTCACATGGCACCAGGTGTAACAATTCCCAATTTGAAACTATACTACAAAGCCACTGTGATAAAATCAGCATGGTACTGGCAAAGAAATAGGCCTGAGGATCAATGGAACAGACTGGAAGACACAAAAACAAATGCAGATGTACTCAGCTACCTCATCTTCGACAAAGGAGCTCACCATCCTCAGTGGAGGAAAGATAGCCTCTTTAATAAATGGTGTTGGAAAAACTGGATATCAACCTGTCACAGATTAAAATTAGACCCTTATCTTTCGCCATGCACTAAATTAAAATCCAAATGGATTAAAGATCTAAATATTAAAACAGAAACATTAAACTTGCTGGAAAGTAAGTTAGGCAGAACTCTGGAAGACATTGGTATAGGAAAAGACTTTATGAACAAATCCTCAGTAGCACGGGAACTAGCAGAAAGAATCAACAACTGGGATCTCATCTTACTAAAAAGCTTCTGTACTTCAAAAGAAACCATTAGCAGAACTAAGAGACAATCTACAATGTGGGAAAAAATTTTTACCAGCTGTACCTCAGACAAAGGACTATTATCAAGGATATATAAAGAACTCAAAACAATCAGTCCCCCCAAATATAAAGACCCGATCCAAAAATGGGCATCCGAAATGAACAGACATTTCTCATACAAAGAAGTGAAAGCAGCAAGAAAATATATGAAAAAATGTTCCACATCACTGGTCATTCGAGAGATGCAGATGAAAACAACACTGAGATTCCACCTCACCCCACAAAGAATGGCTGCTATCAAGAAATCACACAATAACAAATGTTGACGGGGTTGTGGGAAGAAAGGAACCCTTCTACATCACTGGTGGGAGTGCAGACTAGTGCAACCACTATGAAAATCAATATGGAGACACCTCAAAGAGCTTGGACTGGAGGTTCCATTTGACCCAGCCATCCATCTGCTGGGTATCTTTCCAAGAGAACTGAAAGAATCATATCACAGAGAAGTATGTGCACCCATGTTTATAGCGGCACAGTTTGTAATAGCTAAATCTTGGAAACAACCTATTTGCCCATCCGTTGGAAACTGGATAAAGAAGTTGTGGTTTTTCTATAAAATGGAATATTACTCAGCCATAAAGAACGAGAAAATAGATTCATTCATAGGAAAATGGATACATATTGAAGATATGCTCCTAAGTGAAATAAATAAGTCACACATGTTTAAATACCGAATAGTTTCCCTGGTGTAAATAATCTGCAACAATGAATAAGATTCTAATAAGATTAGTGACATTTGAAATGGGAAGAAAGGAGCTAAAGGTGTAGGGAAGGTGGGATGGGTAGGAGAAGAGAAAAAGGGAAAAGAAAAAAATGTGAGAGAATGAAAAGATGAAAATAAAGTGTTTGTAGATGGGGAGGGGAGGAGGGGGTGAAGGGAGGACAGAGGTAAGTGGAAAAAATGAGAATCAATACTTGTTATGTAGAGGTACAAGATCCCAACAATGAATGTAACAGTAATGCATCCCTAAAATGTACCAATAAATTCGATTAAAGCTGAAAAAAAAAAACCAAACCTTCAAAAGTCCATCTCTCTCCAGTGTGTCTGTTACCAAGTATACAAAAGAAAAAAAGAAAATAAAAACAAAAGAATGCTAATGAGAAAATTGGGGTGCCTTCTACCTCATCAACGAGGATGTAAAGTAGTTTGGGAACTGTAGAAATCCATCCTAATATTTTTCAAAATCCTAAACATAGAAATTTTATTTGATTTATCTATTCTATTTCATTCTTGAGAATATTTTTAAAAGAATTAAAGATTGCATGGTACAGTGATAAACACAGATGCATTTTTATAACAATACAATTCCCAATAACTAAATAATGAAAACAGACTATAAGTCTATTGACTGAAAAATTGGAAAAAGGAAGTACTGTATATAGAAATGAGGGAAATTACTCAGCCATAATAAAAAGATACCATGTTTGATAAATATGACACTAGCAAATAAATAAGTCCAAAACTTCCTCAGAGAAATGTAACGCACAACAATTTTGTTTGTATATGAATATATATGTATATATATACTTGTATATGCATATATGTGTATATGTGTATACATATCCCAGAAATGCATAAAAAGAATTGTTTATTCATTATGTATTTATAGTTACAGAATTTGTACCTACATTTCCTTTTTGTTTGTGTGAGAAGGGTTATATTCAGGACTTTAAACAAGTTAATGGAAGTTCTACTAGTGAGCTAAACTCCAGTCCCTTTTACTTAGATTTAAAATTTTTCATGTTATTTTAATTTTACAATTCACTTTCACTGAGTTGACTTATAGGAGAATTACTCACTTAAATTTATATTCACTAATAAAGATTTTTCGATGATAAGGGCTATTTTAACTTGATATTGTGTCTACTTGGATATTGCTTATACTTAGAAAATGTTTATTCTCATTTCATGGATGGACTCTTCTTGTTGAACACAACATTCAATTTTTGCAATGTTCCTACTTTTTTCAATATCTGCATTTGTTGACAAATCTTTATTATCTATCAATCACAAACTTTTAAATTTTATATGTATCAATTTCTATTTTGTATTTAGAGTAATATCCATACTTAGATGTTATCAGAAATAAAAAACATTCTCTTAGACATTTGGTTTCCAAAAATTTAGTAAAAATAATCAGAAAAAAGAAATATGCTTAGGATTCATTGCAATTTACATTTTTGATTGAAAAATCTGCCCTTGCCAGGTAGGGTTTTATTAAACAACAAAAAGAAACTATTTGCTCTCATCTCACGTTAACTTTTTAGAAAGCACTCCTTATGACTTTTAGTTCTGAGAGCCAAGGGGATGGGAGTGAGTTGTTATATTCTTACACTGGTTCACAACCTGTGATATCTGCCAACTGACTGCCTTTCCAAAATGGAGCTTTCTACATTCTCTTTACTGCAATCAGATATCTTTCATTGTTTAAATGAGTTTTAAGTCAATTCTGGTAATGACATTGCTATGATTGCACAGTGATCATCCTCTTCAGAAGAGGGAGGTACCTTATTTATTGTCAGTAAAATTCATGTCAATAACTTTGACTCTCTTTTTGTTTTCTGGTTATGCTACTATGTTTCACTATTATTGATATATGCTTTTTTTCTCTTTTTGATGAGTACACATTTTTGTACTATATAATTACATTCATCATGGGGAGCTGGTGCCTGCCTACAGCACTTCTTTTGTATTCCTTTCCTGGCTTCCCCTCCCTCTCCCTACATCTCTTGGTCCCTTCCCTTTTTCAAAAGTTCTGTGTTTCTCTTTCCCATTATCTATCTTTTATTTTGCTCTTGATTTTATTTCTACCTTGGATTTCTCATGTAAGAGATTACATGTGATATTTAAGCTTCTGTATATGATTTATTAAACTGGAAATGCTACAGTCTCCTCAAAGGAAATTAATAAGTTTACTTATACACCATATGTGGGAAATTTAAACATTTTTTCTTTTCATGGCAGTTTCAGTTTCTTAAGATTTCAAAATAAACTCTGAATACTTAACGACCCAAACAAAACCCCAAATTTGAAGTCAGAAACCTGCATTTAGATGTGAGCTGTACCATGTAGGAACTAGGTGAGAAATCTGATATATCATAGTTCATATGTAACTATCTGTAAAACAAGAATAATAGTAATAATGTCACATTTAAAATAAAATAAATTATATTATAACAGCAAAAAGTGTAATTTTTTGTTTTGATTTAATATTTAAAATATTGTGACTTAACTTAAATTTTCCAAATAGATCAAGCTCTTCATCAATTTTAATTTTATTTTTATAAGTTCTTACTTAAATGATCTTTTATGGCATCTTTATTCTACATAGTGATTAAGATTACTAATTACATACAAATAGCTAAAATTTTAGGAAGAAGATTGTGCACAAGAAATAGATTAAGTACACTTAACCAGATACTTGCTGAATAAAATAATTTTAATTTCATAAAAAATCGCACCTGCCTAAAAATTTTGGATGATAAATACAAATACTAGTAATCTTCATATAGATATTAATCAGAAAAGAAATAATGATAGTAATAAAATTAAAAATAATTAGTAACTACATGGTAGGAATTTCTAAAAACTTTGCTATCTTAGTCACTGCTCTTTGTATTATTCATCTTATTTTTCTATTGCACCAACGTTTTGGTATTTGTTTTTATGTATCCCAGTCTGGCCTCAAACTCAAGGTGATTCTCCTGCCTCAGCCTCCCAAGCATTGCATTGGGATAACAGGAGTGTGCCACCACATCTGCTACGAAAGATTTTATATTAAGATTCTTTCTTCTCTTTTTTTATTGAGTTTATTGGTACATTTAAGGTATACAGTACAATTACATTCATTACTTGGATCTTGTACCTTTACATGACAGGTCTTGGTTCTCATGTTTTCCCCTTGTCCCTGCCCTTCCTTCACCCCCTCCTCCCCTTCCCATTTACAAACACTTCATTTCAGTTTTTTTTATTTTGTCATATTATTTTCATTTCCCTTATTACCTTACCCTTCCCACTTTCCCTACACCTTTAGCCCTTTTCTTCCTATTTCACATGGTCAATTATATCATTAGGATCCGATGTACTATTATAATTTTCCACACCAGAGAAACTATTCAGTATTTACACATGTGTGACTTATGTATTTTACTTAGTAGTACATCTTCAATATATATCCATTTTCCTATGAATGAATCTAATTTCTCATTTTCATGTCTGAGTAGTATTCCATTTTATAAAATCAGACTCTTAACCAAATTTTTATATGGGCAAAATTTGATAATGATAAATTATAGAATTTGGTTAATAATTCTTGTTATTTAGGACTGGTGCCTGGTATTAAAAATAGCTTCAAAATTTTTGCTTATAAATCATATGTTTCTTGGGCCAAGGATTTAGTGCAGTGACCCCATGCCTGCCTCACAAGCATAAAGTCTTGAGTTCAATCCCTAATACCAGAAAAAATAAAGTAAAATAAATAAATCATGTATTCATTCCCACACCTTAAAGATTTAGGTTTTCTTATTTTGATTTGTTCTTAGATGGGCTATTCTCAGTATGAATTGGGCAAAAATACTTATTTCTTTGGAAACCACCTAGTTTTTCACTATGATATAATAATAATGTAATAATATCAGGTAATTATCAGGATTTGTTAACACCATTTCATGTAGATGGGTGTAAGAATATCTATTCTCATAATAAAAAATTAAAAGTGAAAGGATTATTTATATAGCTATGTGTTTTGAGATAGATAAGCAGCCTTCCTAAGCCCCCATTCTAAATGACAACCAAGTAACCACAAAGTCATCATTTTAAAAATACCAAAAGCGAACCTTTGAAAACTAGGAGATGTTTGGAACCTCTTGGCAAAAGATTGGAGTTATAATGTTTCTCCAAATTATGTATGCTAGAGACTTATTTTTCCCTATTATATAAAGGAAAATAATGTAGTAATCAGCAAGTTTTTTCTTAGTGCATATGTGTAGATCAACAATACAGAGTATTTGGAGGGCGGTGAAAATTAGCACTTTAAATTTATATGTTTAGGCATGTGTAGGTAGGCATGTATCACAGGCATGTTTCAATGTACCTGGGTTATTAAAAAAATAACTGCATCTCACTGCAAATATTTCAGATAAGATATATTGAAGTTACAATGAATTGCTGACACTCCACCAGATAATGAAATTATCTGTGACATTTGATGGAATGATAAAAATATTTTCAATATATTTCTAAGTATGGTTACTTTAAAATTATTTCTGTCTCATAAGCTTAATTAAATATTACAGTTCTGCGTATGCCTTTTATCATAAGTGATTTGCATCCACAGTCATTCAATATCATGGCAACTTAAAACCAATTTTTATACAAAAAATATTTATCATAAATATGATTTTTCATTTCTACTTTTCAGTATCTTTTATCATTATCAAATGGCTGGTTGAATGAAATCTTTGTAAAATGTAAATTAAATATTAGCCTCCCATTTTTCTATAAAGATGAATAATTATAAATTATTAAAAATGAACATATTATGTACTTAAAATATTTAGGTTTTATGTGAATGATTTTCATGATAAATAAAATATGGACATTTATTTTCACTAAGAATGTAATCATATTTTGTTTCTCACATAGTGTATGCATTGTAATTTTTTTCATGACTCTGATTAAAATACTGAAAATAAATAATTCACATCACAGAATAATTTTGTCTATAATTCAGACTAATTTTAGAATATCAACCTAATCTACTGAATAATGTCAAAATGGTTAATTATGACATAAAGGATATTTATGATTTGTAAAACATTAATGAAAACACTAGTGGATATTGCAATGAATTTTTAATCACTATGTTAGTGAGAAACAATAAACTACAGTGTTTAAATCATACATCCTTTGGTACAAATATTCTCAGACTTTTTATCTCAATTCTTTGTTTTCCAATTACCATGCTCTTCAAATCTCTTTTAAAAGTAATGTGTTTTGCCTCTTTATCTAACATAATTATACATGTTCAGTGTTCTTTAGTTTCAATCAAATAAGACATTTCATGAAAAGACAATTTGTATTCTATACTGACCCATTTTCTTCATGTTATTTACATGCACCTTGCACAGCCATCTAAATTTCATCCTTTTACTCAGGCCTGCCATACATGCACAATCACACCATCTTATTTTAATCTCCACCATGCTACCTAAGTCCAACGGCATGTTCTTTTTTTTACTTCCACTTCTTTTTCTTCTTCTTCCTTTTCCTCCTGTTCTTTTTTCCTCTTCCTCCTTCTTCCTCTTCTTCTTCTGCAGTTGTCTAAAAGAAAATTTTATTAGCCTTCAGACTTTGCTTTTCTCTGTTATTATCTTTAATTAAATCTTCATTTTGCTCTAGAACACTGAGTATTAAACTGCAGTCATTGCTATTTTAGAATAAACAGAGAAGATGAATATGTGTGAAGATTGCAAATCTAAAAATGTATAATTTCCTGACAAGTCCAAAAGAGGCATCTTGTGTTGCCCTTGGAAATAAAAGTGACTACCTTGTTTGATGTGGAGAAAGAGTAACATAATGTAATTAATACTAGTAGGTTTAGGAGTTCTCTTGTGAGAAGTGGCTTTAATTTTCCCATTTCTAAATTTATAAGACATTTTCTCTTGTGGTTTTTTGGGTCATGAACCATAGCATACAAGACTGAAAATAACAGAAAACTAATGAATTATCACATCATCCCATGATAATTCTTCATACAATAATTATTTTCCCCAAAAGATATTTAAAAATGATTACATTGCATCCCTCTAATATTTCTATCTCCTTATGCCAGCCTCAAGTTTTATGTGTATTATTCAAAGATTGTCTGAAAAATATAAAACAATTAGTTATACTGGTTGAAGAAATGTTAGGTATGCAATATCATGTACATACTCTCCTATATTTATTAAAATCATAGGCAAAATGAGGCTCAAGTATATACATTCACTCAAGCATGCTATCATAAATCAAAGCACAAAACATAGACAGGAAAGAAAAGCACAATTTAGGTATAATACTCAAACATATAGTGACTATATGTTTGCAAAAGCCAAAAAATCAAAGAAACAAGCAAAATTATTCACTGATAATATTTTCAAACAAGCTTTTTGCCTTGTAATCATGAGAGAAGCATGTAGAATCATCCCTTAAGATTCTGATAATTTACCATTTTTTCTTCATCTGAAAAAGAGATAATGCTTTCAAGTTTAGAAGTAAAAGGGGATTGAGGCAAGGAATTTAGCTCAGTGGTGCTGCCTCCTGCCTCACAATTGCAAACTCACAAGTTTGATCCCCAGAATTAGAAAGAAAAAATAAAAGGGAATTAAAGAAGCACTACACAGAAGACTATTTATGTTATTTAATTCTGCAAATGTTTAACAAAGTATTGTAATACTCAGGATATTATAAAGTCTATAAGATTTCTGTTTTCTGCAAAATTCTTTGGAAAGTCAAGACCAAGTAGGTCTTTTAAGTGTGGCTGAACACTGAATATCCTACTGCACAGGTGAAAAAAAATGGCCCACATATATTTAGTTTATGAAGGCATTGATTGGTTCAGGAGACAGAACTAATCACTCAGTTCCTTTCACAAAAAAGCTATCTGCCTAGTTTCTGAGGTACTATGGCAACAAGTGGTCTGTGGCCCTCAGGATTCATTGGGGCCCAATAGCCTTTTCACAGGCAACCCACAAGTTATAAAGCCTGAAATTACTGCAGGAAAATGCATGACAGAGGAATGCACAATACAGGGTTCCCATCTTAATTGATTGAGCTTCTGTTAGAACTAAATTGGATTTCATCTTCCTTTGCTTAATGCTACATCTTCTCTTGCTTCATGGGTATTTTTCCTTAAGATGCACTTGGAATCTCAAGTTCCTTTTCAGACTTTATTTTCAAGGATACTTATGGACAGCCATTAGTGATATCGCAAAGGTGCTCAGCAGTTTTTCAAACAAGGCTATCATGTTACAAACTCAGGGCCTTTGTACAGACTCCTTTGTTATTGTATCTAAATTACTACAGTCTCTAGACCTGTCTGTTTCTGTGAGATTTTCAGATTTTTTCTATTTCATGAACTATATTTGAAGAAAGTTTTCTTACAATCTCTGTTCTCTCATTTGAATGCTAGCTGCACAGGAATGTGAATTCCTATGTATTCTGAAATCTGATATGTGAAATATTCTGTGACTAGGATCTAGCACATTGTAGATGCTTATTAATAAAATCTTCAAGTAACCCTGTATGTGATTTAATAATGAGCAGCATAAGTCTACTTTAAGTAAAAACAGAAAACACAATAAAACCTAGAAACCAGTCAGTGGTGGAAAGTGAATGTAAGCCTGGCACTGAAGGTACTAAGGAAGGAAAATTGAAAATGTCAGTTCGGTTTGGCTAATTTAGGAAGACCCTGACTCAAAGTGGAAAAAGGCTGGGACGTAGCTCATTAGTGGAGTATCATCAATTCCTTCCCTAGTACTGCAATAAAGGAATCCATGAAGTGAAATGAAATGATTTAAATAATGAAATGAAATAAAATATTTAGCATTCACTGCATTTACTTTAGATTACTTTAATATACATATAAAGTTTTAAAAACAGGATAACTTTGAACACGACATACTAGGTACTGACTTCCTTGCTGTGAGATGATCCCTTCCTTTGTAAGAGAACATAGGGGCACCAGTATCATTACGGTTAGATTTTTAAAAGCTTGTTTGAAGAAAAGTATTGCTTATTTTACTATTATTACTTTGGGTTTGCACAATTATTAGAAGAATAAATCTGGTTCTGTTCTGTTCAAATATAGCAGAGAGACATCTATAAATAGTGCCCCATAAATGAGATTAAAGCAGATTACATTTAAATATCTATTGTTCTATAGGCACGATATAGGTACTAATTTATAAATAAGGGTTTATCATTTTTGTTATGTTATTTTATTTAGTAATTTACATTGTTTTCAAGTGCCTGAACCAAAAGTGGTATGTATGAGATGGGACTAACTCTGCTAAGAACAACTGTTTCTACTTGTAAATACAATAAGGTCCTAATTTAAATAATGAGAGATCAAAGTTTGCACTGAATGCAAAGAAAAGCAAAAATTGTTTTTCCTTTTGAAATATAATTTTATCCAATAATAATTTCTTTCATTTACCCCATTGAATTAAATATATAATAATACTCATATGTAAGGATCAACTACATAATCAGTAGGAAAATAATTAAAAGCTTGTAGGTTAAACAATTCCATCTGGATTTACACACCACATGCTTTGAGCAATTGTATCACAGACACTAGTTAGGTCAATTGCAGTGGCATAGTATTTGAGAGAAAAGAGTGGATAAAAAGGTAATATCCTCCCTAACTTAATCTGTTTTCCATGGTGAGCAGCTAAGTTTGTAGCTTCTATTCACAAAGATGTACATTAAGTTTTCTAAAGTGTCCTTCACCTTACAGGAGACAGGCCAGTTTATCGGATTGCTTAAATTAACAGTCAGGAAGTTCTTTGCAATACCTTTTCAATGAAGCTCAGGATACTTATTCTCTGCCAGCCAGGAGCTATATCCTTATAGTGAAATATGCTTTTTTATATGAATCCCAAAGTCACATTTATATTTCAGTCTTTGGAATAGTCACAGTATTTTTTTTTCTCATTGAGTTTATTGGTACATTTTAGGAATACAGTACAGTTACATTCATCATTGGGATCTTGTAACTTTACATGACAGGTCTTGGTTCACATTTTTTCCCCTTGTCCCTGCCTTCCCTTTACTCCTCCTCCCCTCCCTCTTTACAAACACTTCATGTAGATTTTTTCATTTTCTCATATTCTTTCCTTTTCACTTATTACCTTTCCCCTACCTTTCCCACTTTCCCTACACCTTTAGCACCTTTCTTCTTATTTCAAACTGTCCATTATATCATTTTGACCTTATGTACTATTATAGTTTATTCACACCAGAGAAACTATTTAGTATTTACACATGTGTGATTTATTCATTTCAATTAGGAGTATATCCTCAATATACTGTATCCATTTTCCTATGAATGAATCTATTTTCTCATTCTTGATGGCTGAGTAATATTCCATTTTATAGAAAAACACATCTTCTTTATCCAGTTTCCAACTGATAGGCAACTCGATTTTTTCCAAGTTTTAGCTATTACAAATTGTGCCACTAAAAACATAGATATTCATATTTCTCTGTGATATGATTCTTTTAATTCTTTTGTAAAGATACCCAACAGAGGGATGGCTGGGTCAAATGGAATCTCTAGTCCCAGCTCTTTGAGGTATCTCCATATTGATTTCCATAGTGGTTGCAACACTCTGCACTTCCACCAACAATGGAGAAGGGTTCCTTTATCTCCGCAACCCTGCCAACATTTATTATTGTGTGATTTCTTGATAGCAGCCATTCTTTGTGGAGTGAGGTAGAATCTCAGTGTTATTTTCATCTGCATCTCTCGAATGACCAGTGATTTGGAACATTTTTTCCTATACTTACTTGCTGTTTTTACTACTTTGTATGAGAAATTTCTTTTCATTTCAGATGTCCATTTTTGAATCGGGTCTTTATATTTGGGGGGTCTGATTATTTTGAGTTCTTTACATATTCTCAATAATAGCCCTTTGTCTGAGGAGCAGCTGGTAAAAAATTTTGCCCACATGGTAGGTTGTCTTTTAGTTCTATTGATGGTTTCTTTGGAAAATTCTTAGCACTGAATGCCCATACTAAGAAAACAGAGCAAGCTCAAATAAACAACCTAATGATGAATCTTACACTCCTAGAAAAACAAGAGCAAGAAAAACACAAAGCTTGAACAAGAGAAGAAAGTATAAAGATTAGAGCAGAAATCAGTTCAATGGAAACTAAGAAAATAATACAAAAAATAAATGAATCAAAGAGCTGGTTTTTGAAATAATAAATAAAATAGATAAATTCTTAGCTAATCTTATCAGAAAAAGGAAAGAAAAGGCTCAGATCCATGCAATTAGGAATGAAAATGGTGAAGTCACAACAGATCCATCAAAAGTCCAGAGTATCATTAATACCTACTTTGAGAACGTCCACTCCAATAAAATAGAAAACACAGAAAAAATGGACAGATTTTTAGATATTTATGAATTACCAAAGTTGAACAAAGAAGATGAAAACATTTTATACACCCCAATTTCAATCGGTGAAATTGAAACTATATTTAAAAATTTACCAACAAAGAAAAGCTCAGGTCCTGATGTATTCACTGCTGAATTTTACAAGACACTTAGAGAAGAACTACTGCCATTACTCTTCAAACTTTTTAATGAAATTGAAAGGGAAGCTATACTTCCAAATTCATTCCTGGAAGCAAGTATCACTTTGATTCCCAAACCAGGGAAAGATGCAACTAAAAATGAGAACTACAGGCCAATCTCCTCAATGAATATAGATGCAAAAATTCTTAATAAGAGACTAGCAAACAGAATACAGAGTATCATCAAGAAGATCATACATCTTAACCAAGTTGGACTTATTCCAGGGATGCAAGGATGGTTCAACCTATGTAAGTTAATAAATGGAATACACTATATTAAAAAAAAAATCAAGGACAAAAGCATATGATCCTCTCAATAGATGCAGAAAAAGCATTTGAAAAAACTCAACACCCATTAATAATAAAAATCCTGCAAATATTGGAATAGATGGTCTATATCTCAACTTAATAAAGGCTATCTATGAAAAACCAACAGCCAACATCATATTAAATAGCCAAAAACTGAAAACCTTCACATTAAAATCAGGAACAAGACAAGGTTGCCCACTATCACCACTCCTCTTCAATATAATTCTGGAAACATTAGCCACAGCAATTAGACAAGAGAAAGAAATTAAAGCAATAAAGATAGGAAAGGAAGAAGTTAAACTGTCATTATTTGCTGATGATATGATACTCTACATCAAAGGCCAAAAACACTCCACCAAAAGACTTCTAGACTTAATTGACAGGTTCAGTAGAGTATCTGGATTCAAGGTGAAAACCCAAAAATCAGTAGCCTTATTGTACAAAAATAACAGACTCACTGAGAGAGAAATTAGGGAAACAATTCCTATTGCAATAGCATCCAAAAAAATAAAAAATAAATAAAGTGTCTAGGAATCAACCTAACAAAAGAAGCAAAAGAACTCTACACTGAAAACTGTAGCACTCTGAAAACAGAGATTGAAGAGGATATAAGAAAATGGAAAGATATCCCCTGCTCCTGGGTAGGAAGAATCAACATAGTGAGAATGGCCACACTACCAAAACTGCTATACAGATTCAATGCAATGCCAATTGAAATTCCAACACTATATTTCACAGAATTAGAAAAATGAATCCAAAAATTCATTTGGAATGATAGTCACAGTATTTTAAATGTTGAATTCTTTATTTTTATTTTCCATAGTTTTAAATAAAACAATTTAATTTTTATTAAATATAATAATTGTACATATGGATTGGCTGTAATTCTGTTAGTTTCAACATAGGCAAAATTTCAGCTCTAACAAATATGGTAAAGATTGTTTTTAAAAGTGACACTGTAGCACTGAATTCTAGCCCAAGCAGAGAAAATTTTCAGTACGGTTTATTATTGTTTATGATTGTTATTTATTATTTCTGAATATTTTAAAGGAAATATCAAGAAGGACAATATCAACCAGGATTATCCTAAAATATATAGCCTAGCACAGTTTGGAATATGAATTATTAATCTACTAAAATGAATTTATGACTGCTTATTTAAATTTCAGTATACAAATAAAAATAGGACAATCAGATTTCAAAAAAAAGTAATTTTTGTTGTATTAACTGAACTAAGATATAGTACTGCTGTAGATGCTCCTAGAGAGCTAAGTCAATGATGTGCATCTTTCCTAAGCTGTCTTCCAGTGATTATATTAGTATAATATTTTGTAAGCTGCACTCCATTTGTTACAATTTTCTTTTAGTGTTTTCTTTGTCCTGAACACTATGGCATGATAAAAAGAGTGATACACATATTCAGTCCATGATGCCTATGAAAAAAAAGATAAAATTGCTTTTAATTATGATCCTAGAAAATGGACCTTCCCTTAACCTACTGTTTCCATCATTAACTTGGTCTCTGTAATGACTTTTATGCAGAAAGAAATAAAAAATAGTATTAAAAAATGAATACTTGGGTCTCAGAGTTCAAATTTGAATCCAACATCTGCAAACTTCTAATTGTGTATTCTTGAAATATTTTATTTAATTTAATCTTTTAAAAATTTTGGCAGTATTCAACATTAGAGTAGTTTCCTGGCATATACATACAAGGCCTTAGGTTTGACCATAGCACCACCAAATTAAAAAAAATCATCATCAGTTTTAGTGATTTGATCAGTGTTATTTCTGGATTGACTGTCTAGAAATTTTGTAACTAGAAACATCCATATTTACTTTAGAAGAATGTATGGTGTTCTTATCATTGGATATGAACATTTATGTACTCTCTTGTTTTTGGACATTTATTAAAGACCCTATTTTTCATTAAAAGTATTAGATTGCTTTCCACAACTTTTCATTTTAAGCAGATCATTAAATCATTCATTTAAAAATCTTAAAATACTCTTAAAGCTGAAATGTGAAAAGAAAACTAGCAATCATTTAAGACGTCAAAATTTAATTAATTAATTAATTAAATGTAAGGCAATTTTTCAGGATAATGGTATTTCCATTAGTTGTGTCCTAAGATCATTTATATTTTGTTTTTAATTAAAGAACTATAAAGACAGATACTTATATTCATACATGCCAATAAGGAGATTTTTTTTTCCAGTTCTGATAACCAAGAAACTGTTCTTTTTCATATTATTTATTTTAAGTGAAATATTAATTTATGTTCCAATTATACAAACAGTGCAGTCATTGGATTAAAACTAATCTGTTACACACAAAAATGCTCATTTGGTAAAATATCAATTTTAAATACGTGGACTAGTTTTTGTTATATTAATTACATGAAATAGTTTCAACAATGAAGAAATTAAAACTTTCTGTTTATTTTTAATTGAATTTTTTAAAATGAGGGGTGAGAATCATATCCTCCAAAGTAATAAATAAATAACATCTAATTTTTAATGTTTATATTTGTATCTAAACAACTAATATTTAGCATTCATGAAAAATAAGTTTTTATCTATTGAGATAACATTTTTAAAGCAAAGTGATAATTTGTAAGAAAACATCAAGGTAAAATATGTCTATTATTAATTTTGAAATTTACTTATATTTTCAAACAAGCTATGGAAATATTTATTGCAATATAACAGATCAGAGCCAATTGCAATTACATATTTATTTAATTTCATCATATTTGATGCATTTCATTTTCCTAAAATTCTCATATTTCATAGAAATTTTTGTGAAAAAACATGTTTCAAACTTTGTAAAAATACATAAAAATCTAATTTTCATGACATTGAATTCTCCCATATATAATTTTATAAATTATTAATTTTAAAAATATTTTAATTTTGTATGAATGTTTCAATTTTCTTCCTTTTATGTACTCAAGAGGTTTACATTTTCATAGATGTGTCATTCACAGCCCATGCTTTGAACACACGTACATTATAAGAAAAACTGTAAAAGAGGAAGTTTTCTTTTTTATACAGATTTAGTATATTATATATTTGTGCTATCCATGGTACAAAATGATTCTTCAATCTGTTTGGGCCTTGTAAATCTTCATGACCAAAATATGTCACAAAGGTTATGCATACAGCAAGGACAATATTATTTTTCATATATTATGGAAATATATTTTTAGAGACAATTTCTATGTTTTTAATTGTTTGTACAAGTCTTATCAACACCATATAAAATCTAAAACTGATGCATCTATTTCTGGTATGTTTTCAAAGCATTCATCTGCATATTTTACCGCAGTATGTTTTTACTATTAACATTTAATGATTTCTTCTAAATATTTTTACAAAGACAGGATCTCATACACTTTTAAAACAAAAGTAATTTTGCTATCAAATGTACTTTCATGCATACACCAAAAGCTCAACCAAGAGCATGATTAAAGCAATTAAAATCTGAGTGTATCTATAATTCTTACCATTAAATAGATAAAAAGCGCACTTAAGGTACGGAAAGTTATTCATACAACTATGACAAAAAGCAGATGAATAAAAGTATTCATAGTTATAATTTTCACTAAAGTCATAAATCCAGTATAAAAGCAGTATCTTAATCAAATAAGACAGCTGATAGGTTTCAGATAATAAATACAACAGAATTCTAAGCATTTCTCTCAAAACTAGTCTGGAATCATGAGATTATTGAAATGTTATTGTTGCATTGTCAGAATCAAAATGACAATTATATTTCTTTTAAAAATCCGTAATTCTTTCTCCTGGTTTATAGCATAGTACAACTTGTAGTAATGACCAAATAAATTTGCATAAGTTTCTCATTCTGAATTTCTGCTGTGGTTATGTCAGAGAAAGGAATATACTATTAAAGGGGAAAAAGAAAGTAAATTATTAGATATCACAGAGCTGTTCTGAGTGATTGCAATATGCCTTTTACAATACTATTTTGAATGAAGATACAAAATGCAAACATGTGTACCA